>NC_044596.1:6310213-6610213 GCF_901933205.1 Camarhynchus parvulus | reverse complement strand
GACTGAGACAGAAAAAGCAGGAGCTGCTGCAGGCTTGGGACAGGCAGAGGGGGATGCACCTTCATGGGGCTTCTCCTCCCTTCCCAGGTGCATCTCCTGCAGAGAAACCTCATGGCAGAGCTGGCTCCTGACTCTGAGATGGAGACAGGCAAGCCCTAAGCAAAAACCTGGTTTAAGTCCTGCTGCATTTGGGGCAGGAGAAGCCTCCCAGTGCCCCAGCTGTTACCCTGGCCATGCTGCCAGCTCTGCTCACCTGGGTGCTAAACACTGAGCTGCAGTGCCTGGAGGTCGTTGGCGAGCCCGTCCTCAGCTGTGCCCTCATCCTCGTAGGGGTATCCAGTGTAGCCACCCTGTTCCTTGCAGTACCTGAGGAACCTGTAGGTGCAGAGCAAGGGGAGCATGGGCACGAGGCGGCACCGGCCCTGCTGTTCCGTGGCAGTGGGCACGGCCAGGCACCACGGGCTGGCAGCAGGAAAGGGCAGGTGCTGGTGGGCAGTGGCAGGGGCCAGGAGCACAGGAGCAGCTCACCTGAGCCAGTGGTGGTCCTTGCTGAGCACAGTAGGATTACCCACCACGATCAACAGAGCCTTGGCCCTGGTGATGGCCACATTAAGCCTCTGAAGAGGACAAGCAAGAGGGCTTTACCAGCTGCAACACCTCTCATCGTCCCGCAGCCCCAGCTGGGTGCAGGCAGCTCTGGTGGCATGAGCACCCAGAGCAGCTCTGCTCTACCTGCCTGTGAGAACCACAGGGAAGAGGGGGATGCCAAGGAAGAGGGGTCTGCTTGGGGCTAGGCGGTACCTTGGGGTTCTTGAGGAAGCCCAGCCTGAAGGTCTGGTCGAACTGGAGGTACGTGCTGCTGCTGCGCACGGTGGAGATGAGGATCACCTGCCGCTCCTGGCCCTGGAACTCTTCCACAGAGCCCACCTGGGGCAGGGACAACAGGTGAGGGCCAGGAGCACCCCTGGGCTGGGGCTGTCAGCGCTCCTTCTTCCTGTGGCATGGTGTGCTCCTCTCTGCTCCATGCCCAGGACCTACCTTCAACTGGCTGATGTCCGGCAGCTTCTGCAGATCGGGATCCAGGGAGGTGATGGCTTTCCGGATCTTCTCTACCTGAGTGGAGGAGTATGGCAAAATCCAGCCTCCACAGGGCCATCCTTGTGCCAGCCCTGGGGCTGCCCATCCATCCCAGTGCTCCCTGTCCCTTGGGAGGTCTCTGCTCTGCCTCTGCCCTGCCTGCAGAGCTGTGTTCCTCACCTGCTTCCTGTAGGGAGAGATGATGCCGATTTCCCTGGGGGACACACTGGGGCAGCTTCCCCTGCCCTGGCTCTGCAGCAGCTTCTTGAGGTAGTGGACCAGGACCTCAATTTCAGCTGTGTTGAAGAATGAGGGACTCTTGGCCTCTCTCTGGTCTTCCCCACAAACCCCGTGGAAGATGATGGGGAAGCCCTGGGGATGGAGAACATTTGGCTCTGCTCTGCCTGTGCCTCAGGAACCCCCTGGGTCAGTCCCTCCTGTGCCTCTCACTTTTTTGGGAAGCTCCTCCCAGGTACAAAAGAGATTCTGGATGTCAAGCCCGTTGCTCCTGCACACCTTCAGCTCATTGTCATAGAAGAGCTCGTTGGGGATCCTGAGAATGGCCTCGTGGGACCTGGGAGAGGCAGGACCATGCCAGGGTGGGTGCCATGTGGGTCCAGAGCCGTCTCAGGCACCGTGCACCCAGGACAGCAGGTGCACTCCCATCTCCCACACCAGCTGGGGCACTGTGAGGCTCTGGGGGACAGATCCTGGAGTGCCATGCTCACCAATCCCTGCCTGGCTTGACCCCTTCCTGCACTATCCCTGTCCCCACCTGTAGTTCCAGAGCAGTTTGGTGATGAACTGTGGGTCATATCCTCCACTCGACTTCTGGTACAAGGGGTTGTGCAGCATCAGCCTCTCCAGCAGCGAGGTGCCTGTGCCCAGTGATATCCTGTGGCTCCCCACAAGGCCACTCAGCCCCTGTGGGGTGCCCGCAGCACTCCCACTCCTCTCCCTACTCACCCAGACCATACTGGATTGCCAGTGGTGAGGTCAGGACGGGGCCCAGCTGCTTGGGGTCTCCTGCCAGCACCAGCTGCCCCCCATTGGGGTTGGTCTCCTCATGCATGGGAGCCAGGAGCCCTGGGAACAGGGAGAGCTCAGCGGGGAATGGGAGGGACCTCAGGCCGTGCAGAGAAGCTGGCCCTTGAGGCAGCAGGCGGGCACTGCTCACCCGCGATGGCGATGACGCTCTCCGGCTCTACCGCGTGGCCACACTCGTCGATGAACACGTGGGAGAAAAACCCAGGGGGGAAATTGGCTGACACCAGCCTGGAGGAGAGATGCAATGAGGCTGTTCTTAGCACCCTGCCCCACCTGACCATCCTTCCCCTCCTACCCTTCACCCTCATCCTCCCACAGAGGAGGGATTTCCCCCCCTGCTGCCTGCCCTGCTCCAACCCCTCCCGGCTGAGTCCCAGAGGGACTGCCTTCACAGCCTGGCTGCAAGGCAGCCCTGGCTCCCCCTGCCACAGATGCTGGGGACAATCCCAGCTCCTCTGACCTTCCTGCTGTCACCAGTGTGGTGATGATAATCCGGTAGTGCCTCAGTCTCTCCTTGCTTGGGTACACGTAGCTGCTCTGCTCATCATCCCAGTTGCAGCAGGGCTGGAGCACAGGCATTGGGTGAGGTCCCATTATCCTGGGGGATGCCAGCCCAGATGTGCTGTCAGGATTTCAGGGTGGAGGGGCAGGGACCTACCCTGATATCAGTGGGCACTTCCCTGTAGCTCCTGGAGCTGGCAATGAGCCTGTAGACATTCTGAGGGGCAATGTCCTTGATGATGCAATGGCACAGCAGGTCTGCAGCACTGTTGGAGGGGGCACAGGCCAAGATATGGGCATCCTTGAAGCATGTCCACACCTACGTGGGAAGAGGAGGTGACAGCATTGAGCCCCATGGATGAGAATGGGTAGCAATGCTCAGGGCTGGATTTGGGCACTGGCCACCCACCTGCTTGATGGCCTCCACCATAGTGACCGTCTTGCCAGTACCAGGGGGGCCAAAGATGAGGTATGGGGCTGGCCGGGACACCCCCATCACGATGTGGGTCACAGCTTTGCACTGCTCCTCGTTGGTCTCCAGCTTGCAGTTAAACCACCTGTGAGAGCAGAGGCTGCGCTGCCCAAGCCCCATCGCCTCCATCCCCTCACCCCTCAGACCCTCCCACCCTGCAGAACTGGGACTCACCGCGGCTGGAAGGGCCCTGAGAAGAGGGATTTGCGGCAGGAGGCGGAGGGGAAGAGGAGGCTGGACAAGCCCCGGCGTATGGCCAGCACTGCAGCCCGGTGCTGCACCTGCAGTGGCAGCCGGCTGAAGGTGAAGGTCACATCGAACTTCAAGTTCTTCACAAACTTCTTCTGCAGCCTGGGAAGGAATGGTGTGAGCAGGGCACGGGGCATTCTCCCATTCCCTCCTGGCCCTTTCCGACCCACTCCTGGCCTTTGGCATCTCTGAGAAAGGCTGCTGGGACCAGACACCACTCACTTGGAGGAGAAGCCCAGCCTGACCCTGTCCAGCTCCACGCTGTGCACGTAGCCCTTGTAGCGGATGAGCGGGGAGTGGTCCCGCTCGCTGCTCAGGTGGGCAAACAGGTGGTCCCCTCTCAGCAGGGATGGGCGGTTCTCAGCCACGCCAGGCACCTGTGCCAAAGGGCCAGTGTGATGCCAGGCACTCTGGGAGTGCCAGTGTTGTGCCAGCACCCCTCCTGTCCCTCAGCCCCCACGCACATCGAGAATCAGCAGTGCCCTCTCCTGCACCATGGTCACGTCCTGCATGTCGTAGCGACGGATGTCCACCTCCATCTGAATCTCCTCCAGGTGCAGCAGCAGCTGGAATTTCTGGTAGTAGTTCTCAGCCTGCAGAGGTGCTTCCAGCAGCGAGCTGAGGGCAGCAGCAATGTCATTGTGTCCCAGAGACAGCTTGGCACTCAAGGAACACCTCAGCATTGCTCTCAGCCCTTGGCACTCACCGCATGGCAGCCCAGCTGGAGCTGGCACTGGTGTTGGGTCCAAGCAGGATTGTGTCCTTGAGGCTCTTTGGATACTGGTAGGTGCCCAGAGGGATTTCCCTCTCCAGTTCGTTTTTCAGGGAGCTGGGTGGAGGGGACAGTAGTGCTTCAGGGACTAGATGGTGTCCCCAACCTCACTGTCACCAGCCATGGAGCAGGGTTGAAGCACTGTCCTGTGGTGCCAGGCAGTCAAGGAGCTGATCCTTGTCCTGGCTGGAGAACAGGCTGGGCCCCTCTGCTCAGGATGGTAGCAGGTGAGCTCATCACATACCTGTCAGGGGGGATGCCATCCTCGGTGATGACTGTGACATGGCGCTGGAGGCTGGCCTCGTAGGGCTGGAAAGGTGCTGAGGGCCCCAGGTCCTTGGCCAGCTGGCTCTCAGCAATGGCAGCGACGTAGCATGAGATGCTGAAGGACTCGTCTGGCTCCTTGGTGAACTCGAAGGACACCACAGCACTGAAGTGCCCATTGCAGGTGGTGAGGCACCGCACCTGGATGGGGTACATCCCACCTGCAGGGTGAAGGGGTGAGACTGGGTCCTGCATCCTCTGTGCTGGGCAGGGCACGGGGCAGGGGATGGGATGGACCCTACCTGGGTGTAGCAGCAGGGACTGGCCCTGCGCTGCCCCTTGCTCATCAGTGAAGGAGAGCTCCCGTGCCTGCTGCTGTGCCTGGAACCGCTGCAGTGTCACCACCTCTGTCCCACGGTTCTGCACCAGGACAGTGACTGTCCGGGACTCACCCGGCACCACTGGGAAGCGGATATTCCCGTTGCCCTGGTCATAGTCTGAGGTGATCTCCACCCCGTGCTTCCCACGAATGAGCTCAGCCCTGTGGGGAGGGAGGGTCAGGCTTTCCCAGCCGGGGTGGGGGATCCAAGGGACATGCCAAGGTGGGGTGCTGCTGGTCATACCACTGCTTGGCATAGCGCTGGGGCATTTGTGGAGTGGAGCTGAGCTGCTGTCCTGAGGCAGACGTGGACACGGATGTCTGTGCATTCCTCCTGGGTCGCCAGTACTGGTCTGCCACCACCACATGCCTCTTCACCTGCAAGGAGCAGCCAGAATCAGTGTGGCCCTGGGATTCTTCAGGGGGCTCCTGAGGGGCCAGTCCTGGTGGGCAGTGCCCCAGCATAAACTCACCTTGAATTTCACCACCTCTCCGCGCACCTGAACCTGGTGGGTTGTCCTCAGTGCAAACAACATGCAGGAAAAATTGGGCGTCTTTGCCTCAGTCCTGCAGAGATAAGGGAGACGGTTTGTGTGGGAGAGTGCGGCTCGGCTGCCACGGGCTCAGGCAGCTGGGGTGAGGCAAGTGGAAAGATGAAGCAGGACACTGAGGCTGCAGTGAGGGGGTTCTCAGCAGGTCCCCTCTGCTCCAGGAGAGGAAGAAGGGCTTCTCACTGGCCTGTGCAAATCTTACATCCCTGCTGGCTGCTCCAGCTGTGCCGTTGCTGTCCCAGCTATGCCACAGCCATTCCAGCTGTCCCACTGCATCACTGCCTGGCCCTGACAGCCACGCAGCCCCTGCCCCTGCCAGTGCTCAGGAGCTGAGCTGGCACCGGTGGTGGCTCTGCTAAGGTACAGCCACTGTGCTCCCAGCAGCGATGACTCCCCAGGTACCTCCTCCCAGTCCCACCAGTGCACCGAGCCCTGGCTTTGCCAATGATTAACAGTGACTTTGCATAAGGGCCAGTGTGATTGGTGTCAGCAGGGTGAGGTGGGGGAGTATGGTGGGCAGTGGGTGTCCAAGGCCATCCCCAGGCAGTTGCTGGGGGCCCATGGAGCTGGGGATCATCCCAGCAGGGCTTTGGTGAGACAGGTGAGTTTGGGGCTCCCAGTGGTGCTGCTGGGGACCAGTGACGCTGGCCAGGCACTGGGGATGCTGGCCCGGGGGTTGGGAGATGCTGGCCCGGGTCTGTCCCAGGTGATGTCGCCCGGGTCTGGCCGAGGGCTCTCACCTGCTGCGGAACTCCTGGTTGTAGATGGTCCGCAGCGTTTCCCGCAGGCTCGCCTGCTCCCGGCCCGTGTCCTGCAGGAACTGCACGAATTGACACCCCCAGAGACTGGCCTCCGCCACGCTGAACCGCGGCATGGTCGAGCCGAGCCGAGCCGTGCCGTGCCGAGATGGTGCCGCGTCCGGGAGTGCCAGGTTAAGCCAGGCTGGGCTGGGCTGGGCTGGGCTGAGCCAGGGCTCGTCGCGCAGGGAGAAACGAAAGCGAAAGAGGCCGTGGGGCCGCGGGCCCGCCCGGCTGGGGCGGATCGGGCTGGCAGGGGACAGCCCGGGGCAGCAGCGGGGGGGAGAAGGGCCCGGAGGCAGGCACGGAACAAGGCAGTCTGCAGGATGATTAGCTAAAGATTTGGAGAAGGACAGAGAGATAGAAACGCTCCTAAGGCTGGAGCACTGGCGGCGAACTGCTCCCGGTGTGCCCAAGGAGCAGAAGACTAGCCTTGAGGCAGATAAAAGCTGTGTTGTGTGCAGAGCCTTATCTTGCGCCCTGCTTCGGCTTCACGTTCTTGGAATTGCTGCAGCGATTTCCTGGATGGTCCAGGGCCGCAGCCCACAGCACCTGAGGCCCATACAACCTTTCATCTCCCCTGGGTGCTGCACAGGCAGGAGCCTCTTAAACTGCCCGTGAGCAGCTCCTGCAGAGCTGTGCAAACCCTCCGAAAAGCCCTGCTTTTAGGATACAACCAGGATACAAACCGGATGTGTAGGATTCAACCAGGAGTGTCTGAAGTAGGTTAAAGTAAGACACTGAGAGTGAGTGGAATGACCTCCTTGCTGCCTTTTTCCCAGGGTGAGGAGCTGCAATAAAGCTCTGTGATTGTTTCTATTTTAGTTTGGAAGCTCAGCCCTCCAGTTCCCCTGTCTATATACCAGGGCATTTGGACTGATACCATCCCTGCCTTAGTCACGGAACTGTTAAGATTGGAAAAGACCTTTGAGATCATTAAAGTCCAACCATCAACCCAGCACCACCACTATGATCATCACTAAAGCAGGTCCTCAAGTGCCACATTCACATTTTTGAACACTTTCCGGGATGGTGATGCCATTTCCTAGACTTAGGAATTAAAAGGAGTGAGACCATGAAAGAACAGACACAAATGGCTTTAAACAAAGACTGGTGTATTTGCACTAGACTATTTGATACAGAGGATGCCTGAGGGATGCACTGTCAGTCTCAGCAGCAAATACAAATATATTTTATTTAGTTAAAACTCACAAAGGATAAACACTTATTTTGCAGCGTTACTGTGCAAAACCTGAAGTGTAATGCACACGCAGCCCCACCCCTCTCTTCCCAACCCTTTTTCCTTTGTGTATTTAAAAACAAGAAGACATGAGCCAGTTTAAAAACCAGAACCTGCAAGGCGCCCAGTGATAACCAAGTGCAAACAAAGCAAAGGGAGTTCACCAAAGGAGGTTCACTTGGTAATCTATGTTCCAAGATCTGAGAAAGGCATATGTCTATCTCTTCATCCTCCCCTTCAGAGAAACTGTTATGACTGCTAGGTTTGATGTTAGAGGGGGAAAATAGTAATGCAGAGCAAGCATGTAGAAGAGATTCATTCCAAAATCCCCTCTAAGCATGACAATAAACTGTCCACAACTGAGACAAATGGAAAGGATTTTTTCTTTCACTTTGGTGCAAGTTTATTTATTTTGTACACTATCCATCCATACACCTGCGATACAAATCTATGAACCTGCCACAAAGCATTAAAGCACAACATACCTATTATTTTGTAGACATTTGCATTTTTAATCACCATCCAGCCCTTGTGGATCAGCAGTGACTCATCTTGTAGTTCTGTAAAAATGCAGATGTCTGGTAACCGTATGTACACGAGGGCGGGGAGAAGAAAAATGTTCACTTTTAGGGAACATGGCTCAAATCTTCAGATTAAAAAAAAGTTACGTCCCTGGAAGAGCTGGGTCGGTAGGGAATTCTGTAAAGGATCCTGTAAACTCATTTTCTACAGCAAAATCTAAGCCTGCAGGCATCTGCTTTGTGGAGGTTAGGAATAAGGATACACGAGGACTCACTGTCTAGCACTTACTGTGTCTTGCAGCGCCGTGAGCTCTTGGCAGGTTTGACAAATTTACTGGATACCTGGAGTGCTGGATACAGGTGAAGGGAACTCTCTGTACCCTCTCCTGGGGTAATAATAGGGCTTTTCCAGCTAGGAAGTTTTCCAGCCAGTGACTGAAAACAGCTATACTTCTGAGCCATGGATGGCTGAATTTAAATGACCTATTAAATGCAGCTACAACAGGAAGTTTATGTGGCAGGAAACACAAAACACAAAGACAACTATTTGTTCCACGGTTCCCTCTCAGGCTAGAAAACCTGTTAACTTTGAAAGCCCTAAAAAATGCTGCTCTGGTTTAAAAACCATCACTTGGCATAGGACCATATTTGTTTTTTTGCACACGACTGTTTCATACACCTCCTTGTTTCTGTATTAAGCATTCTGCATTTCTTTGCCAATCTTGTAGCTGAGGATTTTGTTCCAGTCAATCTTGGTGCGGGTGACGGGCAGCTGCCGGCGTAAGGCTTTGAAAGTGGTGTCTGACATAGTTTGGTAGTTTTCACTGATTGCTGTCTGCAAGGGCAAGCACATTTGGTTAGGGCACACATAAAACAATATGAGAAAGCTCAACTTAGTGTTAAAGCCACAAACTCCTTTCTGTAAGGTGTAAGGCACACTATTAACTAAATGAATAAAGCAGTCATCAGTGTATGTGCAAGTCAAAGGCTTTTTATTCACCTTCCCTGTAATGTAGCAGCATCTCCTTAGGTCTTTCACTGACTTATCTCTTTCCAGTCTACTTGCACAGAGGCTGGGACAATGCAAAAGCTGTTGCACAAGTTTCCTCCTCAGAATTTTTAACTGTCACAGAGGAAAATACATTGACTCACCCACTCCCCCTCCCATGCTTGTTCCAGGTATCATTTGTAACCCTTTAAAAAAAACGTACAGCAAACCTGATAGTTAATTACAACACAGCTTTGTAACTTTACAGCTTTATAACTATATTTTTTAAACAAATACTGCTACCCTTTTCTAAGTAATTCTTACAGGCAATACCAGATTCAGCTAGGAACAGAATGAGAGGTCAGTTTTCCATGTTTCTATTAACTGCAAATGGAGACTGATATGATTCTATGTTTTATTTAACTACCACTGATCTTACCTGGTACTCGTTTTCTGCATTTTCTATGATCTTAATAAATTCCTTAGCAGTTTGGACATCACTCTGCAAAGGAAAAAAAAAGTTTGCATGTTTAAGAGCAACTTACATAACTTACATAAGCTACACAACAGATTTCTTCTCAAATGATAGGCTGAGTAGGAAGTAGGAAACATCATCAGCTTGTGCCTTGTCGTTGTAGCTGGGTTCCTTTCACTTACTACATACTGGGTAGAGCTTGCGCTCCAAAACTGGAACAGAGCTGCACCCTAGTGAGCAAAATGGAACTGGACCTTCATGGTAAAATGAGTCACTTTGCAGCTGTTGCTCCCTCTACCAAACTAGAGGATTTCTTAATTTGCCTTAGCATATGTCTCTTACTGTTTCTTTCCCTTGGACAGAGATAGAAAAGCATATTCTGTCCTTTTTAACCCTAACTACCAAGAGAAGCTTCCCAATAGAGACTTTCTAACAAGACTGAATTTTAAGCAGTTGGGAATCTGGGATTCCTATGTGACTCTAAACACCACACTGACTGTTCACCCTAAAATTACTTTAAAGTCAAGAGAATGCAGTCATAGCAGCATGCTTCGTGAGCTGTTAAAGGAATGAAAACAGTTGCTTATCATAAAGATCTTTTCGCATACTTACTGACACCTGTACAGAGTCCTGAATGTCTTTGTGACTAACCAGCTGGACATTGCCATCTTCATAGTAATGGACCTGGACAAAAAGACCGAATGCAGGTTTTATTATGACCACTCCCTCCAGAACTCCTGAGTCCCCAAATGCTACTAAAATGGCACAACAGAGCATCATGCCCATCTTCTCTGCTTACATGAGACTAAAAGCAGGATGGATTTTCTAAAAGGTTTCATTCTTTGTCAAGACTGTTCAAGATTATGTTAATCAGTAAATGCCTAGAGCTGAGATAAGAGCAATTATAAAAGACTCAAGGTAGAGGTTTTAGCCCTATAAAGTGAAGCGAAGTGGAGGTCTATAGGGTAATGCTCAGGCCAGATCTGAGACTATTACTACAATGCTAGATTTAAGAATTACTTTCTTGAATTGTTTAGTTTAATAACATCCTGACTTGAGAAGGACATCTCTGCTGCAGTTCAGCATCTCACTCTGAGCCAAATGCATTTGTGTAAGACAAGCACAATGTAGCTCCTCCTGTTACTGCCAGAAAAAATAACTCACCTGGATTTTGAGCACTGCAGCCACTTGAGCTGTTGGTGGTGTGATGGTAAACTTCCATTCTGATCTCCAACGCCCGTTCCTAGAAGCAATCAAAGCATGAAAAAACTATTTCCAAGAACCTCTGACAGCAAAAAGAATGAAATTAATGACCAAGTTGCTTCTGATGTTGTCTTATCACCAATACCACATGGGATTTAGTGCTTTAGATGGCATGGAACTAAATTTCTACAGCCCAGCTGAATATAATGCAGCTTCAATACAAAGAAGCTCCAGAGATGTAAAGGAGTATCTATCCAGCTCTGATAATGCCTTTTCCTCTGGAGAGGTCACAGGAAGAGTTTTGATAAGTGCCAAGGGGGCTGCAAGGAAAACAGACTACAGAAGGAAAAGAACTTCTTGGGAAGCCCAAAACTCCCTGTCCTTCAGACCATGTCAGAGCTAGAGGATGGGTTGGTTTGAGGAACCAGGCAAAGGAAGAAAACACACTATGTTGAAATAGTCTTACCAGAAGTTTTTGGGCTGAAACTGGTGGCTCTCAATACAGGCAATAATTGTCTGCTGTCCATCTATAGATTTACCATAAACCTGTATTTAGAAAAAGAGTTAAAAAGGCCCAAGATCTAGGGAAAGCCATTTTTAATCTCTGTTCTTGGCAGCAGGGTGCAGGCTGCTCTGGTGGTACCTCACTGGGAACATGCACCACAAGTTACATTGTCCAACACCTCCCCTGGCAGGCATCTTATTATGGGTAGGTGTGAAGGTGCTTGGCAGTCATCCCTATGAAAAAGGTCTAATTCATCTTTACCTCTGTGTGCATGCCAAGATAGTTGCACCCTCTTTAGAAATGTCATTCCAAAGTTAGCCAAAATGCTAGTGAGGATGGAGAATTCCAACAGCTCTGCCCAGCACAGTGCTCTGGGACTGAGTGACTCAGAGCAATACACTTTCAGGGAAACAAGATGGATACTCAACAGTGCAGAAGCCATTGGGGTAATGATCTTTGACGTAGGCTCTCAATGCACTGTCACAGGCATCTCTCCATTGTTTTAAAGCCGATTCTGTGTCCTCGGGCTGGGGATCACTTGCTTCTTTCCTTAAGTGATCAAACTTAAAAGAAAGCTTGTTTCTTGGGTCTAAAAATCTGCCATTGCCCAGATCACCATGTTCTGTGATTAAGACCTGGAATAGAAGTTGAAATGATGATACATTTAGACTGATATAGATGTGTTATTTTGCATTTTTCCCTACTTGCATATCAGTGTTACAATAGGTTCTTTCATTGAGCTTTAAAGTCACATAAAGAAAATAAAGAATTTTCGATATTAATAATTAGTAGCTGTTGTGAGGCTAAAGGTAACTCTCTGCTCTCCACAGTAATACTGCACTTAGATTTCTGTCCCAGAAAAGACTGAACTATAATAATGTATATATTTGGCTTTAAATTGGGTATCCTTACAATAGAAGCAGGTTGCTTTGCCTTTAAAATTATTTTAGCTGTATTCCTTCTTTGTTTCTAAAGGAAACAGAGACTTCTACTCTGAAATCTACCATTTATTGCCATGCTCCGTGTTTTGCAATAGCTCTACTTCTGGGCAAGAAGGGTACATAGATGTGACTACTTCTAAAATACACCAACTAAAGTAGACTACAAAGCAGCATTGCACATTCTCTTCTTTTTTCTTTTTCACCTTAATTCTCTGGCTTCCCAAATATTGACTTTTTTGGGGTGGGTTTTTGGTTTTCTTTTGGTTTTTTTCAGGTTGTACTGTAACTTTCTCATCAAAGCTATTTCTATGAACAGCCCCCTTAATATATGCCTCCCATACTCCCATAAACATATCTGGGACACTAGAAAAGCTGGGTCAGAGCTTGGCTCAGAGAACAGAGCAGATGGTCAGGCAGCTTTCTGGCTTCTCTACGACTTGCTGTTTGTTCTAAAAAAAAAGAATTAAAAAAAACCCTGAAATAACTTGTTTTGCTGGCACAGACTGGATAGTATTAGGTATAATCACTACACCAAATCAATGATTTGGTATAAATAAAGATAAGTTTGTTTTTTAGGGTAGCTGGGAATGGATTAAAATTGCAGAAAATAAACCAAACAAACTATTAAGAATCTATTATCAATTGTCAGTAGGAACTGTAAGCAAGTATCAACACAAGGATTTTTAAGTGAGCTTTAAATAGACAGTAATCTTTAATCACTCATACTCTTAAGTAAAATTCCAGTGACTTCAGCATGGAGCTTTAAGGAACAATGAACTGGATTTGCTAAGTAGTACAACACAGAACTTAAAGAGAATATCTTGGTTATATCTTGGTTATATCTTTGTTCTTATCAAAGAAAGTTTGTCATATTGAAATGTGGGGGAAGGAGGAGGAGTGGTACCTTGTGAGCAGAATGAGTGAGTCAGCTGATGGTGATGTTGGCTTGTGAGCCAACACCCTGATGAAACAACATTTTTATTGCTTTTTGACAGTGCAGTAATACAACCCGGAGTGTACAAGGTTTCCTCTTACCTGATCCTCGTACCCTTCTATCTTCACCGGGGTGAACTGATCCATGTTGTACTGTGCAAATGCACTGTGGAGCAAAGGAACGTGAACTTTAGCTGCACGTGCACATTTATTCTGACTCAAGGATTATATTGCAGCAAACATCAACTTAATTGGGCAAACAATACACACAAGCACTGTTACAGGATTTTCCAGTACCTTTTACTGTAGATAGCTATAAACTCCAGGTCTAAAAGCATGTTTGTTTAGTGATGGCCAGGAAAATACAGAGTTCAAAAGTAGAACAGGAGACAGCCTGGGGAAATGTGAGCAAGCCAAGGTAAAACAGGAACACCCCAGCTACAATTTAGACAGCAGCAAGGTAAATAAATGAGTAGACAAATATTTACAACAATTTTCTTATGCAAAGACTTGCTGACTGTCATGTCACCTAGCTTGAAATATATCTTAGCATCAAAAAGCCTGTATGTGTAATCTTTAAGCACCTTCTGATGAAGCTGTGGAAGTAAACAACAAATTTTTATTGAGGGCAGTTATTTTTCTAAACTTAGGCTATGGATTAATCAGTATTTCATGCTTCACTAACTTTATAAATCAGATGATTCAACATGATCAGACATTTCTGCTGCTGCAGAGTTAAACTTTTTGGCAGAATGCCTTCCTGTCAGTTTTATACAGCACAAATTCCCATTTAGGGCTTTTAAAAAGAATCATCCACACCTTTCATTATGTATTTTATTAGGTGGGCTAATGAATTACATAAGATTGCTCTGAATGCAGCAAATGGTTTTCTTTGTCACAGAATGTCGGGTATAAGAAAACAGAAGGATCTCTAATGGTAATTTGACTTGTGTTTGAAATCTCAGTACTTACTGTGCTGCTCCTTCCCTGAGAAGATTGTCATTGTTAAGCAATAACCGGACATCTGGAGAAGAAAGGGCCCAGGTGTGTTACTGGATTTTTTATCAAACGTTTCTCTTTATGCACTTTATTTTCAACTGTACACATAAAAACATTAAAAGATGAAATAATTTCATTAGGCAGAAATAGTACAGAAGAACTGCATGCTTTCCCAGGCCACTTAACCTTAAAAGCAGTATGGTGTGACACAGCCTTAGATTCTTATAATAGATAAAACATGAAGAAAACACCACAGATCATTTTTTCCTCAATTGCTTACCATTGAATACTTCATTGAACTCTCCAGGGGGAGCATGAGTGATGAATTTTGCAGCTATACGCACCTACAATGAAGTAGAAAAGTAATTAAAGACAAAAGATAACTTACTGAGTTCACACATATTGAACCATTCACCAACAAAACCACCTTGAAGTGACAGAAGGTGGCAGATTTAGGGAGGAATCTAGGCATGCATTGTCAAGGTAGAAATAGTCTTGTAAGACTGATCAAAGCAAGGCCGGACAGGGCGATCTTCAAGGTCCCTTTCAACCCAAACCATTCTGGGTTTCTATGAAGGCACGTGATGATGAAGGAAGGCATCAATAACTGAGAAAGCCAAATTTCAATGTCCAGAAACTCTGAATCTGGAAAAAAAAAAAAAACTGTCTCTTCTAAAAGTGTAATAAAACTGCAATGTGTTCCAAAATCCAATATACATGTCTTGCACAGTTAGAATTTAGGTGGTCCAAGTATTGGTTCTGTTGGAATTGGTAAGAGTTTATGGTTTTCATTATAAAATCTTTAATAGCTTTTGCCGGACCAAAGGGAATAGAAAGATCTTGCAAGAAATGAAAAAGGAAATGCCACAAAATTAAACCTCTCCCTTAGAATAATAAAAACGTCCCATTTCCTCTGACAGCTAACATTTCCAGTTAACAAAGCTGACCAATGAGCCTTTCTGGTCTAACAAGACATTTATTGAAAGTGACTAAAGAATTGTTCATTAGAACCCTGATTACTTTCTACTTTTCATTCTGAGCAGTAAAACAAAGAATTGTGTATATATATGTAACTGCTTCACCTGAGTTATCACCAGAGCTGGAAATAACTCACTTCTCTCAACAGTCTTCCCTGTTTTAATTAGAAATTGTTTGTATTGTTTGTCACATAATTATTTTAAGCAAGCCACGAAAAGAAATAAATATCTTTCCAAACAAAAGGTAATTGCCTTATTCCAGGATCAAGTAACACTCTGCCTTAACTGGACTGAGCTTCAGATAAAAATAGACTATCTTCCAAATTAGCAATGATTTTGAAAAATAGATATATATTATTAGTGCCTGAAGAAATTAAGCAATACAAAGAAAACATTAAAAAGACAGTATCTTGTGTAATTGATCAATAAAATAGAAGACATTTCAGCCAAACTATTGAAATCAGGCGAGCAGGAAACAGGCTGGGGAGTGATTAATTTGAAATGTCAAGCACTTGAATGGTTGTTGGTTTTCGGAGCCGGTTGATTGGAGGGCGGTGTCAGGATGCTCCTCTGCAGAAACACCAAAATAGGACTTTCTGCAATCTGCCCCATTTCCTGGCCCCTGGGGCCATTTCAGGTGTCATTTCAGCTCTGCAGCATCAACTTCCTGCTTCTAAAATGGGGAAAGTGTCTGAGAGGAAGGGAAGCTGCTCAGCTGTTAGTTTAAACTGGCAAAACAGCAGCAGAATGAACTTGAGCAAAACAGGAGATTTCAGAGGAACTTACAAGAAAATCACAGAATCACAGACTGGTTGGGTTGGAAAGGACCTTAAAGCTCCTCCAGTGTCCCCCCTGCCATGGCAGGGACACCTCCCACTGTCCCAGGTGCTCCCAGCCCCAGTGTCCAGCCTGGCCTTGGGCACTGCCAGGGATCCAGGGCCTGCCCACCCTGCCAGGGAACAATTCCTAATTCCCAATCTCCCATCCATCCATGCCCTCTGGCAGTGGGGCCCATTCCCTGTGTCCTGTCACTCCAGGCCTTATCCCCAGTCCATCCCCAGCTCTCTTGGTGCCCCTTTAGGTGCTGGAAGGGGATCTAAAGTCTCCCTGGAGCCTTCTCTTCTCTGGACTGGACACCCCCAGCTCTCCCAGCCCGTCTGAGAAATTAATCTCTTACCTGAAATATGCCCAAAGAAAATAAAAGAGTGAAGCTTGGAGGATGGAAGGAATTAATTCTGTTGCTCAATTGACGTATTTGGGTTTTTTGCTTTACTTTAAAGTACCGCTAAACTCAAAATTAAAAAAATAACATATATAAAGTTCTAGGCGCATCGGAATAGTCACATGCTACAGTAATTCCTTGCTGCATGTTTCTCTTTCAGATCCTCCCTTGAGGTTATCCTTCTCTGCCTGTGTGAGTTAATTGAAATTGTATGTTCTAAAGGCCTATATCAATTCTGCTCTGGAATACTTATTTCAAACAACATCACCTAAAATACTGACTGATAGGTGAACTGCATCTCTGAAGCCCTGCTTGTTTCACAAATGATGCCACTGAAATGAACCTGAAATTGCAGTTTAAGGGAAAAATGAAAGCAACAGCTGGACTTATAGGATCCCTGAAGATCCATGAACCTGAACAACTCCTCCAGAATGTTAAGAAACAAGGCCAGCATTAACTGTAAGATTTGTATGATGTAAGGAAGAGTAACAGTGCATTTTTAAACTACTGTGCACAGACAACAGTGTATTACCTAGCAGAGAACTTGCAGTATGTAACTTTCTCCACATTCCTACACAAGAAGAACAAACTGCTCATCTCCCCCTTTCCTAAAATAATTACGGCTCTATTTGCTCTGACTTAGTCTTTCTATCCAGTATAATTCTCAGGATCTACATCGCAGTCCTTGTCAGCAGCTGGGGTGAGCAGAAAATGCAACAACACAGAGGGTGTTTAGGAAGTGAGGAGATCGCAAAGCACTTTACAGACACGCTGGTTACTTTGCTGAGTTGGGAAAAGTAGTGAAGAAAATACATTTTCACAAAATCATTTTGGTTGGGAAAGACCTTCAAGATCACCAAGCAATCCAGCTGTGACTGTCTCCCACCTTGTCAAAAAGACCAGAGCACTGGGTGCCACGTCCAGTCCTTCCTTGACCAGGGATGGGGACACCACCACATCCCCGGGCAGCCCCTGCCGATGTCTAATTGCCTTTTCTGTTAAGAAGCTCCTCCTGATGTCCAACCTACACCTCCCCTGGTTTAGGTTGAGACTATGTTCATTTTCATCCTAAACGACTGGCCGAGACGCATCAGCTGCATCGAGGCAATAATGAAATCGAAAGGCAATGAGGAACTCGGAAGGCAATGAGGAATTCGGAAGGCAAAGTGCTGGTAAGGAATAGCCGGTCCTTCAGCCGGGCGGCGACGGCCCGGTGGTCTCGGGAGCCCGCCCACCCCGAAGCACTCGCAGGCCGGTACACCGGCTCTAGGCGAGCTTGCCCGCCGCTCCCCATCTAGTGCTCTCCCGGGGGCAGCGGCGCAGACCCACAGCGGAGAGGCGGCCATCCCCTTCCTTTACCTTCTCCTCATCCGACACCCGCTCCTCCAGGTCCGCCATCTTGGCAGCTGTGTGCCCGGCCCCACGCAGTGCATGCTGGGAGCGCCGGGCGGCGGACCGAACGCGCTGGTGGCCCCATCTTAACTGCGGGCAGACGCCGCGCGGCTGCCATCGTAGAAACGGGTGGCTTCTCGCGGTACCGGCTGACAGAACCGCCGCCTCCCGGAGCCGCCGGGGCTCCCCGTCATCGTGTGGGATATGCTTGGGAGGAGCAGTGGTGATCGACTCGACGAACAGGCTGCCCACGCGAGCCCCGCCCTGGTCATCCCGGCGTGCCCCGTGGGCTGAGACGGCCGGGAGCCGCAGACCGGAAGCGCGACTGCCGCCATATTAGCTGCGGGCAGACGCCGTGCTGGCACCATCGCAGGAACGGGCAGGTTTTTCACTCCCGGGAGCACGGCGATGGCGGACCTGCCGCGCCCCGGAGCCTCCGGGCATCCCGGCTGTGGTGTGGGAGACGATCGGTCCGCGTTTCGCCCTGCAGCAGCAGCGACGGGGTCTGGGAACGGGCTGCCCGCGCTGGCGGAGCCCCGCCCCGGTGCTGTCCCGCCCCTGTCCCGGCGTGCCCCGCCAGCGGTGATGGCGGAGGGCAGCGGCAGCGGCGGCGGTGCGAGCGGCCGGGGGCCGCCGTGCCCCGGGGCGGCCTCGGCGTTCCGGCGCTGGGAGCAGCTGCGGCGGCGGGCTGCGACACCCTGGGCCCGCGGGCTCCTGGCCGCGGCCGCCGGGCTCGGTCTCCTGTACGCGGTGCTGCGGGTGCCGGTGCGGCTCCGGGACGGCCTGGCGGCCGGTGAGGGCGGCAGGGGGGGACGGCGCGCCGGGGGGAGGCAGGCCCTGCCCGTGGAGTCCCCAGCTGTGTCCGGGCTGTGTCGGCAGTCCAGCGGCACCAGTCGGAGACTGTCCCGCTGTGCCGCGCACCGGCGGGCGGCTCCGCACCTGCCGTGCCCGCGTCTGGGACCCGTTCAGGAGGAACGTTAAGGGGCTGGAGTCTGTCCAGAGAAGGAAACGGGTCTGGAGCCTCAAGAGCGTCTGAGGAAGGGGTTCAGCCTGGAGAAAAGGAGGCTCAGGGGGGCCATTGTGGCTCTGCACAACTCCCGACAGGAGGGGACAGCCGGGGGGTCGGGCTGTGCTCCAGGGAACAGGACAGGACCTCCAGCTGTGCCAGGGGAAGTTCAGGTCGGACATCAGGGGGAATTTCTTCATGAAAAGGGTGGTCAGGCTTTGGAATGGGCTGCCCAGGGAGGTGGTGGAGTCCGCACCCATCGTGGTAAGGGAAGAACTGGACCTGGCACTCAGTGCTCTGGTCTTGTTGGCAAGATGGGGATTGGTCACAGGTTGGATTCAATAAGGTCATTTCCAAACTAATTGATATTCTGATTCTGTGAGTCTGTCCCAGCTCTGCCTACAGGCAGGTCATGCATCCCACCTGCACTCGGTGGCACACTGAGCTTGTCACCTAACCCCAGGGTTAGGGACACGGCCGAGGACCGGGCAGTGCTGGGGCAGCTGAAAGCAGCCGAGGCACTGCCCCAGTGCTGCCGCGTGCTCCCACCTGGGGCTCTGTCAGGGTGGAGCCCTGCCCTGTCCCTGTCCAGCCTGCTCTGGTGGCAGGTGACAAGGCTGATGTGCAGTTTGAGTCCAAACCATGGTCAGAGCACCGCTGGATAACTGCATTCTCTGCATTTTGCTCTTGATAGCAGGAGGAAGAGGTCTGTGGGAAAATGTGTGTTAGCACTGAATATAAACTTGCATGAGAACAGGATAATTTTGTCTTAGAGTGAATTAATGTATTAAATAGGCTTCTTGTGCTTCACCAGCCACTGTATGGGTAAAACCATAAGATGCTCTGTCTAGAAATGTACAGTGGTTTTTTTTTTTGGTGGGATATAAGAATTGGCTGTCACAGGTAGATACAAACAAAATAATACGTGGTGAGGATTCCCCTAACAGTGTAGCATTATAAAGCTGCTAGGGCTATAGTGTACTATGCATTTGCATGATATTTGGCATTCTTTAATAGACAAGCTATTTATCTTTTTCAGTTCTACTTATTAAGTCTTTGGTTTTGTTTCTCTTAACAGTGACCATGTTCTTAAGCACTTTGACTCCAAAATTCTACTTTGCCCTGACAGTAACTTCATCTTTTATATCTGGACTGATATTTGTAAGTAGTCCACTTCTTTTTTTTTTTTAACAACTTTCGCACCTCTCAGATGACTTTATGAGGGGTAAAGGGAGTGAATATCAGACTCTAGAGGGTGCCTTTGTGCTGGGAAGGAACTTCTCTGATGTATTGTTGCAGCTCTTTTGTTGTGTTGTATGTTGGGACTGTATGAGTCTGAGAAGATAACAAGTGTGGAATACTAGAATGATTTACCTGCCCTGCACAGCTCCAGCTGCTCCCTGGGACCTGTCACTGCTCACCAGAGAGAGCAGACCAGGCACAGGACCCAGGCTGGTCCAGGGCTGACAGTTTGCTGTAGTCCTTGAGGACTTGTGATATGCAGGTATTTTAATAGCTTCAAAAAGAGATGGTAATATTTTTGGCCCAGAATTTCTGCTAAGTGACTGTCATTGCTGTTAACTTAGCCTTATCTCTTTGTTAGCCTCTCTCTTTCTGGTTAGCAGAACATCTCAGTTTAATGGGCCATTTTATCCTTTATTCTTGTAGATTATTTTTGTGAAATGAAAAAAATACACCTGTGTTGAATACTACAAATTTGGTACTGCAGGTAGGGCTGCAGCTTGAAATATCCTCACCAGAAAAGAAGGTATAATGGTTTTTTGCCTCTGTTCACAGTTTCCCTATACAGCTACTTCTGAAAGGGTTTCGGAGTTACCCTAATGACTTTGGGAGGGAGGAACATAACATTTGACTAAAATTATGCTGGTTTTTTTCCAATCTCTTTCATGTTCTGTGGGTGATCCTGCATGACAGGGCAGGCCAAACTAGATTATTGGTGTTACTCTGTGTGGAGATAAGTTCCATCCCTGATCATTGGCAAGGGGATGGACTCGCTGTGAACGCTCTTCGTCCCTCATCTTTGCTGGGAGGGTGTCACTTAAGGAGCTTTCTGGTGCTTTTTTCTCCTGTGACAGGTGTTTGAGTGGTGGCACTTCCGAAAATATGGCACATCTTTCATTGAGCAGGTTTCTGTGAGCCATTTGAGGCCCCTCATCGGGGGTGCAGAGAGCAGCCCCCCAGCTCCAGCAGCCTTCTTGGCCGGGGAGAATGAGACCAGCAGGCAGAACATGCCAGGTGATTCCTGATGTGTCCCAGGAGCTTTCCTTAAGTTTTGAGGTGTCTTTTAATGGCTTTAAAATGCTTGTACAAAATGGACAAATCCTACATCTTGCGAAGTGTTTTGTTAGTAGTGCTAAAAATAAACTAAATAATAATGGTTTTTCACTCTAAACTATTCATTGTTGAAGATATGATTTAGAAAATGTTATACATTTAGCTAAAACTGTTTCAGTAACATTAGTTATTTACTGTTCTAAAGATAAATGTTGCATGAGTGTACATGCGTTGCTTAATCTTCTCACTCTGTGCTTTTGTACCCCAGCAATGCTGGGGAGCAAAAATATTTATGGAATAGCAGAAGTTTATGAAGATGATGATTGCTTAATAATAAAATTAAAGCAGGTTTTGAAAACACAACTGATTTGCATTACTGCATTATAATGTCAAGGTAATATTTCCTGTGCTTTTAATTTAAAAAATACTTTTATTTTGTTATTCCTTAGAGTGCAAAGTGTGGCGAAATCCTCTCAATCTTTTCAGAGGGGCAGAGTATAGCAGGTATTAATTTTCTTACTTTCCACTACATATTTTTAAATTTAATCGGGGGCATGCACATGACTTCTTCACAGAGCTTGCACTGGTAATGTCAGGAGACAGCTGGAGACCTGCAAGATTATAGGGGTGATTGATACCAATCCTGTGCTTTAAAGGCACCCAGCCAAGCTTCAGCAGTTTCAATGTTAAGAACAAAAATATTACTGTAACATCAGGGCTTTTTGAGAGTAAAATAGGAAAAAAAACTTTATTCAGAGGTTGTGACAGTGATTCTCAATCTAAATTCTCTTTTATTAGACTATATTGTGAGTCTCCTAGTGTTACTTCATGGGAAAAGCTGCTTTCTAGGAAGCCAGTTCCCAAGTTGTTTAGAACTTTACAGGTTATTGAACAGTAGTACTTGAAACTTTGTGTTAGTAGTTTTAGTCTTTTATTACAGATTTTCTGCACTAGGCACATTAGATATCACCTTGATATTAGCATTGCTAATTGCTAGGAGTGCTTCTTACTGAAATCTGTTGTTTTAGATACATGTGGGTGACTGGGAAGGAACCTCTTACTTACTATGACATGAATTTGTCTGCTCAAGATCATCAGACCTTTTTCACGTGTGACACGGATGCCCTCCGGCCTTCAGACACAGGTACTGATGTGTGTGTAACGTGTGGAAGTGTTGGACCGGGTCAAGGGTGTGGTTTTAGTGAATTTGAAAGTAGTGCAAGTTATTGTCAAATATTTCATGAAACTACAGCCTTTCTCAACTACCAAAGAAGTTTAATAGATGTAGAGGATCATAGAGTGGTTAGTGTTGGGAGGGGCCTTAAAGCCCATCCAGTTCCACCCCCTGCCATGGGCAAGGACACCTTCCACTAGACCAGGCTGCTCCAAGCCCCTTGAAATTTAGTGTTTAGTGAAATTTAGTGGAAAGATGTTGTTTTACGTTGTGCATTCTCTACAACTTTAGTGCTGTCACAGTCGTGATATTTTTTAAAGATCTCACACATTTCAAATGATTAACACAATATTGCAAACCTGGATTATATTCTCAACAGCCAAAATGTGGTCTCATTTAAACCTTAGTAATGAATAGTGCAGTCTCCAGATTTTTTTTCCTTGTGTTCCACATGTTTAGTGCGGAAAATGTTCTTTACCTGGTTATTGTCAGAGTGGGTGTGAATTATTGTCAATTTGTCACATTCCAGAGGTGTTCCTTGTCAGCTGGCTGTGACATGTTTGATATGAAAGATGTGTTTTTATTTCAGAAAAGGGAGTGAATTGTCTCGCTTGCTGAGCCAAGACTAATATTTTGTTTCCGAAAGAAAACTCAAATATTTTTCCACGTTATTCTTGCTGGACAGCAGGAGGTTTTGTTCCAAAAGAAACATGTATAGATTCTTCAGTTTTCTTATCGTCCTTGAGATAGGCCAGATATAGAACTCCATGAATGTAAGGTTTTCGAGTTCTTTCAGGACTGGCTTTTAGTGTGAAAGTTAATAATCCTGTATAGAAAATGGTACCTCTGAATGTGTTGCTTTCCTAGAAGTTGGTTTTCAGTTTGTGTTTTCCAGTTCTACCAAATGGAAGCATGGTAGGATGGGTTTAGAGTCATTGCATTGAAATAATTTTGAATTCAAGTTGTAGTTCAAAGGACACTTCTGAATAGATTTCACCCTTTTTACTTGTTCCCAAACCAAATTAGCTGATAAATGTATATCTTGAATTGGCTTTGCCTTGTGATACCACTCAAGTGTGCTTTGTAAATTTAAAAATAAATTATTAACCCTTCATGATCTGACAGTTGTCAAAAAATAATCATGGAACAGAATCCCAGAATATTTAGGGCTGGAAGGGACCTTAAAGCTCATCCAGCTCCACCCCCTGCCATGGCAGGGACACCTTCCACTATCCCAGGTGCTCCAAGCCCCAATGTCCAGCCTAGCCTTGGACACTTCCAGGGATACAGGGGCAGCCACAGCTGCTTAATATTTAAGTATAAAACTCTACCTGTGCAAGACACCACTTACTCCATCACTGTTTCCTTTGAAGTTCTGTTTGAAAGCTTAAATTAAAGTTCCTTGCAGGTCTGTGCAAGAACCTGTGTTTAACAATTGCTCCTGCCAAGCTTTCAACAAGTCTTGGGAAACGTTTCCAAAAATCTGTAGCAATTTGGAAATTTTACATCTGCTTGGTTATGTAAGCTGTGTCTGTGCTCCATGTAGGAGTTCTGAAATGGTCAGTGAGGAATCTTCCTGGTGGTGTTGCTTTCTTAAACTAAATTTGAGCTGTAACGAGCTGTTGCAAGAATTTGATGCTTGTGGTAGGAACAGGCTGAAACTCAAACACATGTTTTTTCTTCCTTATAACAATCATACAGCAAACAGGAATTTTCAGACTGGAAGGGAATGTGAATTAGAGCTGGCTCCAAGCAGCCAGTGTTGCCTCTGCTGGCTGCCAGGTCTTTCACAGGTGTCCATGTCCCTCACAGCCTTTCCATGTGTTTTCTACAGTTATGCAGAAAGCGTGGCGAGAGAGGAACCCGCAGGCCCGGATTAAAGCAGCGTATCAAGCTCTGGAGTTGAACAATGAGTAAGTTTGTACATTCAGTTGCTGTATTTCTGGTGTGAAGGATTAAGTGGAAGGATACTGAGCACACTATCAGTTTCTTAATCTAATAATTCACTTACAGCAAAGTTCTGAATGCTTAAGGGGGACTCTTCAGACTGGGAATTGCACATGGGGCTGTAAATTGCCCTGAAATATTGAACTCTTCTACTAAAAACATCTTTTGTGCAGCTTTTTTCCTTAAATCACTGTTTTAGTGGCAATAACCAGTGAGAAATCATATTCACGTATGGAGTAGTCTTGATTGGATATAAGATCATGTATTTCAGGGATGGTATCTTGGTAGAACTGTATTTGGAATTCACAGATGCCACTCCTGTAAGGGAATTAAAAATACTCTGTAGCATAAACCAAAGAATTTCACCCACAACTGTCATCTGCTTTGCTATGTTGTCTTGTTATTTCTTTTATTTCAGTTGTGCTACTGCATATGTCCTCCTGGCTGAGGAAGAAGCAACAACTATTGTGGATGCTGAGAAATATTTCAAGCAGGCTCTGAAAGCAGGAGAAATGATTTACAGAAAATCTCAGAACTGCCATTCCCAGAGCCCCCAGCATGAAGCACAGCTGAGTAAGGACTTTGAATCACATGAACTCCTGGGTTTGTGTGAGCAGAAGTGTAAAAATAAAGTTATAATTAGGAGAGGTAAGGATTGAAACTGATAGACTAATACTTTTTGTCCTTGTACTCAGGAAGAGACACCAATGTATTGGTCTATGTGAAAAGGAGACTAGCTATGTGTGCCAGGAAACTTGGAAGAATACGAGAAGCAGTAAAAATGATGAGAGATGTAAGTAAAAGTAAAAAATCCCTGAGTTAACAATTGTTTTCAATCACATTGTTCTAATTGATGGGTTGAAGTTCATTTCTAGGCATCATAATTAATCTCATTGAATTATTTCCCCCTGAGTTTGCACATGATTGAATGGGGCTATGTGTAACCTGATCTTGTAGGAGATGTCCCTGCCCTTCTGCTATGGCAGGGGGCTGGAATGAGATGGGCTTTGATTGCTTCCCACCCAAACCATTCTGTGATTTTATGAAATGATGCAGTTCTTTTCATGCTGCTTTCATGCCAGTCTCTAACTCTCTGAGACAAAAGGACATTAAAAAGCCCTAGATTATTGTACTGATTTCTATTAAGTATTTCAGTGATTCAGCTGCAATTCTACATGTAATTTATTTCTCTTTACTGATTTGCAGTTGATGAAAGAGTTTCCACTTCTCAGTATGCTGAATATCCATGAAAACCTCCTAGAGGCCCTTCTGGAGTTACAGGCTTATGCAGATGTCCAGGCAGTTTTAGCCAAGTATGATGGTAAGTGATGCCTGTTGGAAAATGTGTGTGTTTTTGAGTAAGAGAATAAGTGAGGTAGGCAGGGGATGTCTGTCCACAGGCAGGAGTGACCATGATCTCAGCAAGGTGAACAGACTCCCTTCATCAGTAACAAATAGGTGCTTGCAGAGTGCAGGTCATGTTCTCCTTTTGACTGCTGAGGTCAAATTTAGGCAAACTAAATTGCATATGAATTACTTTTTGTGTTTCTAAGTTACTGCTAATCTGTAAAGAAATCCTTGCTTCAATTCAAGGATTATTTTAATTAATCTCTTCTACATCCCTGGATATGCCTAAATTCATCAGCCTTTTTCAGCTGGCACATAGCCCTATAAGTAATTGATGTAAATAAGCTGGAAAAGGTAGTTTTCCCTTTTGTCATCTTCCAGGCTTGGCCTTGTGCTTCTGTAATACTGAGGTTGCTTGTCAGAGATTAGCAGTGTGCAAACATGCTGCTGCCAGAGATCAGTGGTGTGCATCGAATGCTGTAGCTTGTGTTCACTTTCTGTCTTGATTAGTAGGTTTTGCATATTGTGTAAGTCTAAATAAATGTTAATAAAGTATATACTTATTTTTGATTGCCGTCAGTTTTGCCACCTGGATAGTGCCCACTTCATGAGTGTACAAAAGGCTGCTGTCAAAGTAGGGCCTTAAATCACCTTTGGAATGGAGGGACATAGCAGTATTTTATGACAGTTATTGTCAGAAGTTGTTGAGTTCTCTCAATGTCAATTCTTTATCACCTCAGGGAATCAAAAGTATGATATTTTTTCCCAAATCCTGTGCCACTTGTACATGGCCAGCCTAGCACCCTGCTCCCATTCCTTGATCCTCTTCTGGGTGGATTGTTTTTGATTTATGAAAACCATTTGCACTTTGCCCAGTGCTTCCTTCTGTTAACACCAGGAATTGTGACACTTTATTAAGAAAGCATTGCTGATTTTTTTCTGAGTATCTGGAAAAATGAGTACAAGCTTCAAACTCCCTGCAGCACCCCTGTGTTTGGCTTGACACAGCAGCCAGGCTTGTAGTAAGTGATGGACAGGCCCAGGATGGGATTTACGAAAAAAGCAAGAACCATCTGATTATACACAATGTGGTACTTGGGAATTAGACCCCAGACTTTGTCTGCTTTTAAAGTAAACTTGCAGTGTGGAGTGCTAACCTTCTAATCTGTAATTGTCAGCTCAAACTTGGCTTCAGATATGCTACAAAGCTACAACTAACAGAATTTTCCCCCATGGAACCGCAGAAGAACGGAAATCGCGTTTTTGTTGAAATTCATCTACCTGTCTGTAACGTAATTTTTTGGAGTCAGCTTCTGGTCAGTCTCTCAGTATTGTACAGAACTGTGTTAATGTACAGTTGCAAAATTAAGTAAAGATCAGAGCTTACTTTAAATCTTTGTGGGTTAATGCAGGAAGTACATTCTGTTCTTGAGTGTATTTAGATGCACATTTCTCTTTGGATTCAGTTTCAGTGTGTTGGTACATTTAGAAACAAAAGGTGACTATCACCTGAATACAGCTTTGAGTTTTCAATCTGAGACTGACTGGTGACTGTCAGAAAAAAGAAATTCAAAGTTTCTAATCACAGCTAAAATGTTCCAGATGTCAAATTCATTGTCTCCCATACCCAAGGAAAAGTCTTTAACTCAAAGGATGTGGGTTTAAAATGTTTGTATTGCCTTAGAATCTTACAGCTTAATTATTTTATTTTATCACAGATATCAGTCTTCCCAAATCAGCAGCAATATGTTACACAGCAGCTCTGCTAAAAGCCAGAGCTGTTTCAGAAAGGTAAGCGAGGACATGTGTGAAAATAACGGTTGGTTCCTATATCTTGGGTTCTGATGTAAAATATGAAGGAAAAAGGTCTAAATCCTTTATGTTTTAAAATTACTTCTAATCTGTAAAGAAATCTTTGCTTCCATTAAAGGATTATTTAAATTTTTTAGTCTTTTTTACATCCCTGGTTATGCCTAATTATGTAGCAGTTACATTTCTGAGAGCAAGTTGAGTGTATTTATATATACATATATTCGTGTGTGTAATAAAATACAATTGAAAACTACTTTTAAGCATCCATAAAGTTAGTACAGGGGAGGATGTTTTTCACAAGCCCAGGTATTGGCCAAGTGCTTTTGTGTAAATTCTGTTTTCAGTGTTTTGCTTGGGATTTGTGTTTTGGATATTTGTGGTAGTTGATGCTGGCGTGTCACCGTGGTCTGAGCCCAGCTCCACCTCCCAGCAGGTGATGCTGTAACAGGGAGCTGAAAGTCAGGATCAACATGAATTTTCATGTGTCATATGTCATGGGTAGCAGTCAAGATACCTGACTTGACATGAACATTTTTCTCCTAGAGGGGTTTGTTTATCTTTCTTGATAAATCAGCCAATTTTTAATGAACTCTAAGCTTGCAGTGCAAATAAACACCTGGTTAGCATTTATTATTTATTACTTTTGTTCAAGGTTGGTTTTTCCCTTCAGGTTCTCCCCAGAAACTGCCTCCAGGAGAGGACTTAGTACAGCAGAAATTAATGCTGTGGAAGCAATTCACAGAGCTGTGGAATTTAACCCTCATGTTCCAAAGGTAAAAGTATTTTATTTCCTACTGAACCACTTGTAATGTGTTCTGAAAAATACCATATTATAATGTAATTTTGTTACTGGAGCCTTTCTAGCCCCATATTTTCTTGAATTTGGTTATAACTACTGCTATAGAGTTGTTAAAAACATTAGTATTTATATAATAAATATTTTATGGCCAGATTTTTTTTTAAAATAATGGTTGATGTTCAAACAGGGTTTTTTGCACAAGAATTTAAACTTCAAATTTCCTAACTCATTGGAAATTCCAATAATGTATTACTGAAGGCCCTTCACTCTCAATAAGGGTGGACATTAATAAATATAAATGTAGATATTTAAAGTCATAAAATAATCCCAGAATGGTTTGTGTTGGAAGGGACCTTAAAGATATCTCATTCCAGGACCCTGCTTCCAAGTCCCTAAAGCCAAATTAAGTTCTCCAAACAATAATCACTCTACTATTCCAAACCCCTTTATTCTGCTGGGCTTCCAACCATGGCTCCATGGTTATTGAAAGATCTGCAGTCACTTAGTTTCTTCATCCACGTGTAAACAAGATTAGGAGTCTGTATCACCACAGGCTGTAATTTAATGTCTGGCATCAAAACACAGATTGCACAGAACATTGGGTGAAAATAGAGTCTTGCATTGCTTTTTACTGTACTAGGGATGCTTTCAGTGTGAACCTTGAAGCAGGAGGCTGGCTCAGTGCAGGGTCTAATCCTCTGCAAATGATGATGGAGCCCCAGTGGCTGCTGCTGGGGAGGCTGGAATGATCCGGCCGCTCCGTTCTGTCTGCCTGTCCAATCCAATAGAATGTGCACTGAGGAAGCTAATTGCTGGGAGAAATTGCTGCTTCTTTGCATGACTGATCAAGAGCGTAGCAAGTTCATTTCAGACAGTCTCAGACAGATTTTTCTTTAGCCTCTGCCTTTAGGGGCAGAAGATTATAATGCATTATCATTATCTAAAAGTTCTTTTGTTTTGGGTATCCTCCAGTTGCTTCTGGAGTCTCATATACCTTTTTAAAGAAGTTAGAGATAATTTCAAACAGGCTGTTGTTAAAATATGGTCTGTAGCTCTGCAGACACATGCAGAAACTGATTCCAGGTTTCAGTAACTTGATTTTCTCTTCTAATTGTACATCTATCCATTCTTCATGGGTTTTTTACAACAACATTGCCTTGAGGCACCAATTGGTTAGATGACAAAGCAGAATTTTACTGGTGCAGGCTGTTTAGAACTCTGAAATGTTTATGGTCAGAGCAAACAAGTGAATAAGGGCAGAGAAATGAAGCAACTTGCCCAGTGGGTCACAGAGGGAGAAGAAAATCTGATCTTTGAATTTCTACTCTGTTCTATCCCACAGACTAAAAATGAGTATGTAAAGCAGGAAATCCCTCTGTTCACATGTTGGATGAAAGTGATTGTCTTTGTTCATAACATTTTGCATAAGGAGAATAAATTGTTTCTCTTTGTCCTGCTTTTATAAGGTTGAGGTTTGTTTGGAAAGTTAGAACCAGCTAGAAAAGTGGTCCTCTTAAGCTATTTCAAATTAGAAATCTTTAACTGCATTGTGGTACTTTATGAAACAGTCTTTTGCAGTCATCTTCTGAATAACTTAGAGATTTTTATTGTGTATAAAGACTTCAAAACCTTCAGTTCAGTACTGAGACACCTTCAGTACTGACACCTTCCCTGTTTTATGCATAAACATAGATGTGAAAACCTGCCAGACTGGAATTTTTCTGTTTATGTGGTAACATGGGCTCAGGGAGAGCATTGGTGTGTTGTGGCAATACTTGCAGTGGAGCTTCACCACCAGTGCTGGGTTTATATTCCCAGTTAGCATAATGGAAAACTGGGCACTGTGGAGAGCATGAGGACTGGGTCAGGGGTCAGATATTTGAGACCATTTTCCCACAGCAGTGCTGTGTGAGTGATCCTTTACTGTGTTAAAAAAAAAAAAATTGAAGAGGATTAGAGAGGATTAGCAAGAATATTACCCTCCAGAGTGCAGGCCCAAGGCACTGAGAGAAGAACCTAGCCAGGCAGCAAATGTGCTTTATTTGGCTGGGGCACAACCCCTCCTACATTCCTTGAAGAGTCTGAATGGGAAAAGTTAAGTCCTCAAACTGGATTAGTAAATAATCTCATAGTTTGTGGCATCTGCTGAAATAAATCGGTGAGTTAGCTGCATTCTTACACTTTGGGGGACACTACAAGGAATTGCCAGCTACATTGATCAAAGATGTGGATTAAGTTTGGCTGTTATTGAATGAGACACTATATGGTAGGAGAGGACAGCTCACAGGTAAATACTAGAGCTGAAATTGTCATTTCATTCTTGTAAAAATAGTCATCTGTTTTTAAAAGCTAAGTTCAAATGAATACCTGACTTTCTTAATGTACCATGAGAAAACGTGGTATGTTAAAAAAATTGCATGTTCTGTGTTGCAAAGAAATAGGAAATGATTAATCCTTGTGTTCTTTGACCCCTCTGAGCATCATATTTTCTGCTGATGGAGGAAGAGGGCTGAAATTGAAAAAATCTGAAATTAAAGATACTTTGTGGTAGCCCAGTAAGACCACATGAAAGATTTTCCTGGGTTTGGTTTATTATTCTTTTAGTTAGCACGCTGACACTCTCAGGTTTGCTGCTCATACTTCAGAACTCACAAGTCCTCAGCCACCTACATTGAAACTTTTAGTGATGAAGTAATGAGCAAAAATACTGCTGGTTTGGGGTTTTTTATCAGCCTAAATTTGTCCCTCATTGGTGTTGCACCTGCAGCATTATACTTAATATCTGTTCCACAAGAATGTATTTTTATTTGTCTTACTGAAGCTGTATGTTTTTTCTTGATTTTTTTTTTTTGTGTGTGTGAAAGCCTAATTTAAGAGTCATATACACAGGCAGTGTGTTTTGCTGCTTTTCATTTCTCACTTAGTGCAGCCTGGCTGCTGTGTGACAGAAGCTGGCCCTGGCCCCTTCTGCACTCAGTTATGCCTAAAATGATCAATTGTGGTTCACAATCAAAGGTTTTGGAACGTTCCATGTAACCAGGTGTACTTTCCATTTTTCCTTTCAGTATTTACTAGAGATGAAGAGCCTAGTGCTGCCTCCAGAGCACATTCTGAAGCGAGGGGACAGTGAGGCAGTAGCATATGCTTTTTTTCACCTCCAGCACTGGAAGAGGATAGAAGGGGCTCTCAATCTGCTGCACTGCACATGGGAAGGCAGTAAGTATCTCCTTTTATTCTTTTCTGTACAGTAGACTAGTCTCTCTGCCTTTACCCCTCTCAGACATGATTGGTTCTCTTTGTGAGAAGCTGGTTGCCTGATCAGATTCAGATCTAATGTCACTCACCCTTTTTGCAGCATTTAGGATGATCCCATACCCATTAGAGAAAGGACATCTTTTCTATCCCTACCCGAGCTGCACAGAAACAGCAGACAGAGAACTGTTGCCAAGTAAGTGGTTTCTAAGCAGTAATGATAATAAAACACAGGCTAAGGACGTGTTCAGTTTGTGGTATTTTGTATTTACCTTACTGTGATTTTTTTAGTTTGAGCTTCCTGTGAAGGGGATTCAGCTATTTGTTGATGTCCCTTCCAGCAGATCTTGAAGCGCTTGACTTGTGTGTGTGGTAAATGTCAGCTTGATGCAGTAATAACCTAAGTCCTTCAGAGATTAAATCTGTGTGTGGTACATTGCGACTGAGTCTGGCCAGCCTTGAGAATAACAAAGTTGACCATTTGTTAAAAATTGCTTTTGAAAGAATTCATGGATTTGATTGCTGTTGTAGCAAGCAATCAGTCCGTGGTTCCAGTTCTGCATTGGGTATCCAGTAAAACCTGTCTGTGATCTTACAAAGAATCTTTGGGTAATCTGTAGCTTCATAGAACATGGATTGCTTTCTGTCATTAATTCAGTGGTGTGTATTGACCTGCTGGCTGCCTCCTGGAACTTTTCCTACATGTATTTCTATGGATTTATACTAATATTTGATACTGAAAAGTAAGTCTTATCCAACTGCTCTTTGCTTCAAGGTTACTTTATGCAATGATGAGCCTACATGTTTTTTCTACAAATAGACTATATCATTACTGCCTGTACTCATGATATTTAGGAAAATAGCATTAATTTAGATTAGAATTGAGCTGTTAATTATACATCTTAATTGAATTCCTTTGGGAGTTGAACTTCTATATCTTGAAGAAACAATTCTCCTGGGACTGGAAAGGGCTACTGCAAAAGCACCAGCAGCCCTAGAGAGACCACAGCTGTGGAAAGGAAAACTGCACAGACGTGTTTCTATTTAAAAGCCTGAAGTTATATTTAAAATGTGTAATTTAAATTTGCCCCCAGACTGCTTTAAATTACTCATTTCTCACTTATGCAGGATATTGCACAAGGAATTCCTTGGTTAGCAACTAACCCTAAATTGTAGACTTCCCAGCATAATTAAACACCAACACATGCAGATATTTCAACAGGATCACTCACGCATTCCTGTTTTGTTTTAAATATAGAACTACCTATAAATAAAATCATCTTAACACTTTTATTGCAGTACTTCTTTGAGAAATCTTGACACTTAATTTTTAAAAAAATTATCTATTTAAAATAATGTTGACCAAATCAATGATTCAAAAAACCTGGATTGGTCTGATGAGTAACACTTCTCAAATGTCTGTGAACATATAGAATTAGCTTTAGTTGTCTTTACCTATCTTGAATTTGGTTTTAATTTCCCAGTGTAGGAAAAGCTACTGCAAAAAGAATTAATTCCTATTTTTTAAACACTTTCCTAAATTATATTGCTCCATGTTTTAGAAATGAAATGACTTTCTATATGGTATGAATCTCTGGGTACCATTAACATCTCTGATGGATGTTAGACATGGATCTCCAAATAGTCTATGTAATTGTGCTCCAAAATCATATCATTAAAACCACAACAAACCCTGAGCACTTTGCCATTAATGAATTGCAAGAGCAGAAGACACTTTTGCTGGGTTTACTCTTCTAATGGTGCTTTAATGTGTTAGCATTCAGAAGCAGTAACTGGGAGAGTAAAGTGTCTTTTTCCTCCACAGACTTCAGTTTAAGAAAGAATACAATTGTATTTTCTCATTTTACAAAAGAAAAAAGGCTCATTTACAATTTTAGGTTTTTGTTGGATTTTAAAAACAGCTTGTCAAGAAGGGCAGTCCTTTTATGATTACTTATGTCTATAGAAACTATTTTTTCTTCATTTAAAAATCTTCTCAAATCATTAGATAGAAATCAGAGCTGGAGGTATCCAGAGCCAGTAATTGCAAATTCAGCCAGCAAGTCCTCAGCGAGTGACCAGTAGTAGTGTTGTGAGTGCTGAAAGCTCCACATGCCACCCTTAGCCTGGCTAATCACCTGCTTTGGATTTTGTTACCAGAGATTGGAAATTGCAAGGAGCTGCTATGTACAGAATTTATAACCCCGTCCTGGCACTGTTTTCTTTGAGGTCTGCTCTGTCAGCTGCTCTGAACAGATTTACTGTAGTCTACAACCAGAAGTCTTCAAGAAGTACTAGGAAATACATGTGTATGCAGCATGCTGGTTGTTTTGTATTTGCTCAGCTTCTTATGGGGTGTGGAGATGTGTTGTTCTTTTCAGGTAACAGGATTAGAGCTCTAGAGAGTTGAAAACACCTGAACTGTTTAGTTGGTTTGGGTAATTTTGACAGCTTGTGAACTTTACTGGTGTTCCCTCTGTCCTGTTAGAAAAGTAGGTACCAGAAACTAAGCCTGATTAAATACTTCAAAAATAAAGCCTGTGCATGTGAAAAAGAAGCCTGGGAAGAGAATATTAGTAATGAAAACAAATATGTGAAGACTCTTCATAATGAAAACAAGCATGTGATGTAGGGGAAAAGTTTTTAAGAAGTACTGGAACCTAAGATGTACAGCAGGAGTCTTTCCTTCTTAAAGTTCAGAAATGAGTTACAAGGCCATAAATAATTCAGAAAGCAGTTCTTGATTATCAAATGTCAACATTCTTCATTTCTTCCTTTCAGCATTTCACGAAGTTTCCGTCTACCCCCAGAAGGAACTTCCCTTTTTCATCCATTTCACAGCAGGCCTGTGTTCCTTTTCAGCCATGCTGGCCCTCCTAACCCACCAGTTCCCTGAGCTGATGGTCATTTTTGCAAAAGCTGTAAGTACTGTGTATCATGGGGCTTGCTAAGGTATCTTGTGGGTTTTGGGGAATTTTGAGGTCCAGGGTGAAGTAGCCTCTAGTCAATCTCATGCTTGTGGAGCATAAATTTTTTTATCTGCTTTTATAAGAATCTTGGTCGTGACAAACACATGTTGAAATTTGGGCAAAATGTTTACTTTGACAAGAGACTAACTATTACTGTTATATACCATGGCTTTGATTTGCTCTGTCATGGTTAGAGAGCAGCATTTCAGTACCAGAGAAATTTTTCCACAGAGCACTGTGGTGAGTATGGATTTTATCCTTGTGGAAGTGCACAACTACAGTAGGAGAGCCTCAAAAATAAATTTGTTGGCTGGAGATTATGAGCAAAATGAGTAAAAGGCAGACTCAACTGCAGGAAGCAGGTCTCTGTGAGCATTGAAAACCCACGGCAGGATGTAAATGGAATGAATGAGAACAGGTAAAGTAACTGGTGACTTCAGAACTGAGTTTAGCTGTCACTTAACCTTTCAGGAGCTCAGCCAGTGGCTATATATCTCTTTTTAGGGTTTCTTTTCCTTACTTATTTGTTAGCATCTGCTGTCTGTAACCTTGTCATCTTTCCCTGGATTCTGGAAGCTGAGAAACAAAGTGCATAGGCAGCTTCCAGCTCCAGCTTCTCAAACTACTCCAAGCAGTAAGGTCGGCCTTTACTGAACTGTGGATCTCATGCAGTAGAGCAGAGTAGCAAATAAAGAGCTCTGAACTCTTAAGTGAATCATTTATTCTGGCTTTGCTAGTCAAAATAAAGGGTAAAAGACATTTGCATCCTGGCTGGTTTAATGCAACAGGTAATGGAGACCCAGGAGGAAAGCCTTTCTTTTTTGAGAATACTTTGTTCCTAGGAGTGTTGGCTTTACTGGTGAGCCCAGTCTAGTGTCCAAGTCATGCAGGTCGGAGAGTGGGGCCTCATTTCCACACAGTGGTGTTGCTCTTTATGCTGGAAAACATAGTTGGACATGCCAGTGACAAATTTCAGTGCTGCTCATATTTGGCTGGGTTCATAGTAACTAGGGGCTAACTATTTGTTTGATTAATTCTGGGAGGGCTGCATTAGCAAAATTGTATGATTTCCAAAGAGATACAAGGTCAAATGTTATGCTAACAAAGAATTGCTTGGTGAAGTTCTCTCTGCTGGGTTTCTTGAACTTGTAAGAAACAATGATACTCAACATCAAAGTAACATTTCTGTTTTTATTGCTCACAAACAGGGGTGTTACAACTAGATGACTTTAAAGGTCCCTTCCAACCCAAACCATTCTGCGATTCTGTGTTTCAGTTAATAGATTGCTTCAATAGTTTTACCACAGATAGTGCTTTGATGGCTGCTAACACTTTATACATACTCTCTTGTCTTCTGGAGGTCTGTAGTAGTAGCATCTACTTGAATTTTCATACCAAAAATGGAAGATTATCTTGTATTTAATGATACCAGCCTTTCCACTTAGCATACTCTAATAAAGCAATTATTATTTGTTATATTGAGCATTATATCTTCAAGTAATTCCAGTACTTCAGGCTTTTAGAATTATTTTTTCCTATGTATTTCATTACTTCAAATATTTTTAATCTTACTGTTCTTTAACTTACTAAATATAATAATTTGAGATAATGAAGTTCTAGCTGGTATATCTGGAGTGCTTTGGCTGTAGATAAAAGCAATGCAAAATGTGTTTCCAACTCTTGAATTTCCAGAAACCTAGAACACAGTTTTAGGAATGGCAATTGGAAAGTATTGTGTATATGGAATTTTTCACTGTAAATCTCCAAGCAGTGATTCCTTAGATTACATTTCATTACCTCTTAATCAAACTCTTTTTCCAGCAGTTGAATCCACAGCAAGCTGAATGCCTCAGACGGGGTTTAAGAAGTTGAATACCTTTCTATGGACTTGAAAAGTCTGAGTTTACATATTTTCATTTGTTAGTGCTTGAGTTTGTTTCCTCTATAATAAATCACAGGGTAAACCTTGGCAAATTGCTAACAATATTCCAAGTGGCCAAAAATCACAAGGAAGCATTTAGTAGTTCCAGTGTATACAGTGTGATCCAGCAGCGGCCGGAGCGCTGGCAGCAGAAGCTGTGGCTGCCCCGGCTGTGAGCCGGCGCCACGGGGATTTCTGCTGTCCTGCACTCCCGGGGGCTCTGCAGGTGCTGGGGACTGCTGCTGGCACAACCTTGAGCGTTTGCTGATGCAGTGAGAGCCCATGAAGGTGCCCAGAGCACCTGTGGCTGCCGAGTCCCTGGAGTGTCCAAGGCCAGGTTGGATGGGGCTTGGAGCAACCTCAGACGGTGGAAGGTGCCCCTGCCCTTGACAAGGTGCTGAAATTAGGTGATCTTTAAGGTCCCTTTCAACCCAAACTATTCTATGATTCCATGGTAACTGTGTGAGTTGGTGCTGGTGAGGACAGTGGGACAGGCCATGGCAGAAGATCCACAGGGGCTGCAGTACCAGCAGGTACTCCCTGGGCCTCACTGTTTGTTTCACTCAGATTTCTGATCTCTTGGAGAATCACTGTTCTTGATCATCAGACAGCTCTGTTTCTGAAGTAGCTGCAGTAAGTGACAGAAGGGAGGAAGGTATGCAAATGACAATAACCTGAACTGTCTGAACAAGCTGAAATATGCTGCTAGATAAAACAACTTCTGTCAAAATTGCAGACAAAAGGTTCTGATTGTTTTTTCATTCAGTATGAATTTTTATTTTTTAATCATTACATAGATGGAAGACTGAGTGGACGTATATCATCTTGCAAAAGTGAGGTTGCACAGTTCCTTCTGTAATACAAAGACACCAAGAAGAACACCAGTGATACAGAGTGATAGCAGGCACTGTAAAAGGTCTCAAAAGTTCCTGAAAACAATGAACATACCTTCACAGAGTCACAGAATGGTTTGGTGGGAAGGGACCTTAAAGCCCATCCAGTTCCACCTCTTGCCCAGGGGCAGGGACACCTTCCACTATCCCAGGGTGCTCCAAGCCCATCCAGCCTGGCCTTGGGCACTTCCAGGCATGGGGCAGCCACAGCTTCTCTGGACAATTCCAAGCAGATCAATCCCATTTTTTACATCAGAACTTTATATTACTGGAATAGACCAGTGTAAATTGTTATTAAAGTACTGAAAAAATAGTGCAGCAATGTTCCTGCTGTATCCTACTGAAAACAACTTTATTTTTCAGGGAATTGGACAAAATCCTAAGACAGTCCCTGTTCCAAAGTGGTTTTATATGGGTTGCTTGATACTTTCACAACAAAGAAAGAAGTCATGGGATTTAAATTAAAAATTGGCTAATTTTTATGATTGCAAGATTAGGAGAAAACATTCTTCATTCTGGCTGTTCCCTAGCTCCCTGTTGGAGGATTCCTTGCTATTTTGTCTGTGGCAGCCATCTGGGGACAGAAAATAGAGCAAAGCAGAGCCGTGTCTGGCAAGTCCTGCTTTATGTGACACTCTGCTTTACTTTAAGAACAAATCCCCCTACAACTTTCCCCAAAGCTCATTAAGTGAGACTGGAGAATTAACTTTTTAGCCAGCTGCTGAACTTTTCATATTTATAAACACTTGAGTCTTTTGCTTATCTAAGAGAAAATGTGTATAGTTTGGAGATGTGCACTTCCCTGCCAATGTGTAATGAGTGGTTCTACACTTGGTAGGGAAAAAAAAGCCTGAAGTTTCCTGTCAGAGCTGAGTGTCGATGCCAAGGGCAAAGGTTCTTTGCCTTGCTAATCTACATCTTAACTCATGCACTTAATGTGAGGGTGCCACACGCTAACAGGCAGGGAAGAAGCCCACTGCAAGGAAAAGCACCTACACTGCTGTGAATGTTATGTTTTAAAAGCCTTTTTAATGTAATATTTGAGGTTATGATAGAAGCCAGGAGGGCCAAAGTAAAACTTTCAAAGTAAATGAGCCCTGTTGTTGCTAACTCATGAAATGAGGGTTTGCACAAGGATAACCTGAGTGCCAGCAGAATATCTGGGGGATGGGTTGAGAAGGTGCAGGGGAGTTTGCACGATTTGTTTTAGCCTAATCTTACTTCTGGAGCTGTTTAGATGGCATCTAGAATATGGATCCCGTCTGGAAGCACAGGCTGGTCTTGGTGGATGGGCTGTTCCATTTGGATCAGTGACCTGCAAATAATCTATGCCTGAATATTGAAAAAATTGGGTGATCTTTAAGGTCCCTTCCAACCTAAACAGTTCTGTGATTCTCTGAAAATCCACTGTCCTCTGCTCCCTGGTCTGTTGAGCCCTGAAGGCACAGTGCTGAGCAGCTGGCAGTGGTAGTGTGGAGGAATGCCATCCTAACCCTCGTGTTTCTGCCCAGGTGCTGCGGGTGCTGTGGCCAGTGAGTGCTCCCAGTGTTCTGGCCTCCAGCTGAAGGGCCTGCGCCAGGGGTGAGTGCACGAGCCTGGAGCTGGGCCTTCCAGAGGCTTCTTCTTCTTCTGTGTGCCTTCATTAATGTCTAACGTTTACAACAAGCCTGTTTCATGGCATCAGCAGTGAAGAGGTTGGAATTCTGTTGCCCTGAGGGCAAGACACAGGGTGGTTTTTGCTCATACCTTGAGTCTGTAGAAGGAAGTTGGTTTGGAAACTGAGCTAATTTATGGTTGTGTTCTGTTTCTTCCAGTGCTTTGGGACTCTTCTTTCACCTTTCATCTTCACTATGGGACCTGCTGCTGTCCAGCCCCTGGCATCAGCTGACTGGTGTGACTGACGTGTATTTTCCATGATAGTTTGATTTTATTCTTATGAGCCTCACTTGGTGGTTGGCTGACCCCCAGTTGTGGGAGCCAAGGAAGAAATGTGGGCTCTTCAAACTGATATCCTTGACTGGCTTCCATGCTGATGGTGCTTAACATGTGAATTTCTCCTTTGGCCTTAATCTGTAATCATCTAAGAAAATAGTTCTTGTTGAGCAATAGTTTATTGCTCTTTAAATCACTTGGACAACTGGAAGCTCATACTTCCTCTGTTAAGAAAGGAGAATACACAAACTGAGCAGGTGTTTGGAGTACTGATGCTTCCTTCTCAGCTGCAGATGCACCAGATACTTGGCTTAGATTTAATTTCATAAGCCTTTTCAAAATATTTGTTAGCAGCAAAGTATGGTTCTGCTTTCTTTATTAAAAAGTTGCTACTTAATACATTGAATTTGTTGACTTCTTAAGTGTCTGTTAAATATAGATTACAATGTGCAAACAAAGATTTGTTTCTTCTTTATCTTATGAGCTTGCATTACGCAAGGAGATGGTAAACTCCTCTATTTCACATTACTTATTTAGATTTAACTGTGCATCTTTTATTCTTCAAGACAAGGCATTTTGAAAGACAGGATGGCTTCTGAAACTGCCCAGTGTTGTGGTATCTGCAGGGGAGTCTGTTGGGAGACCTAAACCTTCAGGTGTTAGTCCAAAGTAGGTTCAGTGTTGTTATGAGGACTTGAAGAGAATGGAGATGTGGAAAACTCTTTAAAGGATTTGCTTCACATGCAGACCAGCCCTGAGGGTTTGTTTACTGCAGAGGTGAAAAGATGGCTGTGGCAGCCACGTGGTTTGAGGTAATTGGTGTGACTTCCATTTCCACTCTCCCATTAGAGCAAAAGAACAATTAATTATTTTTCTTTTTGCTTATTTTTAAATCTTTCTTTATCTTGTAAACCAAGTTCTGTGAAGCAGAAAGTCACCTCTGCATCTCGTGTGAAGGTAGTTTATTTATAACTCTGAAGGAAAACGTACTTGCTTAGGTAGAAATGCCATTGTTTGCTCTCCACTGTATATTTCTGTTGACTGGACTTAAATCCAGGTTAACTGTTCGAATTCATCAAGGAATCAAAAGGGAAGCCCTACAGAAAGATACTACCAGTGTTTTTAGAGTTACCTAACTACTAGAATATAATTTTCTCAACTTTTTTTCCAGTTGGTCACTGGGGCTGTTCTCACCTTGGAATCACTGTGATGATTAATAGGCCTGTTGTGTTCATGTGATTTCACTTCATGGTCTGCAGGGGCCCATAAGGTAACCAGCCTAATGCTTTTTAAAGTTGAACCTTTTCCAGCAGTTGTGTGGGGTTATAAATGAAGCTCTGCCTCCCATGTATCATCCCAAGAGCTGCTTTCTCTCACTGTCCTCCCTTGACATAACAGTAACAGAAAGGGGATGGGCTTGTTCTGAAAGGAGAGCTGGCAGCAGGCTGTGTAATGAAAATCTTCCTGTCTCTAGAAGTGCCAGCAATCCTAGGAAGGAGTGCTGTCTGTGCAGGATTGTCCATGTTTTTGGGAAGTGTTCCTTTGCCACTTAGGAGCAGACACCTGACCCATACCTTAATAATACCATATCAATTGTGTGTCTGTGTGTACACATATACATCTGTATGTATATATACATTCAAAATTACAGTTATTACTTAGGACAAGATGAATAGTGATGTAACTTTGAAACAAGGACTGTGGTGACTTTACAGCCATTGGGATGGCAATAGCTTTTCCACAAGGCTTTATGTGGCGGAGGTGAGGCAGTTCAGACTAATAAGTATTTCAGGGTAACAAGGTCTGTTCATTGCAGCCCTAGTTCATGTGGGCTATAAATCACATCAGAATTCTGGGGAGTAATCTCTGATAGGTATTTACCATGCTGGGAGCCCTTCATTTTTGAAATTTGGAATAGATGCCTGTTAGTAGCTTTTGTGCATGTGTGTCTGTGGCAGAGGACTTTTCATGCTGTCAGACACCTTGGTCACTGAGGTTATGGGGACAAATTCAAATAGAGATGGCCCTGGAGTGGTTCTCCATCCAGATTTGTCACAGGCCAGTTCCCTTCCTGCATCTCTCCAGCCCTGGCTAGGCAAGTTTATTCCCTGCTCCTCATCCTGGAATTGTTGTGAGGGTGCCAAACCTCATAGATCCATGACTCTGAGCAAGGCAGGGTGTAAAGGTCATAGTTGAGACCATTAATAACAAGGTGCAAACGGCTGGTTTATATGTAATGTGAAGCTTTTTACTTATTTCATTTTTGCACTTTGGGGGCTCTGTTTGCTTATGGAGCACTTGGTGTCTGGTACCTATTTAGCCTGAGAGCAGGCAATTGGGTTCCTTCAGGCCTTCAGAGGAATGCAGAAAATTGTTCTCTGGTGTTGTAATTCTGCTGGGATAACTGGAGCTTATTTGTCTCACTGCTTATTAAATGCATACTTGTCTAGAGGTCCTCTTTTTTTTTTTTTCTTCTTTTTTTTTTTTCCTGAGAAACGTTGGGTGAATCCCAAGGACCACAAGTGAGAGGAAGATTCCAGGAGGAGGGGGAGAGGGAAGTGCCTGCACCTCTCCACATGCTGCATCATCCACTCCAGTGCCAGCAGAATGAAGAGGTTAAATATGAGAGCAGACTCCCTTAGGGAAAGGAGATGTATGTATGGGGCTCGGCCAGACATAAATTACTATTGCCCTTCCCCCTGCTCAGAGGGGAGACAGTGAGGGGAGCAGCACCTCCCAAGCACTGATGTTTGGGGCGTGTGTTTGGGAGCCAGTGAGGCTGTGCTGAGGTGTCAGAATGGGCCCAGCTGTACAGGCCAGGAGCACGTGTGAGCTGTGCTGTGCCCCTGGCACAGGGCACCGTGGGGTTCATGGAATCATGGAATACCCAGAGCTGAAGGCACCTGCAAAGATCAAGTCCAGCTGCTGTCTCTGCTCAGGACACCACTATGATCCCACCCTGTGCCTGAAGAGCATTGTCCAAAGGCTCCTGGAGCTCTGGCAGCCAAGGGGCCATGACCAGTCCCTGGCAAGCCTGTTCAGTGCCTGACCACCCTCTGGGGAAAGAACCTTTTCCTGATAGCCAGTCTGAACTTCTTCTCCAGCATTCCTACTCTACCAGCTTCTGAGCAGTGCCCAGCTTGCCCAGTTCTGCTGTTAAGAGAGACAGACTCCTCTTGTCTGCATTTAATTAGGATGGCTGCAGAGGTGAGTGATGTATGAGCTGTTGTCACCTGCTTTTGGGAAAAATATCTACAGATCAGTCAGGATGACAGTAGCAATCACAGCGGGCTTCTGTGTTCAGTGTCCTGTGCTCTGAATTCACCCATCTTACAGTAAAGGTGCATAAAGAGTAAAGGCAGCTTTGTTTCCAGCTCTGTCTCCTGGTTGCCTCCTCCCTGTCTGGAGCCTCCTTGGCAGGGTGTGCTCTGAACGCCCCAGCCCTTACTGGAGGGACAAGGCCGTGATCAGGGATGCTGCTCATGTGCTTGGAATTTTCCTCATTTCCAGCCTCGACTGCTCTTTTGTGCTCTTTGGTGGGATCTTCAGTGAGTCTGGTCATTGGGGAGAGCGAGATAACACACCCTTGCTGACAGCATCACTCAGGGTGCATCCACCACGATGAGCGTGTTCCTCCACTGGGATCTTCCTCCTTTGGTTCTTTCTGGCCAGCAGCATTTTCCTTTTACTGGATGCTTTGGGTTGTGCAATCACAGTGCGGCCTCATCGGCTGGACCCTTCTCTTAACAGCGTCTTGATTTCTTTGCTAATTTGGCTGTGGGCTTTCATCAGTTATAAAACAGAGTGACACAGTATGTGACTATTGCATTCTCCTGCCTTGACTCACTGGCTGTGATTCCAGAGCAGTGACCCCCCTGCTGCTAGCTGGAGCAGCCCTCTGTGACTCGGTGTCGGGAATATGGGATGTGAAAGCTTGCGCAGACCTTGACAGGCTGTGTGAATGTTAGTCCAAATGCCACAATAAATCTGCCCCTGAGGGCTGGGTCTGTTATGGCAGGTTTGTAATCCCCCATGGATTACACTGGTCACAGGTACCTGAGCAAAGCCTTCTGTGCCTTTAGGAACCCAATGGAGAACAGAAAAGGCCCCTGGGGAGACAAGGGAGTGTTGGGATTGGGATTGGGATGTAGCTTGGCAATGTGTTCACCTGCATTGCTGAGCTCAAGAATTTACAGATCTTGCTGTTACCTCCATCCCAAAAAATGGTGGTGTCACCTGGGCTAAGGCCTGTTCTCACCCACGTGGAGAAAATCAGAATCATAGAATCTCCTGGACTGTGGAAGAGACCCAGAAGGAACATTTGGATGTCAAGTCCAATTCCTGGCCCTGCGCATGATTCCATGTTTCCAATGCCTTCTGCCTCCTCCTGTGTGTCCTGTCCAGCTGCTTCAGAGAAGGTAATATATTCAGAAGCTCATAAGGAATTAATTCTACACCTTGTCCTTGAGTGCGGCCATGCTTTTGACTGGAAGATAATTAGAAGATGAACTTATATGAAAGGCTCCCTCCACATTTTAGGCAGATTACTTCAGAGGGGTTTGTGAGAGGGACTGAGTGTTCCTGAGTGGGACCTTGTCTTGTACAAGCATCAGGAGTTTGCTCTGGCTGACTGGTGTATTTCTGTTCCAGTTCTGTGGTTTTCTGCTAATTGCTTGTTAATAAATGAGTGTAGCCTTGCACAGTCCTTTGCAGAAGAAACTGTCACTTCTTCTGTCAGGTGGACTTGAGCTCAGTGGGCTGTCCCATGACTGCTTCTCCAGGTACTTCTGTAGCACTTGCACTTGATTCCAAGTATTTTTACTCCTCTTATTTACTGCTGTGAGAGAGGAATGCAGCTGCACAGGTGGACCTGGCAGGACTAGGGAGGTTTCCTGTCTCAGCTGTGGTTACTCTACAGAGCACTGGAGGCATCCAATTTCAGCATCTCTGTGATGAAATCAGAAAGGGGGGAAGCCAATAAACCAAAGACAACCTGTCCTCAGGAATTTCCCTCTTTGTTTTAAAATATGAACCTCTGCATTCAAGAGGAGGGTATATTTAGGCAGCAGCCATTGATTAAGGTGTCATTCATCAAGCTGGCCCACAGATCTCCTACAGACACCCCCCGGGGTCCTCTGCAAAAGAAGAAGTGTTTGTTGACGGCTGACCCCGGGTCCCCAGGCACTGGGTCCCTCCCAGCCCAGGGAGTGTGTCCTGCTCTGGGAGGGAGGCTTGGATTGATGGCTGAGGGGGCAGCATTTTTTTCAAGTCTGTCGTAAATTGAGAGGAGGTGGAGCAGTAATGAAGATAAATTAGAGGCTCTTCCCGGTTGATGAGCCTGTGCTGGCGGATGCTGCACTGGCTGGGGATGCCTTGGGCCTGCCTCAGACCTCCTGCTCACCTGCCAGCATTCCTCAGTACAGCCAGGATGGGAAAATTGTCTCCCTGAAATTCAGAGGGTCTTGGAAGGGCCTGGGGGGAGACCAGAAGTCTCCTGGGTAAACACCAGCTCCAGTGCAAGAGCAGGGAAGGTGCTGCACAACCCTCTTGTGCTGTCAGGGAATTGTTTTAATTCTGTAAGAAACAGTTTAGGCAGTGGGAAGATGGGATTCCTGTAATTCTCTCAAGATCTCCAATAAAATGTCACCTTCTGGCTTGGCTGTGGCTTTGCGGCAGCTCTGCTGAAGGTCCTTTTTCTGCATGAGCACTCTCAGGGGTTTGGCGTGGAGGAAGGTGCTTAATCCAGCCCATGGCAAGCTCTTTTAATTCTTTGAGCAGTTCCCCCATCAAAACTGGTTTTAAAGTGGATTTCTCTCCCCACTTAAACTATTATTTCCTAGAGCCATTGAGTAAAATCCCTGTTCAAAGATGCTTTTGGTGCAGTAGCCGATGGGTGGCTTAGGACCAGAATAATCTTCTTTGCCTTAATCCCATCCTGTTCCTTTGACCTTCCTTCAGACTTTGCTCTTGTAGCCTGCTCAGCTCCCTTGCCCACACATCTCACTCCTTCCAGAGAAAACCCCAGCTCCTCAGACACCTCTGACATGGCCTCTGGCTGCCATAAAGCAGACCCCAGCAAAATCAGGTGAAAGTCCCCGTTGACTTGGCCTCTCTTATTGTTACAAGTTTGGACCTTCCATGAAAACTTCCTCTGTGTGGAACATCCTTGCCCATCAGCACAATGCTGAGCAGTATTAGGAAAATTAACCCCATTTTTCTGGCTCAGGGAGGAGGCACAGCATGCCTAGGGCAATGTGCAGCCTGGCTCTGGTGGGGGAACTGCAGGAGCACTCTCAGCCTCAGGAATTGCAATGAGTAAGATAATTTTTCTTTTTTTCCTGGGTCAGTTTAGTTTCCAGGTTCAACTGTTATACATTGCATTTGTTTGTGTGGATTGGGATCTTTTGAGCAGACTATAAAATATTTGTTCGCTAAGTAAAGCATTTTTGTAATGTCTGCTTGCTCAAATTGGTGGAGGAAAGAGGAAATTTGTAGAGATGAGAGGTGGATCCCTGTAACTTACCTACCAGCAACTCTGCAGCTGCCTTCCCCTCCTCTCATCAGCTTCAATTTTACTTGATTATGTTTTGAGTGTTTGGGGTTTTTTTAATGGGAAAGAGTTGTAAGTTTATCTAGCATCCCCTGCTGACCCTGTGCTATAGAACCATGGAATGGTTTGAGTGGTACAGGACTGTAAAACCTTTCTTGTTCCACCCCCTGCCATGGGCAGCACTTGACCAGGTTGGTCCAAGCCCTGTCCAACCTGGCCTTGAACACTTCTGGGGATGGGGCATCCACATGTCCTGAAGTGTGATCCTGCTGAGAAAGGATTCCCTGAGGCTTTGGATGCTCGACTCTGTAGGTAGCTTTGGGACAGCAGGAGCTGCAGACAGCGGGTAAGAGAAACACTGTGGGCTGCTTCCTGCTCTGGGGATGTGCTCAGCTGAGTGAGTTGGAATTCAAAAAGTAAAGGACATAATTTTCTGGTACAGGTTTATAATTAATTTTGACTTAAAATAATAAGCAGTATACACAACATACACGTGAGTTGTACAGAGATGCTGTTGTATGGTTGACTTCGGAACCTACCAGTAAGTTCACAGGTTTCATTTGCTCTCAAGCCCCATGTGTCCACCAGCATCTAGAGGTGGCCTTTGTCTCTGTGCAGTTCTTCAGAGTTCAGTTCCAGGTTACAGCTCCACTTGTTCCCTGTGCTGGGGACACAGGGACAAGCCTCGTGCAGAGGTGACTCTTGCTCAGTGGGGTTGGTGATGTGTCAGGTCTGCTTGAGGGAAACACAGGTATCATGGAACTGTCTTACGGATTCACAACACCCTTCCTCTGGCCTTGCAAAAAAGAAAAAGCAAGAATGCTTTTGCAAGAGTGGATTATTCTGAACTAGTGTTTTTCACTGGTGAAGCTTTACTGTAACAGATTCTCTGGGGAGGTGCAGGATTCCTCAGCCATCACCTCCTGACAGTCAGTCCTCCGAGTCTCTGTTGGTCGCACCATCGCTTTGCCAAGAGAACCTTTGCAGGTTCACAGTTTAAGCAAGGTTCGCAGCCTCCTGCTAGGTCAGGGATTAGTTTTGCTGAGCACATCGAAGGGCCCACAGTACCTCCTGGGAACTGTAGTCCTTTCCTTAGTGCTTTGTAGAATTAATTAAATAAAAGCCATGCAGTTGAACTACAGCTCCCAGAACATTGTGGCCCTCAGGGCACAGGGGTTTAAAAAAAATCGCAAGGGGGGGCGGCAGTGGCTTCTTCCCTCAGTGCTCGTGTCTCATCAGGTCTGGTCCAACCACTCGGCCCGTTTGGGGGCTTTACACGTGTGCACATCCACAGTGTCCTCGCACTCCTTGCAGCGCACAGCGCAGCACCAGTGGAACTTGCACTCGCACTTGGTGACGCGGGTGACGCGCGTGGTGTCGTAGCCGCGGCCGCAGCACATCACCTCGCAGCCATCCGTGCCGCGCGACGCCTTGCTGCAAACCCGGCCCGCCGTGCCCAGGGAGCCTGCGGGGGAACAGAGCATGTCAGGCTGCTCTTCTCCCTGTGTCCCAGCACTTCCCCGCCCGCCCACCCCAGGGGTTACTGGTGACACTGGGCATCTCCATCGGCAGTGGGGACCTTGGGTGCGACTGCTTTATGGACATGGGATGCCACAAGCCTGGCCAGGAATGCAGCTTTGGTGTCTCTCATGTCCCCTATGATGGACAGTTGGAATGAGATGGTCTTTCACATCCCTTTCAACCCAAAACCTTCTCAGTTTCGATGGCAATCTGCATGGCCCCCTTCCCATGCCCACTGCTAGAGCCTGTGTTTGCTGCTGCCACAGCATAAGAGCAGTAGGGGACAGGGATGGGGATCTGTAGCCCCTCTGTGCCTTGGGGAACCCCTGGAGCAGTCTGTGCCCACCAAACCAGGTTTTGCAGCTGGCAAAGCTCAAAATGCCCTCTCTGCTTAGGTTGAGCATAGCAGGACCATGTGCTCCCCACTGAACTCCCATGGCTGCTGTGAACTAAACTGGGAATGCTCCAGGCTGAGAATCTATTGATCATCTCTGCTGTAGTCCAGCAGCCCTGATGCCTCTTCCCTGCTCTCATCTCAACCTCGGGCTGTGTTCAGAGGAGCAGCCTGTGCGTGGAACAGGCTCTTTGTTGCCTGTTCAAGGGAGCTTTGCTCTGCAGAAGATGGGCTCTGAGGATACACTCCACTTCTGTGATGACCAGAAGCCTGAGGGGTTTGGGGCCTTGGTGTAAAGCCTGGGGATTTTGGACAAATGCAGTCCTGCCTGTGCAGGTGTGGAGTGCTGTGGGGAGTCTTGGGTCTGGGTAGCCCCCTCTCCAAAGACTGGGGTTGAGCAGAGGAGCTGAGCCCCCAGGCTGGGCTAGCTGGGAGCTGCTGGCCTGTTGGGAAGGGAGGAAGAGATGCTTTTGGGTAATGACTGGAGCTCCAGGTTTTACCTGCTGACTTGTCCATCACGCAGTAATCAGGTGAGTTCTCAAAATACACCAGATCTGTTTTTGTGGGCTTCCTGAAGTTCTTGTTGGCCACGGTGAAGCCAGTGCCATCCTGATTCATTGTCACCTGGATGGCCCCATTGTATTTCTTCCTTAGGTAATCCCCTGTTTTTCGAAAATCTGACATTGCCAGCCAACAAGTCCTTAGTGTGCAGGAGCCGCTGACCCCATGGCATTTGCACTCCAGCTTCAGGAAGCGCTTCACAGCCTGTGGGAACAGAGATGGGTAAGGACCAGTGGTCACCCTGGGCATCAGATACTGCAGCAGTGTCTACTCATTGCTGGTGCAGCTGACCAGCCCCTGGCTGTGTGGGATGGAGCTCCTAATGGGAGACAGGGGCTGTGTATGGGGGTCACTAATGCCAGCATCAGCAAGGACACAGGAGGCAAAGGTGAGCGAGGTCCTGCCATTCCCTAGGGCAAGGCAGGGCAGCATCCAGCCTTATCCACAGCAGGAGCCGCCCTCCAAAGATGCCCAAGGTCCCGTTTCTCTGGCCAAGCTGTTCTGGCTGCCCAGTCCCCTCAGGAAAGTCCCAGAGCTCTGGGCTCTGCTGCAGGGCTGCACTCACCATCCTCCCGCAGCGGTTGTTGTGCAGGTTCATCAGCGCCCGGGCATCCTTCACCTTTTTCTCCTTGGCATCCACAAAGGCTTTGGCAAAGCGGATGCCATAGTTGATGTTGTCGCTGCAGCCGCCCCAGTCGAACTCCCCACGCTCGTCCTTGGAGCGGCCCCTCTTGAGCGGGTCACAGCTGCAGACCTTGAGGTCGCCCTGGCTGCACGCCCGTGTGATGGCATAGACCACTCCGGCCGAGGAGATGGCGTAGACAAAGGCGGCCTCCCTGCTGCCTGCCACGGGAGAGAGACAGGAACAGGGAGTGAGCGTGCCAGGCTGTGCCAAGCGCCTGCAGCCCATGAAGAACCGGGCCTTGGGGAGCGACACCATCCTGTGTGTGGATAAGCCAAGCCCAGCTGTCTCTGCTGACCACAGTGTCCGGCCTCGGCTGCCCTGGAGCCCTTCAGGCTGATTGCAGTGCTCAGGGTACATGCCCACGGGTGGTGAGAGCAGCCAGCACCCTCGGGCCAGGGCGGCTGCCCTCCCTCCCTGCCTCCCTCGGGCCGGGCGCGGCTCCTCCCGCGCAGCACAGTTTGCTGCTGCTATTCTGTGTCTCTGGTTCAAGTTCACAGCTGGTTTTATAATGCTGTAAAAGAAGCTGCAAATAAAAACCATGTTAGTCTTCATTTTGAGAGCCTTTGAAAGCAACTTCAAAGGCAGCAGAGCTCTCTTTGGGCCTCGCAGGATGGGGCTGTGGCGAGGAGCTTTCATCATTCCCCATCCTTTGCCAGGAGAGGATGCGAGCAGGAGAAAAGGTGCTGTGATGGGAACAGAGAGGCTGAGCAGCAGGCTGCAGCATGGCGGGGTGAAAGCTTCATTCAGGATCCCAGTCCCCTTCCTCCAGCTGGGTCAGGCATCTGGCTTGTGGCTCTGCTGCTTGCCCACCCCACGGGCAGCTGCTCCATCCCCCCGCCAGTGAGGAGTAAGCCCCCCACTCACCGGCTCCTTCTGTGGCACTCACGTGTCCTCCATACGAGCTGTGAGTGGAAAGACTCTTCCAGCCGCTTTTGATTTGGAGGCCACATGGCTGGATGCTCCCAGCACGTCATGGGATGCAGCAGCATCTGTCCGGCAGTACTGCTGCCTGTGCTGGGGCTTGTGCTGGCTCCCAGGGCCTGTTTGCTCCCAGAGCACTGCCGGGGCAGCTGGAGCCCATGATGCTGCTCCTGCTCTGGAACCACCCCACCCCTGTCCCCATCGTGCCTTTCCTCTTTGTCCCTTGGGTACCTTTCCTGGGTGCATCCCTCCTTGTGTTCACCTGGAGGGGGAAGGTCTCTCCCATCAGGGCCATGCCCAGTCCTTTGTGCAGGGCTGGCACCTGCCCCACAGCCATGGTCCTCCTCCACCTCAGAGCCTGAAGCAGGGACTGGAGCTGCATCTGTGCCTTGCCTCCCTTGCCATGCGAGGGAACAGCCAGTTCCCACGTGAATTTCTGAGTCCTGGCCAACCCCGCTCTCCAAATATTTATATATCCCATTACTGTTTACATATGCGCCTGTTCTCCGGAGGTGTCTCCTCCTTCCCCCTTCTCCCCCAGTGCTCCCCCTGCTCCATCTCATCTGGTGCAGCTATTCCAAATGCACTGCTCTGCTCCCATTACTGCTTGATTAATTTACAAGGAAAGGCAAAGCTCTCCTCAGGGAGTAATCCAAGCCACCGGGCATGGCAGCCCAGTGGGAGGAGAGACTCTCCCAGGAAGAGAAGTCTCAGGGTGGTGGGAAGGGGACAAGGCAGGACCTACTTCTCAGCATGACCCGGCCGAAGACGGTGTGATCGCGGTCCAGGGTGCTGCAGTTCCAGCGGTGGTGCCGGAATTGGTGCTGGCACTCCCGGATCCACTCCTTGGCTCCCTCCCCAACCGACTGCATGATGTCAGGGTACCTCTGGCAGAGCTGTCGCTGCTTGTTCACCAGCCCGGGGATGTTGTCACAGATCACCCTCGCGCCCAGTGCCCCGATGTACCTGCGGGAGAGAACGGTGCCACGTACTGCCCTGCCTGCACAGGGGAGTCACAGCATCACTGAATACCCTGAGTGGGATGGGACCCACAAGGATCATCCAGTCCAACTCCTGGTCCTGCACAGGACACCCCCAAAATCCCACCCTGTGGCTGAGAGCATTGGCTAAATGCTTCTTGAGCTCTGGCAGCCTTAGGGCCATGACCACTGCACTGGGGGGCCTGTTCAGTGCCCCACCACCTTCTGGAAGAACCTTTTCCTGATATCCAGCCTAAACCTCCCCTGACACAGCTCCAGACATTGCCTTGGTTCCTGTCCCTGGTCACCGAGAGCAGAGATCAGAGTTGCCCCTCCACTACCCCTCAGAAGAAAGTTGCAGACCCCAATGAGTCTTTTTTGTTTAATAAAGTAATCCCTAGCTGCATGAGCCAGGAGCAAGCAGAGCTTTTCTCAGTGTGTGCATCACTGCAGGAAGGGGCAGGGAGTCTGTGGAGCCCATCTCCCCCAGCAGACAGCCAGCTCTGAGTGCTGTGAGTCATGGGATGTCTCCCATAAACCTGGCCTGTGTCAGCTCCTGGGGCAGCAGCAGAGAAACTTGCTGATGTGCAAAACCTCCCTCCCAGCCTCTTCCCAACATGCCAGACCTGTGCTGTCACCCAGCCCTGCTGAGCACAGCAGGATGGAGCCCAGCTGAGCCCAGGGTGGCTCCTGCAGCCTCTGCCCTTTCTCCTGCCTGCATTTGTCAGGAATGTCCACGGCACAGACACCTGTGGATATGCAGGTGAGGGAGGAAGAGGAGCAGGCTGCACCAGTTGGTGCTGCGCTCCTCACACACACTGTTATCCCCCAGCTGTCGATTTCTCTCTGTGCATCTCCTGGACATTTACTCTCGTGCCCTGAAGCTCCACAGCTGGCAGAACTCTGCTGTGGCTCCTATCTTGCCTGCATCCCACCTGTATCCTGCTCCCCTCCCCGCAGCCGTGGGGAGAGAGCAGAACTCGGAGCAGACAGACGGACAAGGCACAAAGAGCAGCCTGCCAGAGGCTGGCTGAGCCCATGGGCAACTTTCCACAGCCACGGGGGAGGGACCTGAGCTCTGCCCCGCGCTCTCCCCATCCCGGACAATGGCAGCAACGTGGAATTTTCCATCCCAGTCGGCTCCCGCCTGCACCACCCGCTCACCCCTCTGGCTGCCTGTGCTTGAGGATGATTTTTGCTGCAGAGCACAGAGCTGGGATTCTGGCTGGAATGGATGAGGTTTGGGTGATATTCAGACTTTTTCTAACCCCCATACTGGAAGCAAACCCTTCCTTCAATAATAATAAAAAGCAATAAGCTTGGACAATATTTCATTGTCTGTCTCTGGACGTGTTCTCTCAGTTCTATCCACCCCAGAGAGAGCTCCCAGGCTCAGGAAAGCCCTGCAAGCACAGAAAGCAATGGGATCTGCTCCCTCTTTTAAAATATTTTGTTTAAATGCTGGCAGAAGCACAAGGTCATCCCGGGCTGGAGCTGAGGATAATAAACCCAGCTCCCCATGGCTTTGCAAACCCAAACTCCAAGGGGCACTGAGCTTTATTGTCACAAGCATGCTCACCAGCCTTTCATCCTGAAGCAGAGGAACAGGGGAGTGGCAGAAGCTGTTTAGAAAAGAAAAGCCAACAGGAGCTCCTTGAGCACTGCTGACTGGGGATGTTTCAGTGCCTTGCTCATGCCAGACTGAGAGCAGCCCCTTCCTTCCATGGGGGCAGGGCAGAGGAGCATCCCACCAGCTGGATGGTGGCACTGTGACATCGAGTGGGACTGCAGAATTCCTTCCTAGAGGCATGGTCAGTTCCCCAGCCCTGAATTCATTGTGCTCAGCAAGGATGGGGATGGCTGTCTTACCCCTGCCTGTGCTGGCAAGGCAGTGATGAGATGCTGGGAGGCAGCAGGTTGCACGATGGAAGTTCAGAAGTAGCCAAAACTCCTCTTTGCTGGAGAAAAGTGATGCTGGGAAAGGTAAAATGTTCTGTGATGGGCCACCTCACCAGGGACCTTGTGGGGCTGGAGCACTGGTCTCCAGTCCCAGCAGTGGGCTGAGAGTGGGCTGGGACACAGCAGCTGGCAGCAGAGCTGCCTCCCGGACTGGAGAGTGATGGATAAAGCACTAACATCATCCCCTGGGAGACCGAGATCAAGGGAAACCCTCCAGACAAGATAAACACCAGGCACTCCCTTTTTCACACTGGAAGCTAATTACTTCTCCTTAATTCTCCTGCCAAATACCCAGATCAGAGCAAACATTATCAGCAGGAGAAAGTGGAGGGAGAGCAGAGCCAGGGCACCAACTGCTGCAGTAGCAGCTCACCATGCGCATCCCACAAGGGCCAGTGGCTGCATCTCCCTTTGCCTGTGGCAGCACGTTTACCACAGCACCTACAGGACTCCATCAGAGTTTATGTACTAAAATCTAATGCACAACTAAAGGGAAAATTCTTCCCATGACCTGGAAAGGCTGCGGTTGTCTCGGCAAAGACGAAAGCTTCCACTTGGTGAGAAATGCTCCAGTAGAGTTCAGTTACTTTGAAATGGAGCAAGACAGGGAACAGCAGAAAATTCTGCCAAGCAGAGTTTTGGGAGGGAAAAAACCCAAACATTTGTTTTGGATAGATAAAGGCATCCCTTCCAATTTTATTTCTCAAAATCTGTGACATTTTAAAAATACTGCAGCGAGAAAGACAATGGATGTTCTGAGAAGTCCCCAGCTGCCTTATCAGAACTTCGTTTTCAATCAAATGAAGCTGTGCTGGAAGTGGCACACTGCTGCAGTGCTGTAGTCTGGGGTAATCTGCATTTTTGTAGCTGAAAAAACCCACAAAACCCAAGCCCTGAGTTCAGAAAAGTCTGTGAGAGATAACTTCTCCTGATGCTGGAGGCTACTCAGGCCTGGACTTCAGGCTTGGGAGGAGAGAGGCAGGAGCTGGACAGCTTGCAGTGAGGAGGAGCTGGGAGGCAGGGAAGAAGGGAGTGGATAATTAAGTGCATGTGGGGATAACAATCCCCCACCCTGTCCAACAGGATTCCATATGCTGCTGCCTCCTGAGGGTGTGTGAAGCCCTGGCATCACCCTTTGCCAAGTGCAGAGCTGTTTGCCCAGCTTGGGTACAGAGGGGCTGGCACAATCCCTCTGACCACCCCGGGCTGCACGGTGCTGCAGGGTCACCTCCTGCCCATCAGCGTGCAACTGGGAGCTTTTCTGAGTTGCATCTCCCATTTTCCCTGGAGCTGGTGCGTGGGGCCGTGCTGCGGGAACTGCGCCATCTCTCCCGCCCTCCCTTCCCTGCTGCTCACGAGGCAGCAACGCCAGCAGAGGATGGAGACCTTATCTTCCAAGGGCAGGTGCTTCTGCAGCCTGCGAGGTGAAGGCCTCCTGCCCCTCCCTGCGAGCTGCAGGGCTGCATGCAGAGGTGCAGCTGCATGCAGAGCACATCCCAGATCCACGAGTGGAACAGGAGCCTCCCGTCACGTGCTGCCTCCAAGCTGTTGTTCTTGTGGAGAGTCTGCTGACTTTGGCTCTTGTAAACAAGGAGAAACCTAAATTGCTTCTAAGATAAACATGCAAATCAGAGGCAGACGCATCTCTTTAGCTGGTGGCGTGCAGGCTGTGCTAGCCCCTCCAGGCTGGGCTCTGTGTCTGGCTCCTGCGCTTCCCACACCAACCCTCAGCTCCCGTGGCCCTTGTGGCGCCTCTGGCCTCTGCTCAGGTGACAGTCTGAACAGCTCCTCCCCAGAGGTCGGCTGGGAAGTGTCTCTTGGAAAACGAGGTTTTGAAATGAAGAAATCAATTTAATGAGAATTCATAAAATTACATGGGATCGGAAACTGTCCTGTTGCTCTTCCATAATACCAAGGTGTTCCTGCAAAGTGAGTGCTCTAATTCAGTTTCCAGTGAAATTTATACTAGACACTGCTTTTGCTAAGGCTTGATTTTTCACCATTTCATAACGCACTGGAAAACCTGTTTGAACATGACTTGATTTTAATAGGGAAATCTTTGGAATTGCCATTCTCAGACCAATCTACATTTTAGTGCTCTGAATTAAAACAGCTGCTTGAAATGTCATAAATTCCTATTGCGGGTTGCACCAATACCATTAAAGGTGCAGTTTTAAATTAGATTAATAGAAGCTAAGCTTAACTGAAACCACTGTCACAGCTTTACCCCCAGCTGCTCCCAGGGGTTCTGGACAGTCTCTGAGGTCTGCTGAGAGGTCTGAGGCTGAGAAGAGAACTTGGTTTGGCTTCTTGGTGGCATCAGAGGCTGTTGGAGTCCATCCCCTGGGAAGAGTGATTCAGTTCCCCATTTCTCTGTAACTACCCTGGCTTCTGGTGTCTTCCCTTCCCACTGGATCCTCATGAAATCTGTATTTTGGAGGGAGGCTGGAAAGCCCTAGGCAGCTATTGGAGACAGCTTGTGCAGATAGGATCAAATCCAACATCCCTCTTTGCCTGCTGAAGAGCAAATTCCATCATGCCTGGCAGCATTTCACCTCCTCGAGTTCTTTGCATACTTCCCAAGGATGCTGCACCTTCCTTCCTCTGCTCTCCCTGCCGTGGCAGACAATTTACAGCCAACTGCCAAGCACTTTGGGCTGCAAGGTGCTATAAACATCTGAGATATTATTTTAGTATTACAAACCCTGAGTATTTTATTAAGCCCCACTGGGAACAGGGCCATCCTGGCCTGCTGGAATTGTTAACGCCTTTGAGTGATTAATAGTCCTAATTTCCTCACTTACAGCCACTACTCTGCATGTTGAGCGCCTTAGTCTCACTTCAATAATTTTTAATATCATAATGCTGAGCCACTAGCAGTGCCACTCAGGGGACATTTTTTATTTTCTGCACCGTCTTTCTCTTTCTTGTGCATCCCTCTTTTAAAGTTGTCTGCCTTCAGATCCTGCTCAGAGTCCCCTCTCTGTGGCTTTCCTGCACCCCGTGCAATCTTTGCGATGTAGTTTTCTGTGAGGAGGACTGAAACACTGTGCTCCTGGGGAGATGGAGCAGATGGGTGCTGCAGTCTCTTGTCTCCTGGGTGGATGTGTGAGATTTTGCTGTTGGCATCTTGAATAACAGTAACCTGAAAACTTTGGTCTGAAAACTTTGGTCAGCACTAGGTTAAAGCTGTTCCTCAGGGACATTGTTGCTGGTGCATGAATACAAAATAATTTGCTCATTAAAAATATGCTTTACCCTTAAGAACCAATTTTTTTTCTCCCCAAATCTCAAAGTGTTTTGCTAAAAGGTGGGGAGGTAAGACAGCCTCAGGTGATAAAGCTGGATGCACAATTCTCTTTTCCATGGCACATCCTGTGTGTTAGGTGTGAGCTGCTCCAAGAAGAAGCTGTGATTCCATGGGCTCTGGCCCAGCACAGATCTCCTCATGGCACTGCTGAAATCACTTTTGGTAATAGCAAAAGCTAATGAGTTTGGAAGAGCAGAAGGATTTTTTTCTTTCTGCGTTTCTTTCTGAGAAAGATTTCCCATAGGTGAAAGTGACCCTAATGAAAAATGGACTGAGCAGCACAGTTAGGATTATTATAACTGCTCAGAGAGACTGAGAGAACCCATCTGTTCCATCCACCCTAACCAAGAACACCAGGACTGCTGCAAAGGCCACAGGGTTCATTCTCCATCAGTCTGCCATTACTTTAAAATTTATTTTTCACAGCATGGCTGCCTGGACAGCCGGAGCTGTGGAGTGCCTCAGGATAAAGACTTCCTGGTCACTGACCTCCTGCTTTTATTGCCATGCAGAGAGCTCTGCAACAACAAACTGACAGCACCGCAGATCTCCGTGTCCCGAGGGCTGCACGTCTTCTCCCCTTGGAGGTGGCAAGTTCAGCTCCTGCAGCTTTGTCCCTGTCCCTGCCCGTGGCAAAGGGGCTGGAATTAGATGCTTTAAGGTCCCGTCCAACCATTCTGTGATTCTGTTATTCTGTATCGTGCCTGCAGCGGTGCCAACACTGAAAGGGTGATGAGCTGCTTGGCACTGGTGGCAGAGGCTCCTGCAGGGCACAGGATGGGATCACAGCTACAGCCCTTGGAGCCCACACAGCCTGTCAGACCCCGTGCGAGCAAAGCCCCCGGGCTGCTGCGGGTCTGCCCAGCTGAGGCTGGCACGGAGGGGAGGAGCAGCACCCCCCAGAGGGTTACACGCGGGCTGTGCAGCTCCTCCATGCAGCTGTCTTTCCCTTGGCTTGATTTCAAACATTCCTATTGATGCTATTTCCCCTCCCACACACCTTAGTATGATGCCTGCTTAAATGAGCCTCTCTCTCCTGTATCCTGTATCCACACATACGTGTGGCTCCATTTTTCCATCACTCCTTGTGCCCATCCTGCATCTGGAGCACGGGTAGCACTGGTGTCTCAGTGGGAACCCAGGCAAATCCTGGAGGAGAGCACCGATGGGAGCACAGCCAGCAGCCCATCCTGGTGGGAATGTCTCCTTCTCCATCTGCAGTGGGGGTCTCCTTGCCAAACCCTTGGCCAGAGCCACGTCCAGGGCTTGCTCTGGCACAGAGGGAGCCATGGGCACTCCTGCTTCATGATGTGCCCGTGGTATGTTTTCCATGCCCATAAACCCACTCCTCCTTTCCTGGCCAAGGAAGGGAGCTGGACCATGATGGCTGCCTGGCTCTGGACTGGTCATCCCTCAAAATCCCCATATGTGCATCGCACCTCACGACACAGCAGCTCTCTTGGAGCCCCCGTATCCTGACAGCACCATGGGTAGCCCCATGTGGTTGCCAGGCTCCCACATGCTCTCCAACCCACACCCAAACTTGCAATCCTCTTCCTTCCACAGATTTGTTTTATCTCTTTGGGAGCCTGATGCCTCCCATCTGTTCCAATGCCAAATGAAATTAAATATTTGTAGTTTCCAAGGGCTGTGGTTAGCAATAAACAAGTTAGCTAACAAGGATTTGGTGTGCTGGGGAGCTGGGGGGAGTCTGTGTGGGTTGCAGGAGAGTGGGTGTGTGCGAGGGTGGGATGCAGGGGGGTATGCAGGGCTTTGTGTACATTTTTCTTTAACCAAACCTTTAATTTTAGAATGGCTTTCCACACCAGAACAGCTCGCCGGGCTCTCAATGGCGAGTAAACTCTACTTAGTTATTTACAACAAGTTTGTTTATTGCACAGTTTATGTTTATAAGCAACATTTGTCTAATCTCCCAAATCTTTCCCAAGGAATTTCGGGGGCCGCTTTCGGGGCCTGGCGGGCTCTGGCGGTGCGGGGCACAGCCCTGCCAGCGCCATCCCCCAGACGATGCTGCTCTCCCTGCCAGCGCACGCAAGTGTAAACGGGATTTAGGGATTTTCCCGTTGCATTCCTTCCTAATTTCTGTCTGTGTTTCAGCTGGTATTTTGTTGCTAAGTAACACTTTGGAGTTTGGAAGCATTTGAGCAAGGGTGCTGCCCGCCACAGCCACAGCCACCCCGCTGTCACCGTTAGTCACAGAGCCCAGCCACAACCACACAGGCCAAAACCACACTGTCCCCAACCTGTCCCCTCTGCTGTGCTCTGAGCACGTGCACACACACACAGCCACTCTTTTGGATGCCAAAGTTCACCAGTTCCTGGCGTTTATGTGAAGCAGTTGGGCCATGCCTGACGTCACTGAAAATTAATAATTTGCAGTTGTTTAGAAGAAACATTTGGTTGATATTTCCTTTCCATGTACTGTGATCAGAGGAGACCCAATTTTTCCTATAAAACTACTTAAAAAGTTGACTCTGAAAATGAGAAGCATTTCCTCTAGTTCCCCAAGTTTATTGTGTGTGAATCCCTAGAAGAATTTGGCAATAATAATTAAAATAAGGAAGGATGATGCACCACCAAATGTATTTACTGTAATATCAGTGGTGCTAAAGATGTGCTTGGAAACCTATGCAAATCACTGAATAAGTTTTTTCCCAAACCACAGCTGGTTGAAACCATTTTCAGTAAAACACAATTTCATCTAAACACGCTATTTTATCAGGACTGACGCGTCCAGCACAACAGCGCTCGGTTCACTTTAGGCTTTTCCTAGGAATGCTCTGCTTTCCAGAAGAGAAAGCTCAACTGTGAACATTTAAGAGTTTAAAATATTCCATTTCTAATTGTTTTTGTTTTAAAAGTCATGTATTTGAGGTCCTTGGGACCAGTACAGTTTGGTAACAATGGCCAAAGGCGCGGTGCCCGGCTGGGGCTGTGGGGCTGCCCAGCTCCCAGCACAGCTCCCCTGGGCTGCCTGCGCTCCTCTCCCCTCGAGCTGCCAGCCGGGATCAGCCTGCAAGCTGAGAACACAAACTGCTGTGGGAGCTAAATCTAGCTTCCTCCAAACAAGCCACAGCTACTGAGCTTTAAACGTGGCTGGTTTTCCTCCCGCTTGCTGGGAAGCGACACGCGCCTGGAATGAGGGCAGACCGCGGCGAGCCGTGCTGGGGGGCAGCGGGGTACAGCACGGAAATGGGTGGTTTTAACACTCCTCCTAAAGAAGGAATTTTCACCCTTCAGGCAGCATCCACGTGTGTTACCAGAACTGCCCTTCCGTGGGCAATGATGCTGTGACTGCTTCCTTCCTCCTTTTTTCCCAGCCATGTTATCCCACGCACCCACTCCTCAGCCTCTGTGATAATGGAAATAATCCAACTTCTCCACTGTCCCTTCCTTCCCTCCTCAGCTTTTCACATTTTAGCAGCCTCACCTTGCCCACAGAAAGCAATCCTGCCTTCACCTGCCCTGCTGAGTTGGGGCAGAGCTGGCACTGGAAGCCAGGTCAGTGCTTGTATCAACCTGAGACTCCCCAACACTGACTCATTTTCTCTCTCCCAGTGATTCCAGTTCCCCTCAGCTGACCAGGCTTCGGGAAAGTTCCTCTGGGCATGGCTGTGAACAGCCTTGCTCTTTCTACTTTCTATTTGTCCTCCAAAGGATTTTCTGGTCTCTTGAAGAAGTTGCTTTTGTGCTTGGTTACCAGAAGGTGCCCGAGCAGCCTGTCCCCTGATCTCCCACTCCCTCCTAGCCCCACAGCTTTCCCACCAGCCCCTCTCACCCTGGAATCGCTCTCCTAGGGATGCCAGCCCGGCCAGGGCCGCCACATGCCCAGACGTGCTCTCGAACACCGGGAATACTTGTGCTATCTGCATGACTATTAAGTGCTCCCGGCCCCTTACAGAGTGCTCCACGGTAGCTGAGAATTTCCAGAAACTACCGTTTTCTTTCAGTGGCAGATGGGTTGAATTTGATTAAGTTTTGCCTCATCCACCGTGATCTGTTAATGATGATGAGATTGGCATGGAAAACATTGTTTTCCACAAGATTAGAGAGGACTTTTATAGGGTGGGGGACACTGAGAACTTTACTGCAGCCAACTATTTTTTTTCTCCAGTATTGCTGAACTACTGAAACAGCACAGGGTCACTTGGAAAACTTCTCGATTCTTGTTTTCCTAATTACTGTCATTCTGCGTAGATGAATTTTCATTGTTACACGAACCGGGGCAGGAGGGGACTAATTTCCAGAAGGTTTTTGTTATGGCGTCATTTCTGTCTCTTACGAAGCCTCATCTTATCTAAAGGAAGGGGGACATCAACTTTCTTCGCTTCCCAGGAGCAGAGTAAATAACTGCAGCCCGCGGGGACGGGAGCTCCGGCGGGGCCAGGGTGGATCAGGGGATCCGAGCCGCTGCCGCTTCCCCTGCCCAAACCGTACCGAGGGGCTCATCCTCTGCTCCTCCTCGCCGTGCCCGGGGAGGGAAGGCTGTCAGAGGCGGCACAGGGCACGGGGTTCGGCCCCCGACAGATCCGGGGCTCCCCGCGGCAAGTCCCATCCCCAGGGAAGGAGCGGCGGCATTTTCGGGGCGCGGGGTGCCCGTGACGGCTGCGGCGACGGCGCCCGGGAGAAAGACTCGTTACCGGCCCCGGGGCGGCTCCGGTCCGGCCGCCGCCTGCCGCTCTGCTGCGCTCCGGGAGCCCGGGACGCGGCCGGAGCCGCGCAGGTGGAGCCGCGGGGAGCCCGCACGGCCCGGCCGGTCCCGCCGGTTCCCACGGCCGCACGTCGGGCGCTGCGGGGCTCGCTGCGCTCCCGCCGGCGCTGCCCCGTCCCCTAGTCGGTCTTCCCCGTCCCCTTCCCCATCCACGTCCCCGCCCTGTCCCCGTTCCCGGCCATTCCCGTTCTCGTCCCTATCTCCATCCCCGTCTCCATCTCCATCCCCGTCCCGCTCCCGCCCGCGGTGCCCGGGGACCGTCGGGGCGGCGGCGCCGTGGCGGGGACTCACTCACCACCACGAGGAGTCGGCGCGGGGCGTCAGGGCGAGCAGGAGGAGGACGAGGGGAAGGCAAAGCCGGGGGACCGCGCCCGCCGTCCGAGGGAAGGCTCCGCACTCCGCACGCCCGGGGGCCACGGCAATCCCAGGAGACGCTTCCAGGCGGTTTGGGCTGAGCATATCTCTCCGGGGCAGGGTCCAGACGGAGAAATGACCGGGGAAGGGGGTCCTGCCCGCGCTCCCCTCGGGGCACTGCCCGTCACGGCCCCGCGGCGCGTCCGCCGGCTCCGCGCTGCTGAGCGAGCCCCGGCTGGGTCCCCGCGCCCGGGCTCATGCTGCCGCGGGGGGCGGCGGGCGGGGGGTCCCTCCCGCGGGGCTGGGGGCGCTCAGCGGGGCCCGCACCCCCCGAGCGGCGCGGGGCGGGCGGCGGGGCCGGGCCGGGCCATGGAGGGCCTTGCGCGGAGGGCGAGGGCGCTCTGGGGATGGGAGCGCGGGGGCCGCGGCCAAATATTGCCGGCGCCCGCCGTGCTGCGGGCTCTCATTGGGCAGAGTCAGAGGCGCGGAGCCGCCGCTCCGGCCGGACCGACCCCCGCCTCCCCCGAGGGCACGTCGGACAGCCCCTCCGGGCTCCTGCCCCCGCCGCAGCCCCGCACCGGGGCCGCTCCCACCGCCGCGCCCGCACCCGCGCGGGATGCGCCGGGAGCCGCCGCAAGCGGCCGCCCGTCGGGCCCCGCCCGGGGAAGGGGCTCAGCGGGATGCGGGATGGGGATGCGGGATGCGGGATGGGGGATGCGGGATGCGGGATGCGGGATGGGGATGCGGGGCCGGCTCCGCCCGCGCTGCCCCCACCAGGTGTCACTGCTGGGCCCCGCGGGGCTCCGCCGGCGGCTGCGCCCGCCCGGTGCGGGCAGGAGCGGGCAGCGCACCGAGGTCGCCCTGCCGGGAGCTGGCGGGGCGGCCAGGAGGGTCCCCGCCATGGGGCGGAGGCGGGGCGGACCCCACAGGTGCCCGGGAACCTGCAGGCAGCGGTTTGGGGACAGGGACACAGATACACTCCCCAGGATGGTGCTGGCCACAGCGACAGCCACCATCGGGTATCAGTGCCCAAGCTCAGACACAGCCCTTTGAACTCCCTTCTCCACGTGCCCCTGTCACCTGTGGCTGTGGGACAGGGAGAGCTCGTGGATGAGCTGCCCTGGGCTCTCAGCTTTCCTTCCTTTATCACCCTAAAACTGGTGACTGACAGCTGGTGAAAACCAACCTTTTCCTGGCAGTTCCCTCTTCCCTGGCTGGTCCTTCCACACCATGGAGGTGAGCAGGCATTTTGGTCACCTCTCATTGTCATCACTTTAGTGATATACCTGATTAATTACTGGGATTGTAAACCCCATTATCCACCAAAGTTCTTTCCCCATTGCCAGAGCCCTCAGCTGCCCCCTCCCCACGAGCCAGCTCAGCTCATTCTGCTCTTTCCTTCCTATTCCTGTTGTTCAGATCAGAGAGACTTCCCCAGCCTGAGAGAAACAGGGGCTAGAAGCTCACACATGGTTATAATCCAATTATACTTCAGAAAACTGCAGTGACAGAAAGCGCTGCTGCTGGTGGGATGCTGTCCTTTTGTCCGAGTGCCCACACAGAATATTGCATTACAGCTTATCCCCAGAGTGGTGGCACTGAAAAGGCTGATATTTATAGACTGTGGAAGGCTGTGAATTTGTTTAGAAGATCCATCACAGTGGGCAGAATGCTGGATGCTCTGCTGTGGCCGTTTTGTGGGCTTTTCTCTGTTACTGGGTTGTTTCTACACAAAGACAGGAGCCTGAGTGTCCTGCTCTCATGGGGAGGGAAAGGCAGGAGGTGACAAGCACGATGTTCATGTGGATGTGCAGGTCTTGGCTGGGATGTGGTGCTGAGCAAGAGACCTCTGGCTGGGGCTGAAACTCAGGATGAGAGCAAGAGGCAGCAGTGTCAGCCTTGGGAGGGGAGGAGGGATCGCAGCTGAATTTTGGTTCTGAAGTGAAATTCTCAGGCTGGGTGCCAGAGCTTTGCACCCAGGATTGTGAATTTCTCTGTCAGCCTCGTGGCTTATTTGATGCTTCTCTCCACAAACCGCACCTGACAGCCCATGGCCTGCCCTGGGTTTGTAGGAGGCTCTCCCTGCACTGGGCAGTGAAGAGGCCAGGGCAGCTCTCACTCCTCCAACGGGGCAGAGCCTCATGTTTGATCTTCCATTCAAATTAGCAGTGCTCAGGGTGACTGGGTGCTTCATCCACATGAGCTGTGGTGAGTAAATAAACAAGGCTCTGCTTTCAAAGGCTTTCACAATTCATTAACTTCAAAGGAATGGGCTCTCTATTTTCTTAGCAGGTCGGTCATTCCACAGACTTACTCTGGGTGCTGAAGGTGGTGACTGGTCATGCCAGAGCGCTGGGCAGCTGCTGCAAGGCCAGTGTCACACACAGAGCTGTGGCGAGGGACACAGGAGCAGCCCATGGTCAGTGTTATGCCTAAGGAGGAGAACAGGGTAAGTAAATGCATGGGCAAGACTGGTCTGTAGCATTCCCTGCTCCATCAGAAGCATCCAGCCTGCAGTGTGCTCAGGGCACCATCAGACAGGGTTTGCAAGCCATGGGTGGGTACCAGATCCCCCCTTCCCTGCAGAAGTCGCTCCATCTTTGCTGGAGATGGAGGCAGGGATGTCACCTGCCCCTGCCTCTCCAGCTGTCTCTCCTGGGCTGGCTTCCTGCTGTCGTTGTGCAGGCACAGGTGCTGGGTGCCAGTGGAGGGGGCGCTGGGGTTGCTGCTGTGCCTCCCTGCCAGGAGCTCACCTCTCACGTGGCAGCCCCAGGAATAACTCCGAGCCTTGCATAATCACAGCCGGGGGAAAAATCACTGTCCTGGGATAACCCGCAGCGCCAGGCTGGCTCACCTCATGGGAAGCCCTTTTCTGAGGGAACAAAGACCTCTTATTGACACATTTATTGGGAACTTATTTTGGAGTTGATAATGCAGCTTGACCAAGCTCCTGGACTTGTAGAGAAGGGGCTGGTGAGGGGCTGTGTGCTGCTGGGACTGCAGCCTCTGTCGAGCTCATTTCCTCTGCAGCCACAGTACAGGGGACACAGGGCTGGACATCGTCACTGCCCAGTACAGTGGCACCAGCGGAGCCCCAGGAAAGAGGTGGGCTAGAGACAGGCAGTCCTGCTCCATGCTGGGGTATCTGCAGCGGGCAGAGCTGCCCCTGGACCCCCACATTCCCCAGATTGTGCCGAGGAGGATGCTCAGGAGCAGTTCCAGCTGTCAGCAGACAGGGTAGGGGCTCCTTTCTGGGGCGGGTAAGGGGTTCCTTGCTGAGGCACAGCTCTAGGACATGAGGGCCGTGGGAGCCCAGGGCCCTCTGCGAGCTGCGCCTGGTCCAGCAAAGGCGAGTGTTGGGTCCTGGTGCCTCCAGCACCTGGCTGTGGTAGGAAGGCTGTGTTCTTTTATCCCCCCAAAAAACACAGCTCCCAAAGGCTGAGCAGTCCCCAGTGAGCCCCTGGCTATCTCCTCGGGCTCTGAGATGGTAAGAAAGCATTTTGGGTAGATACAAATAACCAGAGCAATGAGCTGACCCTTCGACATGGCCCCCACCTCCATAGAAACAGGAGCCAAACAAACAGGCACAGGCAGCCCTGTTAACAGAGTGACAGCATGTGCTTAGTTAGTCTATCCCCTGCTCCCAGTGTTAATTGCCCTGTTCCTTCTCAGATTCATTGATGAATTGCTGTGTGGACATGCAGTGCCTGGCCTTGCAGCCATGTGGTGTGGGTAACCCTTTGGCCTCTGTTGCCATCTGGGCACAGACATTGTGGGGACACTGTCCCTCCCACGTGTGCCCACTGGTTGGAGCTGAGCAGCTGCTGCCTGGCAGACATGGGAAGGGGATCAGGCTGTAGGTTCAAATGCAAGCAGGAGTAAAGGTCAAATAGTGTCATTAAAACCCTGATGTCAGACCTGGATTTCCAACCAGGAGCTTTTGTGCCTTCCCGAGGCTTTTCCAGGTGTGGTGCACTGGAGGGAACTGGTTTCCCATGACGAGATCCATCCCATACTGTGGCATCAGCCCGGACCTGGCTCCATCCCTCCCCTCCTTGCCCCTCAGACCGACAGGCTGGAGCAGCTCCACGTGCCCGAGCACCCAGGCTCAGATGGATCACCCCAAATCCAGCTGTGCTAGCCATGGCAGTCACCGAGGGCCAGAAATGGTGCAATAACACTAAAAATACCCACGGTGCACCGAGCAGCCCCGGTTTCCATCATCCTGCAGAGGCCCCTGTGAGTCCTGCGTGCGGGAGAGCGCGGCCATCAATCTGCCCAGCCCGGCTGCCATCGGCCCATCAGACGGGCTGACACTCCACAGGCCTGTGGGAAAACACGCCGTGACATCACGCAGAGACACCAGCCCACTGATTAATCTCCCAGGTCAGTGGCTGCTTTATTTATAACCTGGGAAGGGTTTGGGGTGGGTTTTTACAGGAGTGGAGCAGCACGGGCTGCCTGCTCCTCATCCCCGAGCAGCTCTGCCTTGCCCTGCACACCTCTGCCTCCCCATGACACTCCTGAGCAGCTGAAATGGGGCTCAGGGCACCAAAATCAAACCTAAACCAGCCCTGGAGCCCAACTGGAGGGACTGATCCCACCGTGGCACCTTGTCTGGATTCCAGCTGTTTTCTTTGCTCCTGGAGTTTCTCCTTACCCTTCCCAGCAGACACAGTTCAGTTCCCCCAAAACACAGCACATCAAATTTGAAATGTTTTGTGAAACTCTGTCAAGCTTTGGAGGAAAGGGAAGGCGGTCGCCAGGGCAAAAACATTCTATTTCTTCAATTTCAAAACAACATTTCCCATTTCAAAAGGCTATTTGTTCTGTGGTTTTAAACATTTTCTGCTTTATAACCATTTTCTGTGGGTTTTAACATTTTCACTTTGCTTTATAACGCAAACCAAAATTACAGTTAAAATAATATATTTTGAGTTTATCAGTTTGAAGCATTTCAAGCCATCAGTTTCTCTAGGTTTTATTTTACAGATAACCTGGAAAGCTTTGGGGTGGGTCATTCTGAATTGGAACAGAAACAGGTTTCAAAATGTTGCAAAGGCAGAACTTCATCCCTGTTTCCAAGTGGGAAGTGGCCAAGGGAGAAAAAAAGCCCTATCAGGTATATCTCCAGCATTGTTTCTAAGTGGAGAATTTTTCCTGTGATTAATGAAAATGGAGAAATTGGGCCAAATCCTTCACATGCTTTGACTGCAGAGCTTGCACAAACACGCTGGCTGGGCTTTGGCTGGAGTGACCAGGTTTAATTAGCTCGCTCCTATCTAGGGATGCGGGCTGCTGCTGTCAGTGCAGGGAGGGATTTATGTTTCCTTTTCCTCAGGAATATGATCAGTGTCTGAGTATTAAGAATAATCATTTCACTGATGTGAGGCAAATTTCTTATCCTACGCTGCTGATAGTGAGGGGAACACTGTGAGCCAGGGACACGGCTCAGATGGGTGCCCGGCAGAGATGAGGATTTAATGCTGCTGTCATCAGCCCACCCCCAGCTCCTGGGCACTGGGGTCACCTTCTCTGCGCGGAGGTGACCCACCTGGGCAAAGGGGACCCACCTGGGCAAAGGGGACCCACCTGGGCAGAGGGGACCCACCTGGGCAGAGGGGACCCACTGAGCTTATGCAGCCTCACCTCAAGTCCTGGGGGCACATCTGAGCACCACAGTACAGGAAAGTTATGAAGCTGTTAGAGACTGTCCAAATGAGGGGCACGAGGATGGTGAAAGGTCTAGAGGAGCCATACAGTGGCTGAGATTATTTGCTTTGTTCAGCCCAGCGAGGAGCAGCTCCTGGGCTGGTGGCATCACCGCAGCAGCTCTCCTGGTCAAAGTTCCACAGGTGTTTTCTGCCCTTTGAGGAGGTCACGCTGTGCCTCCCCAAACCTGATCCAACCTTGCTGCCTGCTCCGTGTTGGAGCCCAGTGTGGTCACTGAGTGCTGATGAATCTCCACTGAACTGCTTGAGGTTTTTCAATTTAGCATGGTGGGGGATTTGGAAGGAGAAAGAAAGTGGAATAAGTGAGGAAGTGTGGAAAGCCCGAGCATAACTCCAAACTAGGGCAGGAAATGCACCACACATAGCTCTAACCTTATCATCCAGGATGGATTTTAAGTGCTTCTTCAGTGACTCATCATCCCTGAATGGGTTTGAAGGACTGTCTGCCAGAGAGGAAAGGCCAGAGAGCTCAGATCAGATAACAGGTTATTACAAAGCCCTCACGCTGCCGTGGGGCATTTGCCAGGGCAGCAGCTAGGGCTGGGAGGCATAAAATGTGGTCTCTCAGGTGTGGTTCAGGTGGTCAGGGGGTAGAGAACAGGGCCTCTTTCTCCTCTTACTGATCACAGAATCTCAGAGTGGTTGGGTTGGAAAGGACCTCAGAGATCGTCATGTTCTGACCCCTGCCATGGGCAGGGACACTTTCGCTGGAACAGGGTGCTCCATGCCTTGTCCAGACTGGCTTAGAAGAATTCCAGGAATGGAGCAAGGTTCACACTCACTCCTGGCCAGTCTCATTCCATGGGCACTCGGTGCCTCTTGCCACCTTCAGAAATCTCTTGTGTGGTTCCTTGTACCCTGCCTCCCACAGTCAGGTGAGGATGGGAGAAAGCACAGTCTGAAACACACATTACTGAGCGAAACCTACTGTAAAAAGCCCTCTCTGTATTGTGCCTTACATGAAAGATACTGCTGTGGTTCAGAGGTTAACTTTTATCTTAAGCTCAGCTGGAAGCTGAAGAGTTTTAGCATTTTTTAAAATATCAGAAAAACATAAAAAAGGATAAATTCTGATCTCTGCTATGTTGGTATTAATGGGGAGAAATTTAATGAAAGTCTGTAGAAGCTTCTGATTTACTCTTGTGTGAGATTGGATAGAAATAGCCCAAAGAATCTCGTTGCTGCTGCCTGGATTCAGCTGCACAGTGGAGAGCTATTAATGCTCTGTTTTCTTACCTTTGGTCAATACATCTTGCAAGGCAGAAGGAAGCTGGATTATGTCTGTGAGTGTCCCAATGTCATGCTATGTTGGATAATGAACTGTGGATAAATTGGATCAGCTTTTCAGCTGCCAGCCTCTCAGAAATCCAACAAGGAGTCAGGGCAGCAAGCTGTGCTTTCAGCCTTTGCTCTGATAACCTGTGTGCTGCTGTCAAGAGCTATTGTGGTGATTCCAGGCTGGAGCAGGTGAAAATCATTGTTAATCTGAAAAATGTACATCTCTCTTTAGCTTGGTGCTTCCCCATACCTTAAAAATGTCTGGTCTGGTGCAAATCCACTTTTCAAGGAAATAGAGATGTAATGAGAGCGGCCCCTTGCTGAGCTGAATTCAGGGACTGCTTTTGACCTGGTTATTCAGTTAATCCTGGTGGTGAGGAGTGTGACTTGAGAAGCATCCAGCCTCTCTGGAGGAATGCAAAGACCCTGAGGTTGGACACCTAAAGGTTTGTGTTTCCATGGAAATGAAAGGTTTGATCCTTCCAAAAGAAGAATATTGAAAGACCCTCACATGGTAGCAGGGCCCTCAACCCTGGCAGTGGAGAAGACTCTCCAGCTCCTCTCCTGCCCCCTCTGTCCTGATGGACACCCCTTCCCTGCCCAGTGCCCTGCGGAGTGTGGGAGATCTGCCCTGCAGATCCCAGAGGATCAGCCCCTGTGCTCCCAGCTCACTCCTGCTGACACTGGGGTGGGACCCCAGCTCCACCAGCGCTGCCTCATGCTGTCCCTGCTGCCAGGGGACACCTCAGCTGTGGCTCAGGGGGGTTTCAGCAAGTCTGGCTGCTGTGGTCAGGGTGAGGGCAGCCTGTGCTGCTCTGCTGGTGACACAGGATGCTGAATTAGCTCCAGCCATTCCGGGAGCCTCCTGCTCCTGCCCGCTGGGATGCTCTGGGGGCAGCTGCAAAGCCGGGGGCAGCTTGAACACCGAGGAGCCCGAACCATACAAATCTTCAAATGATTTCTGTTGGAAGGGGTCTTAAAGCTCACCTCCTTCCAAGCCCTGCTGTGGGCAGGGACACCTTCCACTAGACCAACTTGCTCTGAGCCCTGTCCAGCTGGACCCTGGACACTTCCAGGGATGGGGCACCCACAGTTTCTCTGGAAAACACGTGCCAGGGGCATTTTTGCACAAATAATTTCTTCCTAGCATCTAATCTAAATCTTGCTCTTTCAGTTTAAAGCTGCTCCCTGTGTAGATCCCCTGTGGCTGGCAGAAAGCTGAGCCCGTTCGCTGCGGATCCACGAGAGCTCAGCCCCACGCTTTGTCACGACTTTACCCAGCCCTGGAGGCTCCCACCGCGGGGGCCGCTGCGGGCAGGGGGGCTGCCCGTGGGCCGGGTGTCTGTATTTTCATTGGAGCCCCCGGGAGCGTAATCCTGTTAAGGGCTGAGCGTCTGATTCAGCTGTCCTGCTATATGGCTAATCCTGCCAGCGGGAGCGGCATTATCCCCGGCCGGGGCACCGCTGCCAGCCCCGCTCCGCTCCCCCGGGAAGCAAACCCCACAAACCCGGGAATTGTGCGAGGCTGTGTGGGCTCCTTTGAACTCTGCTGAGCAGCCCGGGCCCCCGGGCACGGCGGGCACGCAGCCCGGCACCCCGGCCAGAGAGCGGGCGAATTCCGCCTTTGATCCCTTTGTCCGCTTCTGGGGCTCTGCTGGTCAATAGATCACAGCCAGGGAGTTAATTTACTCATTATCTATACATTTGCCAGGATTTAAATGCCATTTTTGCTCACGTCCTCCCTTCATTTGTGTGATTTCCCCTTATTTCCAGGACTATTGCCCTCCTGCCGTGGCTGGGTCTTGCAGGCAGGACACACCCCGGTGGGGTTGGTGTCACTGCTGCCTGCCTTGGCTTCTTGCAGGGTTGAGAATGCTCTTTAAAATAAGACTGCTACAGAAAAGGCCATTTTAGTTGCAAATATTTTTTGATAACGTGGATTTGCCTATTTCTCCACTGAAAAAATAAAAGAAATCCAGTGCTGACGAATAAGAATATGTGGATAGAGCTGGTAATAAAATGAGTGGGTTCTTCTGGCAGCTGTGAGGGTGTGGACATCCACGGGAAGCCCACGATGCCAGGGCAACTGAAGGTTTTGCTGTGCAGCAGCCTTGCACTGGGTTCATTTTGGCCATTTGATTAAATTTGGCCACAACCCTCCTGTTGAGCAGATGCTCCAGGAATGCCCATTTCATCACTTTCCACTATAACCTGAGACAGTGAATCTGGGGTTAAAAGCCTGAAGGAAAGCTGATAAATGTGTATAATATAAACTATTGAAGACTAAAAAATTCTGAAAACACTGGAGAAAGTAAATACAATAAATTTGGGGCGACATTTCTCTTCCTATCTCAGGTTTTCCAGCCACAGCTTTCCAGCCCTGTAACAGCCCAGAACTCCACATCACCTCCAGACAGCGTGGGCTGGAGGACACTGATGTGTGCCGTTGGCCACTGCTTTGGTGTGTACAGGGTATGTGGAGTTGAGGCTACGCAAAACATGGCGAGGGCTTTTTGCTTTCTTACCTGGCTTTTTTTGATGGCCGATTCCCCCTTGGCTGTCGGAATCCTGCCCACCAACAGCTGTCTGTGACCAGGGCTGTGGGCAGGCAATGGGACGGCAGCGGCACTGGGCTCAGGTCCCCTCTGGTGCCACTCGCAGTCACAGGGAGATGCTGTGGCTGCTGTGAAGATGCTGAGATGCCTCCAGGGCCCTGCCAGGTCACTGTGTGCATTCAGCATGGTCCTGTTTATCCAGCAGCGCCAGGGCCCTTTATGAGGGTGAGTTACACCACGTTTACTGGCTGCTGTGTGAGGCTGTCAGCCTGTGGGGCCCAGGCTGGGCTCCCAGGGCCATGGGATGAGCATCCAAGTGACCCACAGGCATGCAGCCTCCCTTGGGGTCCCGCTCCTGGCTCCCCACCAAACTTCCTCCTGATAACTTTGCCTAAATGCTTTGCAGATCAGCCAGCAACCAATTTATCCCTGAAGTATTTTGGAGATGTCACTGTGGGAATGTTAATGAGCGTGATTCCCCGCTCCGGAGCTGAAGCATGTGCGGCCACACAGGGGGCAATGCATCAATGCAGCCATGCAGCGGGCAATGCAGCAATGCAACCACTCATCAGGCAATGCAGCCATGCAGCAGGTGATTCAGCCATGCGGCAGGCAATGCAGCCATGCAGCAGGAGATGCAGCCATGCAGCGGGCAATGCAACTATCCAGTGGGCAATGCAGCCATGCAGTGGGTGATTCAGCCATGCAGCCGGTGATGCAGCCACACAGCGGGCAATGTAGCCATGCAGCGGGCAGTGCATCCATGCAGCAGGCAGGGGCGCAGAGCTTTATTCATGCTGGGGCATCCTGGCTCTCAGACCCTGCTTCCCCACGGCGCTGCTCGGCAAGCCTGCGGAGAGATGGAGCCATTGGGCTGGCCGGGATCTCATGCTCAAAACTTGTTATTTTTGGATGGAGCTCCCAGGCGCCCTCTCCCCTCGTGGCACTGAGCACGGCTGTTTATTGGAGCTGACAGAAACACAAGTAGTTGTCGGCACTGCTGCAAGAGTCTTGTCCCCCAGCAGAGGAAGGAGCATGAGGGAGCTGATGACTAATACAGCGCTGAGTTTTATGTGCTCCCAGCTGAAGGGTCCCATATGTTCCCCTCTGCAGCCCCAGGGCAGAGCTGCTCGCTTGGCCCCAGAGCAGGAAGCCTTGCTGGCTCCAAGACCTGGCTCCCAGGAACTGGGCAGGGGGAGCAGGGCCAGGACACACCTGAGCATGTGTCCCTCCTGCTGTGGCAGCCAGAGCCCTGCTGTGGCCTGCTGGTGCAGCCCAGAGCTTGGCAGGAATATGGGCAACGTGTGCATTGGCAGCTCCAGGGTGAGTGCCACTGGTGAGCTCTGCAGGCAGCACTCAGCCAGACTGGAAAGATTTATGAAGAGATCAAAACGTCTCCAGTGTACCCTGGCTAACCTGAATCTGTTACTCTGCAAGAGACTGTTGTGGTGTAATTGATGCCCTTCACTTGGAGTTGTCTCTTGGAGCATGTTGGGAGACCCAGGAGCAGGAGAAGTGATGTTTCCTCAGCAAGCTGCCGTGTCATTAAAACAGCCCGTTGGCTTTCACAAACCATGCTTAGTAAATCTGTGTACAGCTTTATTGCAAGAGGGCTTATGACATCTTGGGGTGCAGTTAAACCCACGTGAAGCACACACAGACCACATCCTCCCTGAGCACCCGTGCTTCTGGTTGCTCATTGCCACATCTGCCCATGGTGCTGCCCACCCAGGTGCCTGGCTTCAGAGCTCCCTGGGGAAACACAGGCACTGTAAGGTGATCACACAATTCTGAATGGAGGAGCAGCTTGTAGGAAGGCCATTGTCTCTCACAAACAGCCTTCTGTGGCCAGTGAAGGCTCCCCACACTCTGCTCTGTGGTCTTGCTCCCAGCACATCTTCTCCCTCCCCTGTACCAGACTAGGCAGCCTGTCACTCCCCAGGGCAGCACCTGGCAAGGCAGGCACAGCTACAGTCTGATGCAAATGGCTGTTTCACCAGGCACGTGGCATGTTCCTGAGTGCCTGACTCTGGGAATAATTCCCCAGTCTGGGAGAAGTTTGGCATCCCAACTGCTGGGGAATAAAAGGCAGCCATGGTGGTGGCTGTGTCTGTCCTGCACTGACTGACAGGCGGCTGTGCCCAGGCTGGTCACCTGCTCCCTGGGGAATTCTGACCTTGTGTACTTTTAAACTCCGCGTGCAACATGAGTCTGGAGCTGGCAGAACCAGCAGGTGGTGAGGATGAGGCTGGCAGCAGGAGCATGAGACCGTTCCTGAAGCAATGCCCTTGATACCCATCATTTCTTGGATGCCACGAGCCTGGGAAGGACAGACTGGAGTGTGCCAGGGGACGAGCTGCTGCCCTGGCTGCCCTCGAGTGGCTCTTGGAGGAGAGCTCCCCTCTGGGTGCTGCTTTTCTGCAGCCCTGATCCCTGATTGACCTCAGCCCTGCTTCCTGCAGAGCTGGTCCCGGCGGTGGCGCTTCCAGGGCCGGGCTGCCAGCCTGGCCCTGCGCTGGAATTCCCTCACAGTGTCTGCAGCCAGTTCCCATCTGCTCCTTCATTCATGTGATTAATCTGCCAAAGAAATTCCTGATGTAAACACAGCATTATCAGAATTTACTCCGGACTTGGCCCCTGGATTCCCTGCCAGCTTTTGCTGGAATTGCACTTCTGCTACAGCAACTCTTGAGCGCAAACAAACCAGCTGAAGGCAGGGCGGGAGGCCACGGGGTGGGCTGGGGAGGCAGGGATGCTGCAGGTCAGCGCTGGGAAAGGCTGCGGGCGCGATCCTACAGGGATCAGCTGTTTGCAGGGCAGCCAGGAGGCAGCGGAACGCCGCTGGAACGCCTCAGCGTTCTGGAGCACGCCGGGAACAAGACCTGCGGCAAAGGCGGCCGTGCTCCGCTCCCTGTCCGCGCAGCTCTGGCAGCAGCAGCGCTCCCCACGGGAGCCCCGAGGGACGGGTCCCGCTCCGGGGACCCCGACACGAGCCCCGGACGGGACGGGCGGCTCGGCCCCGGGGATCCCGGCGCGCAGCGCGGGGAGCGCTCGGCACCGCCGGCCCGGTGTCCTGCAGGGTCGGGACGGACAGGCGGACCCCGCCTGTCCCGCACGGCGCTCCGGGGACGCGGCGGGGCCAGGGACGGACCCGCGGCGCTACCTGCTGGCTACCGGCCCGGCTGGTACCGGCCCGGCGGGTACCGGCCCGGCTGGCTGGCACGGCTAGCTGACACGGCTAGTACCGGCCCGGCTGGTACCGGCCCGGCTGGCTGGCACGGCTGGTACCGACGTTGGCTGGCACACTGACCTGGTACCGCCCCTGGCACTTTACGGCCGGCTGGGACGCTGGTACCCGGCTGGTACCGGCCCGGCTGGCTGGCACAGCTGGTACCGACCCGGCTGGTACCGGCCCGGCTGGCTGCCCAGGCTGGCTGACCCGGCCGGTACCGGCCCACGGGGCCACCATGCCAGAGAACCCACAGCTGCAGGAGATGCGCCGGTCGCAGCTCTGAGACCCCAGCCCTGCAGGGGATGGGGGACCCCAGTGGGCATCAGGAGGTGCGCAGGGACTCCTCCACACTTTGCCCCATGTTGCCTTTCTGAGCTCTGCCAGCATGACTTAGTGAGGGTGTTACAGGGGAGCCTCCGAAATGCTGCTTTTCTGCTGAAACAATTGCGTTTTGATGTGAGTTTGGAGGCAAAGGGCTGTTGAGAGAACTAGAGATGCTGGCAAGAACCAGTGCCACATCAACTGGTAAAGTAAATTCCCAGCAAGGCAGGAGTGGGACTGAGGACTGTCCCTCAGGCACAGGTAAGGGGGGTCATGGATTGACCCTTGCCAGAATTTCCCTCTTTGACTTGATGTTAAAGTGATGCTCGTGGATGTGCAGAGCTCTTTGCACCTACCAAAACCTCTGCTAATGCAAATAACCAAAAGGCTCCCAGTTGTTTATTTCCCGACACTTCACGAGCAGGGGCAAAACACTGCAACTTGTCCCCCTGCAGTCTCTGTCTCCACGGTGCTGGGATCAGGATGCCCCAGGGTCAGAGGAAGCCTCTCATTAAAGGTGTTTTTCAAATGAGACTATTTTCCCCCTGAAGCAGCTGTGGAATATTTCAATGTATAAAATAATTTTCCCAGCTATTTTGTCAAAGAGAAGTTTTTAATATAGATTATCGTCTAACTTTATGGAGTTTTTATCTCTTTTTTCATTCTGTGGAAGAAAAAGCCATTTCCCACTTGCTCCCCTGAGCAGCATTCCAGCTGGGATGGCTCTCCCACACCCAGCTCCATCCTGCTGTCAGTGCACTGTCCTCTGCATGATCTCCCCAGAGCCTTCCAGAGCCCTGGTGGCTGTTTTTGCAGGAGGGCACCGTGACCCTCCCTGGCTGCCTGTGTCTGGGGGAGATAAAAACCTGCCCATGCTCAGCAAGGGGGAAAACCTTGCATCCAGCGGGGTCTCCTTCCCTGCCTTCTCTGGGATTTCATCCTGGTCTTTCCCTCCCTCTCCTGCTCCTCTGAGACATGAGATGGGCCCACAGAGAGCCCCCAGATGTGGGTGCTGTGGCCAGCACTCCTCCATCTTCACTCCTGCTCATCCCTTGCCTCCTGCCCACTGTCACAGGTGCCACTGCCCGAGGGGGCTGGCAGGGCGGGCTTCGCCCTATGCACAGGCTGGCTTCCTGACTCCTAGGGCTGGAGACTTCCTCACCAGCTGGCTGGGTCCTTGCAGGGCTGGCAGGATGGCTGCTCTTCCTCACTGCGGAGCCTGCTCAACTCTTCTTGTGCAGGGGAGCTCAGGTTGTTCCTGCAGGGCTGGCAGGAGCAGGCTCAGGGCTCCTGTTCCTGCACCAGGGCTGGCAGGGGATGGCTCAGGGCTCCTGTTCCTGCACCAGGGCTGGCAGGGGATGGCTCAGGGCTCCTGTTCCTGCACCAGGGCTGGCAGGAGGAGGCTCAGGGCTCCTGTTCCTGCACCGCTCGGGGATGCCAGGGCTCCTGTTCCTGCACCAGGGCTGGCAGGAGCAGGCTCAGGGCTCCTGTTCCTGTGCCAGGGCTGGCAGGGGATGGCTCAGGGCTCCTGTTCCTGCAGGGCTGGCAGGGGATGGCTCAGGGCTCCTGTTCCTGTACCAGGGCTGGCAGGGGGATGGCTCAGGGCTCCTGTTCCTGCAGGGCTGGCATGGGATGGCTCAGGGCTCCTGTTCCTGTGCCAGGGCTGGCAGGGGATGGCTCAGGGCTCCTGTTCCTGCAGGGCTGGCAGGGGATGGCTCAGGGCTCCTGTTCCTGCACCAGGGCTGGCAGGGGATGGTCCTGTTCCTGCACCAGGGCTGGCAGGGGATGGCTCAGGGCTCTGTTCCTGCAGGGCTGGCAGGAGGAGGCTCAGGGCTCCTGTTCCTGTGCCAGGGCTGGCAGGGGATGGCTCAGGGCTCCTGTTCCTGTACCAGGGCTGGCAGGAGCAGGCTCAGGGCTCCTGTTCCTGCACCAGGGCTGGCAGGGCGTGTCGTGGCAGGGGATGGCCAGGGCTGTCTCAGCTGGCAGGGGATGGCTCCAGGGCTGGCAGGAGGGGCCGGGCTCCTGTTCCTGCAGGGCTGGCAGGGGATGGCTCAGGGCTCCTTTTCCTGCAGGGCTGGCAGGAGCAGGCTCAAGGCTCCTGTTCCTGCACAGGGCTGGCAGGAGGAGGCTCAGGGCTCCTGTTCCTGCAGGGCTGTGGAGATGTGGGCCCAGGGCAGGATCCCAGCACTGCTCCCACAACAGTCTGCAGCCATCACTCGCGCGCGCGAGCTCTGTGTTTGTTTTTGTAATCCCCCTTTTTTTTAATTGTGATTTTAGCGGTGGTGAAAGGTGCTGGATTGACAGGCCGTGGAGACGGAAGGGCCTCTGAACTCCACAGAAGTTTACATTTACAAAGGACACAGAGAATAAATAGAAGACAGTGTTTAGAGTCCTCTGTAGACACTTCAGACTTGCTTATAATTCTGCAGCAATTCCATCACCTCCAAAGTGATTGATGCTCTCTATAAAATCTTGCCTTAAAACATTTTCCTATGTGTCAGGGGAAGAAGTTTATTACACTTTACTGAAAGGGCAGGATTTGTCTTGAGCTGAAGGCTGAGTCCTTCCCAGCCCTATCCCCAGGAGAAAAAATAATCAGAGTGCTGGAAAAAAGGAGCCTGACCCAAGGCAGGCGTGTGGTTTGTGGTTTGCCAGGTCGAGTGCTGGGTGTGGGGATGGAGCTCTCCCTGAGTGCTCCAAACAGGGCAGGAGTAACAGATTTTCATCAAACTGCTGTTTTGTAAAAGCTTACTTATTCTTTCAGTGGAAACATGAGATGAATTTGCTTTTGACAAAGAGAATTTTTTTTTAATTAAATCACCAAATACATTGAGACTGCTTTGGGACAGAGCTGCTTGTGTTCTGATAAAAGTAGCACAGATCATAAGTCTAAATTTCATTCCATATTTCCAATGAAACAGTTATTTTGGTTTTTGCATGGAAAATTCATGGCAAGGTAATGCTTTTTCTCCCTGTGCCAGGGCATTCCCAGGGCTGGGTGCCTCTGCAGCATGGCTGGGGTCAGGGCTGGGTGCTGCCGTGCAGCCACAGCCACTGTGCTGATTTATCACTGGACCCACTGCGAGGAATTAGCTGTGTCTGCCTGCATTTAATCTCCAGTTTGATGTTTGAGGGAGAACCCGATGTCAGTTCAGTTAGTTGTCTGCTAAAGACTCTGCTCCTTCCCTGCTTTCGTGCTAGATTCACCTTTTCCTTTTTCCTTTCTGCAATGCCCTCAGGTAAAAGACAAATGGCAACATATAAAAAATGACCCAAGTCCCTTAATTTGAACCAGAGGAGACGATAACAGTCTGGAGACAGAGCTGGATTTATCTTTTCTCTCCGATGGAGGCCCCTCCTCCGGCGATGGCTGTCGGACGGTGCGAGCAGCATCTGAAGCAAATTGAGGGTAACCTTTCATTCCACAGGGATCTTCCAGCAGGGTTTGCCGGTCCCAGGGACATCTGCAGCCCTCATGTTGGATTTTGGCAGCGTCTGAGCCCATTGTCAGCCAGTTCCAGTGCATTCACTGGTAATGGATGGAGAGATGCCTGCCAAGTCGGCCCATGTGTGTGGAGCCACAAGGGGCTGGGAGCTCTGGGCACGGGGATGGCGACAGAGCTCGGGCAGCTCTTGGCTGAGGACTGACATTGAGGGCCTTTCCACAGCCTGTTTATCCACCCCAAGCTGCAGCATTTTCCCTTTCTGTCCTGTTTTCCTGCGGGGCTGGGTGCGGGTGCCTGGCAGCCGCCCGGGCCCGGCTCAGGGAGGAGCTGGGAAAGAATCAGCGTCTCGCCCTGCCGGCTCATTCACAGGGAGTTTCTTCCTTCTTGTGTCCAACAACATGGAAAATGAGAATGATGCATATCAAACAGAGGAACAGGGAATCTTGACCTCTGGCTTGTGAGCTGTTGGACCAGCAGCTCAGCAAGGAGAAGCTAAGTGTCAGACTCATGATGCTTGCACTGCATTCAGTGTTTATGGGTTTTGCAAATACTTTGTCCAAGTTTTGAGGTGCTTGACTGTGCATCAGTCATGGCTTGGTTGCTGTTACAAACTCAGTTTTATGTCCACAATGATTCTATACCAACCCACTGCCCTCCTGGCCATTCCCTTCAGTTCTCCAGGTCATTTTCTGATTTATGACAAAAATCATACAGTGACCAAGATTGTGATCAGGACACTTTATAAAACCTTTAATTGCATTTCATAATCTCTTTGCTTAAACCACCTTCAGTGTGCTTAGAAATGTCCTATCCCCTGTTTCCTGTTTTGGGGTTGTGCTGAGCAGGGCCAGGAGCTGGACTTGATGGCCCTTGCGGGCTCCTTCCAGCTCAGCATGTTCTGTGATCCCGTAATTCTGTGACTTGTCTTGCCTCAGCTGATGGAAGGACAGGTCAGTGAGGTGTCAGCCCCATCCCTGACCACGGAAACAGCCACATCTGCTGGCACCCAGAGCCTTGGGTGCTCTGCAGGGTGCCCATCGGTGTGTTCAGTGTCTTCACAAATCCCTGCTGTGTCCCGCACTGAAGCCCAGATAAATCCCTGCTGCAATTTTTTTAGAAGATTCCTGCAGCCCTTGCTGCCTTTCAGGGATTGTTTGTTTGGTTTAGCACAATATAAGCAAACTGGAGGTTGGAGGAAGTTGCAGTGCCCCCAGCAAAGTGCCTGACTCCTATGGAGGAGTGTTTGCACACAAATAGCAACGACAAAGTAATGGCTCCATCCCCTGGGATGTGAAATGGGCGCTGATAAACTTCATCCAGTACATCAACAGCTTTCAATTTTCATCCCTCAAATCCAACACAAGGAAGGAAGGAAGAAGGAAGGAAGGAAGGAAGGAAGGAAGGAAGGAAGGAAGGAAGGAAGGAAGGAAGGAAGGAAGGAAGGAAGGAAGGAAGGAAGGAAGGAAGGAAGGAAGGAAGGAAGGAAGGAAGGAAGGAAGGAAGGAAGGAAGGAAGGAAGGAAGGAAGGAAGGAAGGAAGGAAGGAAGGAAGGAAGGAAGGAAGGAAGGAAGGAAGGAAGGAAGGAAGGAAGGAAGGAAGGAAGGAAGGAAGGAAGGAAGGAAGGAAGGAAGGAAGGAAGGAAGGAAGGAAGGAAGGAAGGAAGGAAGGAAGCTGGTAGAAGCCTCTGTCCTGGGATTTTGGCTGCCAGCCTGGTACCAGCAGGGATTCAGGTTGTCTGGTTCAGGCTGAGCACAGCACCGTGCTGTGGGTTCTGTGGGTGCTGTGGCAGTGCCAGAACATCAGCAGCACGACATGGCCCTCCCTGTGTCATTTAGGGCAAGCAGGAAAACAAACAAGCCCCGGACAATGGCCAAAGCATCTTCTGGGGGACTTGTAACTTCCAAACTTTATTTAAAAAATAAGGAAAAAAGTAAATTTTCTCTGTCAGAGCGCGGCTATCATCACGCAATGGCACTTAGGAATATTATAAACAATGGTGTGGGTTTATAGGGCTGGAGACGTTTTCCAGTGGCTCGCTCAGCTTCCCTCTCCCCAGCGAGGGCAGGATGGCCAGGATGAGCCTGGGAAACGAGGGAAATCAGAAGGGTTTGTGCAGACATCGGGGTTTCCCATCCATTTCCATTCCGCTGGCAGCTGAGGAGCTGCTCCCTGCTCCCTGCTCCCTCACCCTGGCCGGTGCTCACAGCCAAGGTGGGACGAGCCTGGCTCCCGGATCCTCCCGGCACCCCCGCCCGCTCCTCCCGGCCCGGTGCTCATTTTCTCATTTTCTCCCACCTCAGCACTTTCTCTGCCTGCAGCTCCGTCAGCTGGCAGGCTGTAAATCAGAGCCCAGGCTGTGTGGCCGGGTGTGCAGCCCAGGAGGACGCTGCTTTGCACGGGTGGGGAGGAATTATCTCGGCAGCAGAGGAAACCACCCTGGCGTGTGCTCTCTGCTGGCCCTTGCTGCACACACGCTCTGTTACACTTCCCTGCAGGCACAGCTGCTGTGTGAAGGATTTTGCCCTGCAGGAGAGCATCTCTGCTCGGGGTGGTGCCCAGGATGGATGCACCGGGAGGGCATCCACACTCCCTGATGGATGCACCGGGAGGGTATCCACTGATCCCTGCTGCTGGTGCTGCCAGAAATGAATGGGTCTGCTCCCTGCCTGCTCTACAGAGCTAAAACCCACCCAAACCTATTTCATTCTGCATGTTCAGGGCTGCAAAGCGCATGCTGGAGCTGGATTGCTGGCGCTGCTGTTCCTCACCTGGCAGATGGAGCGTGTAAGGCACACCCTGCAATGCTCTCACATGGAGAGGCAGAGGATTTATAAGATCAGTACGTGACTGACAGATAAGGGACTCCCACAGAGCGAAGACAAGAGCAAGGGAACCACAAAGCTCTGAGCTTGGACCTGAATCAAGGAATTCACAGCCCCTCTTGTTCAGGCAGGTTATAGCAGAAAATTTGCCAAATCAACCAAATGCCATAAAAACTTTCTTGAGGAAGGGTTGGGGCAGAGATGGGTTTATAAAAAACACCCACCAATAGCCCCGTGTCCCACCCTGGTATTTATGAGAGGCACGTGGAGGGTGTTGATAGCAGAGGAATTTTTGTAAGTCAGTAAAACAGAAGAAGAGATTCCTCTTGGTGAGGAGGGGCGGTGACTTTGAACGCATTGAGGGCAATGAAGGAGATCATTCCATTGTTCTAAGATTTCCATAACTCACTGTGCTTAAGCACATAAAAATGTAGACATTCTGGCAATAAAGTTTGGGTAATTTTTGTGTATGAATCAAAAATCTCTCCCTCGTGCTCCCCTCCCCCTTGCTCTGCCTTTTGTTGTTGCTGCAGGCGCTGCCCCCCCGCTCGCCCGCTCCACCCCATGGCCTCACGAATGGAAAAATGTCTTCAGCAGAAACCTCCCAGCTTTCCTCTAATTCTGTAATCGGCAGCATCTGTGCCCAGCCTTGGTGCTGCTGCGGGCGGCCCCGGCCCGCTCTGCCCCGGCTCACGAGCAGAACCATGTGCAGGCTGAGCTTTCCTGGCCAGGCAGCTCAGCAGGTGGAGGTGGCACTGCCCCAGCAGCCTGGCCACTCTGTGCTGGTGTCACTTGTCACCTCTGTGCCTGGGGTTCCCACTGCCTGGGCAGGGTGAGAGTCCCTAGGGCAGAAGTGGTGCAGGGCACCCCATCACCAGAGCAGGTGCCTGCCTGCTGCTTGCTGTCCTTTTGCAGAGAGGTCAGCTTTGGGTTATTTTTATTTCTTTTTGTCTTGCCCTGTGTTTTCAGCCTGCTCCAGGGATGAGAAGTTCAGAGCCTTCAGCCGTGCTGACGGGGCTGTGGTGCCCAGAGCTGGCCCAGGGCAGAGGTGGCACAGGGTGGGAATTCCATCCTACCTCAGTGAGTCCTCACTCTCCTCCCAGCAGACCTTGCCCTGCGCCTCTGGGGCTTGTTCCTTTTTGTCTTTCCCATTTGCTTCTCTCTCTCTTTCTCTCTCTTTTTTTTTTGCAGTGAACAACTTTATTTCCCACTTTGACATTTTCCAGACCCACCTGGGAGCCTGCTTGCCAGAAGGAGAAATGGCACAAGAGGAAATACATCTTCACAGCCTCGAGAGAGGAGAAGGTTGGAATCTGAGTCCATAAACAGCGTTGCTGTGCAGTGAGCAAAGACAGAGCAGGTTGGGCTCTGGAGAGTGTAACCCCACCTCTGCTGCTCCACTGCCAATTAAAAATAAAGAAGTGGAATTTGTTTGTTTTGCCCTCTCAGACTGGGGATGCTGTGCAAGGAAAACCCCTTTCACAGACTTCTGTCTTGGGGACCTCCTGGGACACGCAATGGCTCTGACCTGGCCTGGCTCACTGGGACCTGCGAGCCAATATAGAAAATTCCCATTTCTGCCCCAAACCATCAGCCCAAAACCATAAATGTGGCCACCAGTGCACGACCCCCTTGTCCTTGTCCCCAGCTGTGTTTTCCTCCTGCCACTGCCCTGCTTCTCCTGCTGCCTGCTGGCAGGGAGGTTCAGCTTCAATCGGGCAGCACTGCAGAGGGTTTAACTTTGATTTAAACAGGTTTTCTCTGGCTTTGCAGAAGGCAGGTTAGAGTAGTGGTTACTGAGGGATGGCAGCAAGGGCTGCAAAGCTGCTTCCTGCAGTGCATTTCTTCTGAGCAGTCACAGTGTCCGTGCTGACAGCTCAGAAAATGTGGAAAAACCAATCTGACACACACTGGTGCTTTATTTCATAATGCTCAGTGCCTGACGTTGATTAAAGCTCCTTCCCAGTGTGGCTAATACTGACAGCCGGTAACCCAGGGCTGTCCCCAGCAGTGAATTAAACGAGCACAGAGCATCATTTGCTCTCCCACCTTCACTCAGCAGAGCACAGAGCATTTTTCTGCTGCTGAAATTGCCAGGATCACCTGTGCATTAGTCAGGGCCAGCACTGGAATGATGGATATGACCCGGGCAGGGAGGAAGCGCTGCTGGGCTCCCACAGCCCATCCCCACAGCCCTCACCCTCCTGCCCCACCACAACTTTCATCCCTCCACCTTTTCTTCTGACTCACTGAGCAACAACTGTCATGTTTATACTCTTCCCCCCCAGTCCTGCTCTGCTTCAAGGATTAAGCTTTCATCCTTCATTATGAGCTTCTCCCCCAGGCAACATTTTCCATGAAGAAAAAGGAATTTCTGGGATTTTGCTTTTAAGAGATTATGTTACTAAGCATGTGTGTGTTTGTGCCGAGGTGAGGAGCTTTCCCACACACACGGGGGATCTCACATCCTGGGGTGCTGTGGGGGGACAGTCCCTGGAGCTGCCTGTCCCTGGCAGCTCGTGCCCTTGCTCCCCTTGTTCCTGCCTCCTCCTCTCCCCCCAGAGCGCTGCTGGTGGGGTGACACCCACGAGAGTGTTCCCCTGGGACCACCGCGCTGGTGTGTGGTCACCCCTCTGGGATGAGGGATACACGATGGGCATCCCTGGGATCTGGGAAAGGAGGGGCCTCACCCTTGCTCCCTAATCTGGGGGCCACTGCCACGGCCCTGCCATTTGGGCCAGAATCACCAAATATTGGTGCCCTCTGCATGAGGCTGAGCTGGGCTGTGCCTGTCTCCAGCACCACTGGGGCGCTCCTGGGGGGCTCAGGGCTTGGCAGGGCTGGGACCCACCCCCTGTGCCTGGGGGGCAGGCGCTGACCTCGCTGTGCTCTTGCCTGTGCTCGCACGAAACCTCAGCTGCTCCCAGGGAGGTGACAGCACGCCTGGAGGCTCGGCGTGCCGAGGGCTTGGCTGCGCAGGGACTGCTGAGCAAGGTTGTGCTTTCATTGGCAGCCGCTCTTGTTATTAAATCCTTTTCAGGAGCTCATCTAAGCACAGCAAATTAACATAAGGGAAGCACAACAGATAATGTCAGCCGACCAAAATAATCCAAGTCTGTAGTTAGAGCAGGGAAGGCATAAACACAGCCCAGAAGGAATAACTGCAGCTTGTTCAGCGTCAGCATCTGGGCTGCTGCTGCCAGGCAAGCACTCCAGTTCTGCTGGGAAATAACCAAGAGAACGTCAGGTGCACGCTCTGAAAAGCCCCAGCCAAACCCTCAGGCTCTCAGGGATGCTGGTGTGGGGCTGCTCAGGGGACACTCAGGGTCACGGCCTGGCACAGGTGTGGAGGAGCAGAGGCAGAGCCCCCTGAGAGCTGGGACATCCTCACCCCTCTCCACATGGGCTGGGGGACGAGCCACAGCTTCACCCGCTGAGTCACGGCTGAGTCAGACCTTGCTCACCCTCTGAGCACTAAACGCTGCTTGTTGGAGTGTTCACAGGGGCAACACAAAGATCTGTTCCTGGAGAGACAAGAAGCTTTCCCCTGCTTCCACTGTAGCCAGCATATGCAATGATTAACAATTAAATACATGACCAGCCTGCTGCTTTGCTGCTGGAGCAGCTGCCATGATCCTGCTGTTGGGAAACTAAATGATTCCCAGCTTTCCACTGCTTTTTGACAAGTTGTTTTCAACTTAGAAGTCAATAAATAAAACTAGTAGCTTCTCCTGAGCTCAAACTCAGCTGGAAAAGAGCACTGAAAACAGCTCTCAACGGCACTGGAACCCCAAGCACGTGCAGCCTTCAGAGCCCCCACCAAAACACCCTGGGCAGCAAGTCTGTATCACACATGCAGACACACACTATTGTGGGTATTAAAGAGCCTAAATCTGATTAAAGCCTTTCTATCCCCACCAGTGGTCAATTCCAGAAACCAGCTCACCCAGGAGGCCAAACTCATTTCATCCCCAAAGTCTAATTAAAGTCATTAGTGTATTCCTTGTCTTTCTGATAAGATCAAAGCATTCCAAGAGCCCGGCATTACCTTATTTTCAAGACAATTATACAACATATAGCATCGATTTATTCTGCCTCCAGCTGTACACATTTATCTCTGTCTATCATCGGGTAATCGGTCCCATCAGACACAGCCCAGCCCGGGCTCTCAGCTGACACTGCCTGCACTTGCCAGGCCAGGCTTCTTTGCCACCCTCCCCTCAAATTAACACCCGGGGCAGTGCCTGCTGTCCAGAGCTCTGTGCCCACAGCGGCGGGGGGACGTGGGGCATGTCCAGGTTACTGTGGTGCTGTTCAGGTGGCCACGGTGGCCTGTGGAGGAGTCGGGGCACCCTCAAGGCTACCCCAGCTCCCCTTCTTTCCCCTGTCCCTGCCTGTCCCCACACAGCTCCGGCTTCCAGCGCTGCAGATCTATGGATGAGCGTGGCTGTGCCCATCCATGGGTGTGCGTGGCTGTGCCCATCCATGGGTGTGTGTGCAGTGCCCATCCATGAGTGTGCGTGGCTGTGCCCATCCATGGGTGTGCGTGGCTGTGCCCATCCATGGGTGTGTGTGCTGTGCCCATCCATGGGTGTGTGTGACTGTGAGGATCCATGGGTGTGCGTGGCTGTGCCCATCCATGGGTGTATGTGCTGTGCCCATCCATGGGTGTGCGTGGCTGTGCCCATCCATGGGTGTGTGTGACTGTGCCCATCCATGGGTGTGTGTGCTGTGCCCATCCATGGGTGTGTGTGCTGTGCCCATCCATGGGTGTGTGTGACTGTGAGGATCCATGGGTGTGTGTGCTGTGCCCATCCATGGGTGTGTGTGACTGTGAGGATCCATGGGTGTGTGTGCAGTGCCCATCCATGGGTGTGTGTGCTGTGCCCATCCATGGGTGTGCGTGGCTGTGCCCATCCATGGGTGTGTGTGACTGTGCCCATCCATGGGTGTGTGTGCTGTGCCCATCCATGGGTGTGTGTGACTGTGAGGATCCATGGGTGTGCGTGGCTGTGCCCATCCATGGGTGTGCGTGGCTGTGCCCATCCATGGGTGTGTGTGCTGTGCCCATCCATGGGTGTGTGTGACTGTGCCCATCCATGGGTGTGCGTGGCTGTGCCCATCCATGGGTGTGTGTGCTGTGCCCATCCATGGGTGTGCGTGGCTGTGCCCATCCATGGGTGTGCGTGGCTGTGCCCATCCATGGGTGTGTGTGCAGTGCCCATCCATGAGTGTGCGTGGCTGTGCCCATCCATGGGTGTGTGTGCTGTGCCCATCCATGGGTGTGTGTGACTGTGAGGATCCATGGGTGTGTGCACTGTGCCCATCCATGGGTGTGTGTGCTGTGCCCATCCATGGGTGTGTGTGCTGTGCCCATCCATGGGTGTGCGTGGCTGTGCCCATCCATGGGTGTGCGTGGCTGTGCCCATCCATGGGTGTGTGCACTGTGCCCATCCATGGGTGTGTGTGCAGTGCCCATCCATGGGTGTGTGTGACTGTGAGGATCCATGGGTGTGCGTGGCTGTGCCCATCCATGGGTGTGCGTGGCTGTGCCCATCCATGGGTGTGTGCACTGTGCCCATCCATGGGTGTGTGTGACTGTGCCCATCCATGGGTGTGTGTGCTGTGCCCATCCATGGGTGTGCGTGGCTGTGCCCATCCATGGGTGTGTGTGACTGTGAGGATCCATGGGTGTGCGTGGCTGTGCCCATCCATGGGTGTGTGTGCTGTGCCCATCCATGGGTGTGTGTGCTGTGCCCATCCATGGGTGTGCGTGGCTGTGCCCATCCATGGGTGTGTGTGACTGTGAGGATCCATGGGTGTGTGTGCAGTGCCCATCCATGGGTGTGTGTGACTGTGAGGATCCATGGGTGTGTGTGCAGTGCCCATCCATGGGTGTGCGTGGCTGTGCCCATCCATGGGTGTGTGTGACTGTGAGGATCCATGGGTGCGTGTGCTGTGCCCATCCATGAGTGTGTGTGCTGTGCCCATCCAGGGATGTCTTGCCCTGGGGACCCGCTGCTGTCCTGAGGTGCCCTGCCCAGCCCAGCGCTGCCAGGACCCTCGGGCACCGCCGGCTCAGCAGCGCCGGGGCAGCGGGCACGGGGGGCTCTCCCCTCCCATAAACATCTCTCCGGCAGCTCACGGCCGCTGCAAGAGCCGAGCTGTGAATTTTCATCTCTCAGCTAATCAACTCGCCTGCTAGTCCAAACTTGTCAGGAGCTTTATCCCTGCCCTGCCAGCCTCCTCCAGGCCCACGAGTGACAGAAGACGTTCCCATCCCTCCCCGAGACACATCCAGCTGCTACAAAAACAAACATCCTCCCGCTGGTGATTCCTCCTCGTCAAACAGTCCTGACCCTGGTTCCCTGGGGAACATCTGCGCTGCGCCCGTGCCCGGCCGCCGGCACATCCTGAGCGGCCGCAGGGACGGGCGGGGAACGGCAGAGCCGTGTTCCTGCCTCAGCCAAGGGTTTATTAATTGCTGCTTCTCCCGATTCCTCTGTGACAAAAGATTAATCACCCGGCCGAGGCCGCTCTGCCCGTGAGGCTCCTGCGGACGAGAGGCAGCTGTGGCACAGCCTCTGTCCCTCTGTCTGTGCCCGGAAAGGACGGGCTGCCCCAGCCTGGTGCCTTCAGAAGGCTCAGCGTGGTCTGGGCAGGCTGCACACCCAGGGGTTCCCAGGAAGTGGCTGTGGGCTGTAGGGCAGAGAGTGGCCCTAACCCTAACCCTAACCCTAACCCTAACCCTGCCCGCTGCTCCCTCACGGCCAGGCCGTATCTCTGTCTGGGTCTCTTTTGTCACCATTTGTGTGACCTTGCATTAAACACCCTGAGTGCTGTGCCTGGGCCAAAACCTGGCTGTGGGCAGCTGTTCCTGCGGGACACCCCAGAGACCGCGCTCTTCATCCTGCAGTCACCAGGGTTTATTGGGGTTTGCCCCTGTACCAGCTCATGGCCCACAGGCACCACCTTCCCATTTCTGGCACCTGGCTGCAGGGGCTGGCAGCACCAGATCCATCCCGGGAGGCAAGCCAGGAGCTCTGGAGGGGTCTCTGCCCATGGCATGTGGGCACCAGGCCAGTTTGTGCCCAGGAAATACATGCCAGGAGGATGTACAAACTGGAAGCAGAGAGCTGCAGCCGAAGCACGTATTGTTACAACCTCCAAACCTAGCCCTCTGTGTGCTTCCTTCACTATCTTCACCCCGAAAGAGATGATGATAGCCCTGAAAGGGATTTTCCCAGGTCCTTTAACGGGCTGCTGGAGGCCGGGGCGGCTCTCCCGGGCTGGCGGGGCCGGGCTGAGCGCGGCGCCGGGCGGCGCCCCGGGGTTATCGGCGGCGGTGGCCGAGGCGGAATTAGCGGCCAGGGAAGCGGGGTGAGCAGAGCTCAGCCTCTCGGCGTGTTTGCTTGTGCTGAACCTGCAGCATGAAAACTCTTCACAGCAACACTCAGTTCTTGAAGCGCTCCTTGGCCGGCGGAGTGGAGAGCCAGGGGTGCGCTGTGCAAACAAACCGTGTCCGCCGGCACCGCGGGCCGGAGCTGGTGCTCAGGCTGAGGGCACGCCAAGGCAAAGGGGCTTTTCCTGGCAGAAATGTGGGTCCCAGCTTTTGGGGGCAGCCACGCTTGCCGGGGATTCCCTGCGATGGGGGTGCGCGGTGCGGGATGCCCTGCGATGGGGTGTCCATCCTGCCGGGATGCGCTGTGACGGATCCGCCCCTCGGTGCGGGCTGCCCGCGGTGCGGGAGCCCAGCGGCGGGGCCCCGTGTCCCGGCCCGGCTGCGGTGCTGCCGCTGCCCAGAGCGGTCTCGCACGGAGCGGGCCGGGCCGGAGCCGGGCGGGGAGCGGCCCCGGCCCGTTCACCTTCTCGTTCCCGTTCCCGGGCGCCGGTCGCCCTCCAGCGGCCCCGCTGCGCCGCGCACCGGGCACGGGTCGAGGGCTGCAATGGGCATCCCTGCCCGCTCCTGGGCTCCCCTGCCTGTCCTGAGCATCCCTGCCTGTCCTGAGCATCCCTGCCCTGTCCTGAGCATCCCTGCCTGCTCCTGGGCTCCCCTACCTGTCCTGAGCATCCCTGCCCGCTCCTGGGCTCCCCTGCCCACCCTTGGGCTCCTTGTCCCTCTCCCAGTCTGCCCGGAGCTGTCCTGCCCGGCCCGGGAGCGCTGGAGCCAGGGCGGGCACGGGGTTGGCTCGGGACGCTTCCAGCCACAGCCGCACACCCGGCAGGGCCCGCAGCCCATGTGCAGAGGGTGGCAAAGCCCCAGGCCCCCTGTGTTCCCCACACAAACCCCTGGGCTCCCTCCTTGCCCTGCAGAGACCCTGGCACCCCTCTCTGTACCCTCCACAAAGCCCGGCTCCCCTCCCTGCCCCGCACACGGGAAGCCGGGCTGGCGTGGGTGTGTTTTAGGGCTGAGGGAATGCCTGGTGCCCCAGGAGCCGGCGCAGGACGAGGATCAGGACTGGAAGCGGGCCGGGAGAGCGCCCGTGCCCGGCGCACAGCGCGGTGGGGCACGAGGAGCCGGCTCGGAGGTGTCCACCGCAGGGTTTGTCAGCATTCCCCGCTCGGGCAAGGACCTGCTGCTATAAAAAAGCCATCGGGGCGGTGGCTGAGCCACAGCAGCTCCCGTTCCTGTCCGGGCAGGGCTCCTCACCCCCGGCTGTCCCGGGCGGGGAGCAGCACCAGTTTGGTGGCTTTGGGCTGGGCCCGGCACTGGCACGACCTGGGGATGTCATCCAGCCTGCAGAGGTGAACCAGGAGCTCCGTCCCAGCTCTGCCAAACCTGTTCAACTGAGCAGGCAATCAGGCAAAGATAAGGAAACCAGGTCACTGCTGAGGTACGTTAGGGCAGCTCGGGAGCTGTGGGCTGGGCCCTGCAGAAGGGCAGGGAGGCACCTGCAGCAGCCCCAGCTCCCGGGGCACAGGGGTGAGGGCTCTGTGCATGGACCTGCTGCATCCAGGCAAAGCAGCTTTTCCTGCAGCCAGGCTCTGCTCCCAGCTCTGTCCTGTGACACACCTGAGCTGCTCCTCGGCCGCAGAGGGAGTTTCCATGAGATGCATCCTGCTTGAACATCAGCAGGACTGGGGCATCTCCTTCCCCAAGCCCCAAAGCATTCATTAGTACAAACTCTCATCCATTCAGAATCCTGACACTGTGGCAAAGAGGTACTCTAGGAAAACTGTTTTTACTTAAAAGTACCTAAAAGCCAGAGCTGTTTGGAGCATGCAGAGTGTGCTGTGCCACCTGAAGCTGCCCCAGGGCACCTCCCAGCTTCCAGCACCCAGGTGTGTGGAGACGGAGGAGCAATGTGCTCTGGCTGCAGCAGCCAAGACTGCTCAGGACCCACTGTACTCACAAGAAATTCTCTTCTGACATTTCAGAGCTCCCACTACAGCTCCAGGTCCCAGGTGGGCACAGGTGCCCAGTCACCACCAGCAGGAGTGTTTCCTGCTGGGCAGTCCCAACTGCAAACATTTCCTTAAGCAATTTGCACATCTTAAAAATAAAATCCTTTATTGATAATATGAATGTTTAACATGTTTAATGCCATCAGCTATAAAAATGATTAAAGACTTCAGCTTGGTACATTTGGCTTTACAAATTTACAAGTGTTAATGAATTAATACTAGTGTTATATGTTTTGCACTTCATTATACTCCATTAGCCAGTGACAAACTCTGCAACAATGTCTGCTTAGGACACATGTGAGTTAGAGAAGAAATATTTAGTTGCTTTCACACAGAATCTACATCAACAGTTAAATACTAACTCTAAATGTCTTACTGAATTAGTTGGATCCATTTTAATCCCTTGTGCTTAGTTTCTTTCAGAAGTTAGTCTACTAGCAAAAATACATTCTTTTGCATACCCCTTCCCATATTATATTTTAGAAGAAACAGTACTCAGTGCATTTCCTATTAGACTTCATCATAGTATCTCTCTCTCTAGAGCTATCAATAAAGAAAGGGGATAATACCGGTCAGATTAATGTTAAAGAAACTCATTATAGCAGTGTATACAAAAGCCTCACTTTTCAATCAGAAGGGATACATGGGCCAAAATCCATCTGCCCATCCATTTTTACTTTTACTCTCAGCAAGAGCAAAAAAATCTGCTGTGGACACTTAGTTAAGAAAGTAATAAATGTGCTTCCAAAAGAGCCACTGCCCACTCAGCTCTGGCTGCCTCTGTGTCCCTGCTGTTAATGCACAGACTGTTCCACTGGATTAGGAACAACAGCCCGTAATACCACTGCCCAAAAGGCTACCAAATGGTCTGTGCAAGCCTCTAAACCCCTGCCCTGGCTGTGTGGGGTCACTCCAACAGCAGCCACCCCCGAGCAGCACTGAGCTCCCTGTCCTGCAGAGCGAGGCTCAGAGCCCAGAGGAACCTCTCAGCACGGACAGCTCTGCCCCTCCATGGCACCGCTCTGCCCCTCCCTGGCACCGCTCTGCCCCTCCATGGCACAGCTCTGCCATGCCACGGCACAGCTCTGCCCCTCCATGGCACCGCTCTGCCCCTCCATGGCACCGCTCTGCCCCTCCATGGCACCGCTCTGCCCCTCCACGGCACCGCTCTGCCCCTCCACGGCACAGCTCTGCCCCTCCACGGCACCGCTCTGCCCCTCCATGGCACAGCTCAAAGCCCAGAGGAACCTCCCTGCATGGGAACCTCTCAGCACGGGCAGCCCTGCCCCTCCATGGCGCAGGGATCCTCCCCGCACAGAGGGATCCTTCCTAATGAAGCAGTGAGAATTCACCAAGGATAACATGTCTTGGCAGTGGGAGCTGTGCAAACACCACTCTGCTGCTGAGGGAAGTGCTCCACACTGGATGACACCGAGCAGCAAGTCCAGTTTCTAAATTTAGGATCAGCTCACATCCAACACCGAGATCATTAACTCGGGGTTGTGCTCTCAGCCTGTGCCACTGATCTGTGCTGTTTGTCCTGTGTTTCTCAGCACAATGACTCAGAAAACCACTGTGCTGGGCCTGTTGGTTTTCTTGTAGCAAACATTTCTGCACAGGAACCAGCTGCTTCTCCTGGGTCCAAATACTTCTCCACACACATGATCTGCCTCAAACTTAGGCAATTCCTCACTGAGGATTTTTTTAAAATCTCAGTGAATTGCTATGTTTTCTTCATATGAGGCAGAAGATCAAGAAGTGATAAATAGTTCCCTAATACACTGTGTGTTTAGCATGTATATGTGTGACATACTTACACATATTCACATATTCAATTCCACAGCAGCAATGATTTGGTTCCATATTTGCAGCCAAGGAAAGCCAGCCACAGCTAGTGGGTAAAATCCAGGTCAGTCAGACTTAACTGACACAGATGAGGAACAAAATTATTGCTTTTGTTTAAAGTCGAAGATCTCATTTACAGGTGTTGCAAAAAACCTGTATTGGATGGATGAGTTACTTTTTCAAGTAATAGTGAGATCTTTGCCAAGTAAGAGAAAGATCCTTTTCTCAGAAGTTCTACACACAACAGTAGAATGCTCAAAGAGCTTGAAAATTCCAGGTGATACACCAGAAAGCAGAGCTGAGCCATGTAAAGCACACAGGCATCTTGGCAGGAAAGCAGAAAGAACTGTATGGACAAGGAATATTGACAGAGAAGTAATCTGGATGATATCACAACTAAATTTTATCCCAAGAAACTCCTGTGTGCTTCCTCAAATAGCTGGGAGCTGCGTCCTGAAGGACATAGCCTGGCTGGCTGCACCAGTCTGGTGGTCACCTGGCAGAATCTGTAGCACATTTGCTAACTTACCTTAGCAAATGGAAAGAATTAAAAGGAAAACCAGTGTTGGTTTCAACATTCAGGACTCAGAAGAATTTGTTTCTGCAGCTAGATGTTCCCCTCCTCACCTTTTCCCAAGAATCACATTCATATTGCAGGCTTAGTTCAGGCACTTTTATAAAATGTTCATCTGGAATAAAAAGTCTGCAAAAATTATTTCTGCATAATTTAAAAATAGCATTTCAGTCCCATTAGAGGTTGATAGGTCCTACCACATGATTATGGTTGTTATCTCTAATGATTTGACTGCTGCCATGAGACATTTGGAGGCTACTGTATAGCTGTAGTTAAGGTTTCTTCATAAACAAAAATATTTTCCTACCTATTAAAAAGGAAAAAAAAATGTACTAAATGCTTTATACAGACAGAATCTGCTACTATGGAAATAAATAACATGGAGTGGAAAAACAGTGTCTTAGCTGCAGGGTAAGCTAAGCTGTGGAATGTCACATTCCCATTTTCTGGAGACTAGCTGCTGCTTGGCAGGAGGATCTCCAGGTCCTTGCCATTTGACATGACAGTGCTGCTGGAGCAGCTACTGGCCACGTCCATGGGGGCACCCAGGGAGGAGGCTTTGCTGAGGGGAGCAGGAGCAGCAGGTGACTGAGCCAGGCCGGGTTTCTTCGGAGGAATGGGTGGAGGGTTCCCTCTTTCTGCCCTAGGAATGGTCGGTGACTTGATTCCAGGAGACAAGGGGCTGAGCGGGCTGGAAACCTTGACAGGGCTGGGGCAGTGCCCAGCCTCGGCTCTGGGGCTGCCAGCACTGGCCAGGCTCCGATAGTCCGTGCCAAAAGGGGAGCTGTTGGGGGACACAGGCTTGATGGGGCCCTGCTGGCTGGTGAACCTGGACAGCACCTGGGTGACCGTGTTGCGGGCCAGCTGCTTGGCAGCAGAGTTGTCTGCCAGGGTGGGGGACAGGTCCCGGGACGGGGGGCTCTGCAGGCCCCCTGGCTGGTGCTCCTGCTCTGCCTGGGACTGGAACTTGTGCCTGGCTGCGTGGAAACGCTGGTTGATGCCCACCTGGTAGGAGGACTGGTAGCCAGGGCTGCTGGCAGAGGCTCCCACCAAGCGCTTGGTCAGCACTGGTGAGGAGCAGGGAGAAGGGGTGAGGGAGGAGGCAGCTGTGCTGCTGGGAGACAGGGACACCCCAGCAGAGGGGAGCTGGTGCACCGGTGACTCTGTTCTTACAGGGGAACTTCCATTCGCCACTGCACTCTCTGGGGCTGCAGCAGATTTCTCCCTGTGAGCTTGGCTCTCTGCAGCATTCGTCTCCCCACCCATCTGCCCGTCTGTGTCACAATGCCCGTTGGATTTTGCATAGGAGTGAGCAGGTGCAGAGGGGCTGGCAAACACGGCGTGAACAGCTCTGCTGGTGCTGGCAGGGGTTGCTCGCTCTGCCTGCAGGCTCTCGGTCTGGCAGGACACAGACTTCACTGGGGGACTGTCAGTTGTGACCCCCCTGGACATCACCGAGGGGCTGGGATGCACGGGCTTGGAAGGACTGTGCTCCTGGCAAGAAGCCTCCAGCTCTTTCAGGGCTTTCTTCAGACATTCCACCTCTTCTTTGAGTGCTTTTGTACGGTTTTCTTCTCTGTTCAGCTTAGCTTTCAGCTGCTCTCTTTCAATGTCAAACTCTGAAAGTTGCTTTTCTACTTGTGCTTCCATCTGCAAGCCCCGCTTCCTCTTGGCTGCCAGCTCCTCTTCCAGTTTACTCACCTTACTTTTCTCCTTTTCCAATTTCAAGCTCAGTTCTGCTGTCTTCTGGCCCTCTTCAGCTGCTTTGGCAGTGGCTTTCTTGCACTCCACAACAAGCATGGAGGACAGTTGCTTGTGGCGTGCCCTTTCCTCCTCCAACTGGCTTGACAGCTTCTTCTGCTCCTTCTCAAACTTTTTCACTTGGGACTTTTCAAACTCCACCTGGAAGTTAAGAACAAAAGAGATTTTAAGGGTACCATAAAACCTCCTGAAAGCAAATGAAGGGTAACACCCCAAAAGGGAACAGGTTTACTGTGCATCTTGGAGAAATTACACAGTAAAAAATGACAATGGCTAAGAAAGAGGTTATTGCACCAGAAATCAGCAAAATAGTCTGGCACAACTCAGCTTGCACATAGTAACAATCATTACTTCCTAGGAGTTTTATCCTGTGTGAAATTTGACTGGCCTTTAGTGAGACACACACCCAGTCTGCCATGCACTGACAGAACAAGCAAAGCTTCCTTCCACCTCATTTACCACTTTGTCAGTTTGCCTTTTAAAGGCATTTAGGCTTTAAAATGCTGATGTGTTACGTATGCTTAACAAAGGCTACAGGCTTGAGTAACAGAAAACAGTGGCTTAAATATTTATTAGCCTCTCTGAACAACACCCCCAGGAGATCTTCCATGACTTATTCTGAATTTTGAGTACTTCAGCGAGCTATCAACTGTAAATGCAATCCTGTTCTTCCCAACTCCTCGGATTTCAGGCTGAAGTAAGATTTCAAAGCATTTCATTGCCTATTAATACCTTTCAGCCCTGCTCAGCTACCAAAACACACCGGGCAATTGAGCAGGGCTGTTTTCCATATCAGGAGGATAAAAGCTAGGAGTGCCTTGCAGAGGGAGTTCCTGCTGCTCTCCCACCCCAGCCCTGCCCTGTGGCTGGTACCTGCTGGGTGAGCCGCTCCCGCTCCTTCTCCAGCATGTAGGTGACATCGTCCCCCTCGGCCGTGTCCTGGGCGTGCCGCTGCCTCTCCTCCTCCAGGTCCAGGATCACCTGCCCAAAACACAGCAGCCATCAGGGCCAGGGCCTCCAGGCAGGCAGGCAGGGACACGGGACAGACACCAGGGCAGCTCTAGAGTGACAGGACAGCTCCAGAGGGACATGGGACAGACACCTGGGCAGCTCCAGTGACACGGGACAGACACCTGGGCAGCTCCAGTGACACAGGAGCTCCAGAGGGACATGGGAGAGCCACCAGGGCAGCTCCAGTGACACAGGAGCTCCAGAGGGACATGGGAGAGCCACCAGGGCAGCTCCAGTGTGACACGGGACAGCCACCACTGCAGCTCCATGGGACAGCCACCACTGCAGCTCCAGACACCCGAGCTCAACTTGAGTCACAGAGAAGCAGCTCTTGGACAAGTCCAATGTATGTTATTATCTGGGCAAACTGAGTCATTTTGTGAAAGATGTTAAGGAAACCTCACACGGGATCTATTTTGCTATTAAATATCTAAATTGCACACTATTCCCCCAGACTGTGCAATATCCTTGGGAGGTTCATGCCATGAATGGTGCCCTCATTCCAGAAGGGCTGGGGCTGGAAGGGATCTCTGCAGGTCACCCAGTCCACCCCCTTGCCCTGGAGAGGGTTGCACAGATCAGTCCAGGAGGGTTCTGAATACTGGCAGGGAAGGAGAATCCACAACCCCTCCACAGCCTGTTCCAGGGCTCTGTCTCCCTCAAAGTAAGTCAGTTTTTCCTCATATTCAGCTGGAAATTCCTGTATTTCAGTTTGTGCCTCCTGTCCCTTGCAAGTCAGAATTTCCTGGCAGGACCATCACTCCAGGGCCCAGCAGGAGCAGAGGTGCAGCACGAGGAGACACAGGGCTCTAACAGCAGGACAGTGCCTCTGTGGCTCCAGCAGCAATTCCCAACAGGCTGCTCCCACTGCCTCACAGGGATTTGAGGACTCCAGTGTAAAGTTTATTTAAAAGAACATTAATTTGTTCTTCCACTTAAGAATAAGATGAGCTCTTGAAGTGAAACTGCTTCCCATAAGGGCCCAGTGAAGGAGCTCCTTCAGCTTTAACACTGAATTACATGAATAATTGAAATGCTATTAACAAAAAAGCCAGAATACAAACTTCCCAAGAGGCTCTGCTTATCACCAAAACTAAGCTCTCCCAACACATGCTCACCATGAATTTAGCAGCTCCTCAGTCTTCCTGAAATTTAAGCTTCCAAATAATGCTTAAATATTGTCAAGTATACATCCTTGTATACTTGAAGTAGACGGGAAGAGGAAAAGGTGAAAAAATATCTGATTTTACTCTATGACTTAGTTGGATATTTGGCTGAAAAGTGAAACCCAGCCTTGTTCTTACTTCTAGTGACATCAGTTTTTGTGGTACTGTGGTCTGACACCTGACCAAGCACTTTATTGGTGTCAATATACATTAAAGGTATGTCTGAAGAATTACAGGTGCTTCATTAAAGAAGCCAAATGGCAAGAAAAATATGGAGTGACTTTTGGTCACTCCATACTTCCTTAGGGAAGCACAAGGAGGTGCCTTCCCCTGGCAGCAGCTCTTCAATAACCACAGAGAACAAGTCCCAGGCAGAACAGTGATAGTTCTGCTGAGAATTCCACCTTCCAGAAAGCCTTTCTTGCATTTTGGGAAGCATTACACATCCCAGCTGTAAGCTGGATCCTTTCTGGTGTGTCCTAACAAAAACATTTCAAATTCTGGAATTATAACTAATTAGCTCACCAGCTGCATCCTCTGGCGTGGGAAGTTTAAACAAAGGTGCAAAGTCCTTTCAGTTACCAAGCCTCAGGGAACTGAAGTGGTTTTGCTGAAGTTAACTTGTTATTAAAATGCAACTGTAACTTCTGCACATCTTAATCGAGGCAACACCTACCTTTCTGTGTCTGCTTTCCGCAGCAGCGAGTTGGGATAACATTCTTTCCTGCATATTCTTGCAGTGTTTCATCACCACTTTCAAAATAGATAAAGGATTGGAGCATACTGGCTGCTTTTCACCATGATTCCCCTCTTTCAGTGTCTCAAAGTCTCTCTGCAAAGCCATCAGTGGATCACTGATGTTGTATTTCCCATAGCGTTCCTCAATGAATGTGTCCCTGTGCTGGGCCTGCAACACGAAAACAAATTTGCATTTTAACATACTCAAACTAGCTAAAGAAATGGGGCTTTGTAGTTAATATTCCTTTTTCCCAGTTTTCCATTTAAAGAGAATTTAACACAGTCTGATTCATATCCTGTTATCTGCTAGAAATAAAGGCAATAAAGACAAATCTTGCTTAAAACCACATCACATCCACAATATATCCAGTCTACAAACAGCCTCATACCACAGCTACCTGCCAGGGCCATGACTTACATTCCACAGCTGTGTGAAAGGAAAGAAGGTAAGTACCAACTCTTGCTCAACAAAAGATTTAATCATTTATTGTCGCATCAGTGAAAGAAGCAGTTGTGTGCTTTCCTTGGCTGTGCCACCACCAAAGAATTTCGTGTTGAACAATTAAAGAGTTTCATTCTCGCAAGAGCCATCAATCTGTGAATTGTTAATAAAATCTTTAATGTTCTCATCCAGACTAAACAGAGTTTAGTTTCTCAAGACAGGAATGATGAGGTTTCCTTTGGTGCTTGTAGGAATTAAGACAACTCACACATCCCAGGCTCTGCATTTACAGTGCTTAATGGCTGGACTCGATGAGCTCAGAGCTCTCTTCCAGCCCCAATCATTCCATGAATCAGCCATTCCATCTGGAAATCTGTTTGTTAGGATACCCATAGGCTCATTCTATTCAATGATGACTGTAAGGGTCTAAAAACAAAACAAAATCTCATAGACAGATATAAAAGTATTATCTGTGTATTCACCACCATGATAAGAAACCAAATATTTATGCAACAAAAGACACAAAAAACCAGATGTAGATTCAAAAGAGCCCTCAGAGGCGTCCTGGCTCAAAGAAATCGAATCAGTGATTTCCAGTGAAATGGTTCTGGGCTGAATCCTGAGCATTTGTGAAAAGCTGTGACAGAGTTCCATTCCCCTGCATGTCCCTGACAGCACCGCCCATGCCCAGCAGAGCTGAGGCACCTGCCAAGAAACAACACCTGAGTATGAGACTGCAGCTGGGTTCCTCTGATTCCTCTGTAAGGACTGGTACCAGGACGGTTCACACCTTCTCTTTTCTGCAGGGTGTAAATGACTCCTCTGTTCTGCACTGGCGTGTCCCCAGTGAGGCCACAGAGGAAGATGGGGCTCCCTCTGCAGCACTGAAATGCAGGAGTGAGCCCCAGGACTTTGATAAAGTGTGTTTAATTTAGAACAGACTTCAGCATGTGTGATCTCCTCAAGGGTTCTGACCCTAGATGCCCTTTTCCTGCCACAGGACACACATCTTTCCCTTGAGCACCTGCTCCAAACAAACGCTGTCTGCGCCTTCTCAGGTGTGCTTTATCCTTCTGCTCCCAGCTGCAGAGCACAACCAGCAGATCTCCCATTCCCAGACAAGCACAGCAGCTCTCTGGAGCTGGTGCAGGGCCCTAAACTGAGTCCCAGACAAGGCCAACTCTGCTGCTGCTGGGAATGGCATCCAGCTGAACAAAGCTCTGAGTGCAGAGCCAGCCCGTGCCAGCCTCGCTGGGCACTGCCCAGAAACCCTTCATGAACAGCAATGGCAAACATCAGAAACCACCCATTGCTGATGGGACTGCACAAGGATGGCATTTAGACAGGAAAGATGGGCCTGACTCAAATGAAAAGACAGTTCAGAAGCCAGTGCTTCTTGGAATGGCTCTTTTGTCATGTCCCAGTATCAAAACCACAAATGCTTCCCTTGAGCACACCAGAGCAAGAGTCCCAGAAGTGTGGAACATCCCCACACAGCAGCTGGTAGAGCTACACTGGAACAGTGAGAGTGAAATAACAAAACTTGGCTTCACTCAAAGAGCTGGTGAGATTTGCTGGTTCCACCTGCATTCTGAAATGCAGCCATGTGATTAGCACTAAATAAACTAAAAAAAAGATTTTTGCTCTTAAAAGGAGAAGTGTTTGCATTACCTTGACAAGAGGCATAAAAAAACCCAACCCAAAATATCTTCTCCATGACCAAACTGGAGACATTCATCCTGTGAGTCCAGTTTGGAGCTGGATTTTAACCCTGCAGTAAACAAACGCAGAGGAACAGCTCACACTCCCAGACACCCCTCCCTCTCTATCAGCAATATCCGTCAGGAACTGTGGGTACCTTTGATCAGAGCTTCAGATATTGTTCTAACTTTACACAATAATAAAAAGGAGAGGAAGGAAAAGAGCAGCCCTGGAAATGGGAGAGCAGCCCTGGATAATGGAGCAGCCCTGGTTTAATGAATCACAGGAAAAACTACAGGTTTGGGGTTTTTTTTAGGAACAGGGAATCTTCTGCTTTTCTGAAGTGTTTATAAAAATGACTCAGTGAAAGCTCCATGTAAGTGTGGAGGGAATTTCTAAGGGACTCAAGCATTAATAAGTCTGTAAATATGAACTGGGATCTCCATCCAGCTGGCCTTACAGCTTTGACAGATGAGTTTAATCCCGCCTCATCCCAGCGCTGCCATTCCACCCACAAACATGGCAGGGACCCTTCAGAAGGGCACCAGTGCTTCAGCTGTGCACACAAACCCTGCCTTTACTGCTGGGCTACCAAACAAGAGCTCCAAAACCTGAGATTAAGGTGATTTTTGCAGTACTGAAGGTGTAACAAAAGCCACGTTTTCCTCTGCTCCTCACAGCACTGAGCTCTGAACTCTGAATAAGCCACCCACTCTGAATTCAGTGGGGTGGTTTATTTCCTGTTTGGGAAAGAACACGAAGTTCTTCCTTGCTACTTTGACCAATTAAGTATTTTCCTGAACTAGCATGACAAACAGATGAGACTATCATAACATTTAGAGCTTTCTCAAGTCCAGCTATTCTTCTTCAGTAGCCAGCAGAGCATAAACATTTAATTAAAGTTGTCTAGACTGGAGAAAGTCTTAACCAGGTCATCCTCCACCGAGCACACGACGTTTGCAAAAACAAACCCAGTGCTTTGGCGTTGGGGCCACTTGGAAATGCAAACAGGGATTTTCCAGCCTGGGACACCTCTGTCCTGCAGAGCAGCCCCTGGGCCACCTGAACCACTGAGGCAGCTCGTGGAAAATGCATTTACAGCGCCACAGTCTCCAGAGTCACTTTATACAGGCGTGGCAATGTCACAGACAATTGTGCTCCTCCCTGAGACAGCTCTGCAACTCAGCTGCTGTCACTGGAGGTCACATCAAAATCTTCAACCCTTCTGATTTGTCCTGTCTGAACTGGACTCTACCTTAACTAGCTGTTCAACTTTCAGAACAGAAGGAACTTGACGGAGGAACACTCTGTTAGTGACCCCAAAGTGAAAAAAATCAACCTAGATCTCAGATCCCAGCACAGAAAACACAAATCCACAGAAAATCAAGGTTAAACGAAAATGAAATAAGGTTACAAAATGCAGTGTTAGTTAAGGAGTGGAAAATTTCATCTGAACAGTAGAGATGACATACATACCTCCAACATCAGCAATGGTGCTTTGAAAGAAGATGCAATTCTGTGCAATTACATCTTCTGATTTAGTACCTCCACCTCTATCATCTCCAACATGCAGAACTGTGAATTTCCCAACAAAATACTCGAATTCCAGAAACCACTAAATGGATTATTCAGCAATTTTCAAGACTATTAAACTGACCTCTCCCAACAGGAAACGAAGATAACATATAAGCTTGGGGTGCTTTTAAAAAGAAGGAGGAACTATACATGTGAACTACTCTTAAAAATACACTTCCAGGAGACTGGAAAAATTAGGCATAAGCAGAGGGGGTTCCACTGAAACTGGCTGGCTTTGAGCTCCAGCTGGGGTAATGGGCCACTGCTAGTCTGTCTGGGAAGAGATAATTCTGATTTTATGGGGCAGAAGCAATATCTGACCCAACTGAAAAGATGTTTCCTGGGCAGGCAGGCAAAGCAAAGGCTTTGCTTTGTTAGGAAAAAGCTACTGTTTCCTCTTGGGATTTCCAGGCTGTTTTGGGATGTTCCCCACAACCCATTTCTGTATTTTTTTAAAAATAAAATATTTCTTTCTACTGAAACCTTGTTTATGTGACAGAATATTCTCTCTCTCTTCAGTAATCTTTACAACTTGTTTTACTGGAACATCAAACAGGGAATTTCCAGGACCTGTTTCAAGTGTTTTTTTGGACATCAAGTAGAGAATTTCTCCTCCCTGTAATTTCAGAGTTCAGGTTTTAACCCTTGGTACACAACAAACACACTCTTAATTAACTCCAGCTACTGAGTTTGCAGTTCTCCAGTGATAATTTGCACAGCAGTTTCTCCTTCATGTAGCAGAGAGTAGAATAAGCTTTAAATAGCTCCTTACTGCCTTGAACTTCCTTATTAGCTTCTCTCCCCAGAGACAGAAGTTGGGAATAAAGACAGGCTGAGGTCACAGCAAGCACTGAGAGAGAAGGGAAATGGGGGTGGGGACCTCTTGCTTTGCCCAAAAATAAATGTCAGAATGCTGGAGTGGGACTTGCAGTGTTGCACCAGCTCTGCAGCAATGCCAGGCACAGAGCCACCAGTAAATTGCCCAAATGCAGCATCTGTCCTAATTGCCATCATTATATCGAGTGAGCAGACCTGATAAACGAGAGCTACCCACACTTGCCCAAGCAAGACCTGTTACCTGTGGTGTTATCAGCTTTGAAAAACAGAATAAGCTTTCTCAGGAAATGTCCAGCAGCTCAGAGCTGCACTTCCTTTGCTGGGAGCTGTGGTGCCAGGCTGGCTGTGCCTGGGGCGGTGCTGCAGGGCTGCCCTGTGCTCAGGACAGGCTGTGGGCACCCCAAAACCAGCTGGGACCCAGAGCAGCAGCCCTTCCAGCAGGGAATGCACGGCCACAGCTCTCTGCTCCTGCTCAGCACACGCCTGGGACTCTGGAGGTGAGCAGGGGCAGCTTTGAAAGATACTGGCAAACCGAGCTGCTTCAAGCAAGAAACAAACAAAAACCTCCCCAGGCTTGCAATAAGGGCTGTAAGGAATGCCTGCATTCCAGCAAACAGCACCCATGGGAACACTGCTCCATGGAAGCTGCTTTCTAAGTGATGCACAAGCCCAATTTGCCCCATCTGTGAAAGATTTAACAGCAGGAACGTTTTGTATTACTGAACTTTTTATTTAAACAAGAGGCAAGCTTAAGTTTTTCAAACTGCACTGCAAATCTAATTGCTAAATCTACTAACAAACAACACCTAGTTTTTCATTAATATTGCTTTATAGTGCATCACTGCACTCAGAAGTAAAGAGATGAATACCAGCTCCCAGTCATTAACACAAAATAGTTTCTATTCCAGTGTAAATTGCCTGAGGCCTTATTAACATAAAGGAACAAGCCAGAAAGCTGCTTCCTGTTTTCTAAAAGTAAACAGAACCTCAGCTCTAATGTATGGAAAGCAGGGGGGAGGGAACAAAGTGCTCTGACACAGTGATAGAGATCCATTTAAATATTGAATTGTTTCCAGTCGTGGTGTGCTATTTCAGAAGGCAAACTGTGGCTCATGCAACCCTTCCTACACTGCAATGAGGACTGGGAGTCTAACTCTCAGGATTATGCAACTCTCTGACAGCATCTGGGTTTTTTGGATGATATGAACACAATTATAACTACAGGAAAAGGAACACAATAAGAAGTCAGGCTTAAAATCTGTTCCAAGGAGAACATTGAAATTTATGTAGTGGACAGGAAGCTACTTTCAGACAAAAAAAAAAAAAGGTTTTTTTTTTTTTCCAAAGAGGTTTTAAAACAGAGGAAGCAAACTGAAGCACTGGGAAAGAATATTTTGAATACAGTCAGTTTGTCAGACAGCAAGGAAGAAAGGGCCAGGATTTGGGGAGAGGGGGGAAAAAGGAGTGAGTTCAACAAGCAGTGTCTGGAAGGCCTGGCTCAGCAGCTCAATCCTGACACAGAGAAACGGGGCCAGTGCCAGCCAACAAGTGCCTGATACCATGAGGGAGAGGAAAACTATTTTAAGCTTTGTCATCTGCACGCATGGATTCCTTCTGCTAAATGCCAGATGCAAAATGTTTGTCTCTAAGCGTGCAGGAATATCAATTATTGCAGACTGTACGACAACCAGATGACATGTTTACAAATTAAGGTACTCTTCCTCTGCAAGTGCCTGTCCTTTCCTATAATGTACCACAGGACTTGACTCAAACAACCAGAGCTCAGAATCATTTGAATCTGAAGCAGAAGTAAAATTAGTCCATGAAAGGAAATGTGTTTTTGTTACTATGGGGGAAGCAAACAGGCAGATAAAATTCTGATTTCCAGCCACTGACATCTACATGTTTAACATAACTGCTGGAGAAAAATCACTGCTGTGGTTCAGAGTTATGCAATCCCCTAGGAAAGTTCAGAGGATTGTACTCCACCTGCTCCCAGCATATACCCACATTTGACATAAAACTCTCACTGCTCCAAAGAAAGGCAGCTGCCGAGGCAGCACAGACACCCTGTCCATGGCCCTTGGGGAGCTGAGAGCTGTGGGACCATGTCAGACAGGTCCTGTGTGAGGAACAACAGCTGCCCCCAGCCCCAGGGTCCCACTCCTCTGCTGGAAACTACAGCGCCATTTATCCAACTTGTACAAGTCAAACTAAATGCTCTCAAAGAGTGCAAATCTTTAACTCAGAAGTTGTTTTCATTCAGGGCAGCACTTTTATGCATCAAAAGGTGAGTAAACAGATTAGCAAGGTTTCCTTTAATTAGTCACACACAAAGCCTTTCGGCCAGTGAGGCACGGTAATGCTGTTACCACAGCTACTATCAGCAAACAATGAGAAAAACAGTGTGAGGCCAGTATTTCTCTAGCTGTATATTCCAAATAAATGGAGAAAGCAGAGCTGGAAGGGCTCTGCGGCTGAGCCTTTGGCCAGGCAGAGATGAAGCAGGTACAGGAGTCCTCCTTGCAGAGCTGCTGCCAGCAGGGCCAGCCCAGGCTGCAGCACCACTGGGGACAGCTCTGGAGCCACAGAGCAGCACAGCTGGGCACCTACAGCCCCTCACCGTGCTGCAGGAACCGGCCAGACCCCGGGGCTGGCAGCTTTTCCCCGAGATCACCCTGAGGAGGCAGCAAGAGCCAGCTTGGATTTGAAGCTTTCATTGCCCTGTCCCACCAGCTCCAGCTGTCCTCACAATCCTGAGATGAAACACTGCAGCACATCCCTGACAGAGGAAGGGGAAAACAGCCCTAACCTTTCATTAGATCAGTATTTTATACTCCATAATTATCAAGCATAGGTTACAATTTCATTTAATTTCTTCTCAGTTATGAGTACTTGACAAATTATGTCAAAGGGTATTCTTAGTGTATTAATCTCCTCACACAAGAGGGAAGTGCAGGTTAAATTTCAACAGGAAGGATAATTGCTTTACACTACTGGAAGGTAGGCAATAAAAAGCCTCTGGAATGGAGCTGCTGCATTTCTTCCCATTGGTCTCTCTGTGCTCCACTGTACACTGAAATACTGAAGGGAGGCTTGTTTGGGTAACACATTCTGACCACACACAGTGAAAAGATGGATCTCAGGACAGAGCAGAAACTTACAAGTGTGTATCACAGCAGAAAACAAACCTTACACCAGACCAATAGTTTTGAGAGGGTAACAATATTCCTCCAAAATGAAAGGATTATCTAAATGGAAAAGCAACCAACAACAAACACAAGCATCCCAACTGTCCTGGAGAAGGATATGCCTCCACTCCCCTGAAAGATGTTTGGAATCAAGCTGGAGAAGCTTCTGCTGGAAAAGCAACTCCCTGCATCTCTCAGGCCTGGAAGCTGCCATTCCTCTTTTGAAATAGCTGCAAGTTTTACACATTGTGAGCAATGACAGGTCAGCTTGAAAAAGCCTTCAAGATTCAACCCTGAGACAACTAATTCCTTCCAAAATTGACCCCTGCCATCATTTATACCACTGATTTTTTCACTTTGCTGAGGCTGAGTGCCAAGCAGGCATCCTTCAAAGAGCAGCAGAACTACACATGGACAATGTATTTTCTAAAATAATGTGCAGGTTCAGTACCAACACAGCACACTGTGCAGAGAGCCACAGTCCCTGGTCCAGGCCAGCAGAGCACAGAGCTCACACCACAGCAGCAGTGTGCCCCTGCAAGAGGAGGCTCCAGCACCAGCCCTGCCTTGTCCCATCACATCCTCCCACAGCACCACGAGCCCAGCTGCACTGACACGGATTGAAAGTGCCTTTTGGGAGCAGTTTTAGCTGGCATCTGCCTCACTGGAGGGTTACACTAATGCTCCTGCCAGCAAAGGGAAAGAGTAAGCAGCTGAGCACTCAGGGCTGCTGCTCTCAGCAGTGCCAGCTTATGGTGGCTTAGTCAACACAAAGCCATGGATGCTTTTTACCCAGTGTGACGTTATTGTCACTAAAAGACTCATCTATGATCCCTCTTGGGGAGAAGAGTTCCTGCTTTAAGCAGCTCTCCTTGCTAAAGGAGAAAAAAAAACCTAGAAAGGAATTCTGGTGGACCTTTTACACAGCAGAAACACATGGTTCTTTATCAGAAAGGATGAAAACACACATGTAACACTGTATTTCAATAGCAAAATGCTTCTTGCAGACAGCTTCTGAGACAAAAATTATCTACAGCATTTACTATGTAATCCTGCGGATATTAAATGGGATTCTGAACCAGTAATGAACTTCACCTTGGATACAAGCTCTCTGCAGAACTCACAGTAGTACTGTTGTCACGTTTGTTTCTTATCCTGATACTTCAACCTACCTTTAAAGCCTCTATGACAAGATCTCTTGCTTCTAATTCTCCCTCAAGAATGCTAAACAGCGTCAGTAGTTCTGGTTTGCTGAGTTTTTCCAGATTCATCCTGAAAACCTGAAAAATAATGAAACCCAGTTTAGCAGGCATTTCTTTGGACATTAAGATCAGTATTCGAAGCTATGACATATAATCTCCATTTAACCTCAGCTTCCAGCTTTCTGGACTGCAAATTGCCCTGAGGGGGGATAATTTTCTCTCCAGCTTCCAGCACCAGTTGCAGAAGATGCATTTGTCACCTCCTCCCAGGGGACAGGAACACATGCACTCCCAGATGGCGATGGCAGAATGTGTGGGCTGACAGGACAGGACAAAATTCACCGAGCAGCAGCCAAAGTTAACAGGAGAGGGGAAAAACAAGGATATTCAGAAATCATACTGATTACACATCTGCCTCCCACAGCTGCAAACACCACTGAGGAGCTGTGATGAATGAGGGCCAACGTGGGCCACCCACAGGAGCTCAGCAGTGCTGGGATCTGCTTCCTGGGAATGCCATTAGCCATACTGATGGAGCAGGCCCAAACCCCTGCACAGAAATCAATGCCACAGAAAATACACACTTCATTACTGTTCTTTCAAACTGTTTCAATATCAGCATCATTTATTAAATATAATTTTACTGCCCACATAAGAAGATCCATCATCTGAACTGCACATAAAGAGGCTTCATATTCCCTTGCATCTTTGCTGATACACTTAACACTGTCCCATAATAAGCCTTTTTGTTACACTATTTTGTTAAAAATGGAAATAATTTCAGAAAAATTCCTTGTCTCTGATGAAAATATACCCATTGATACAGTCTTGTGCTTTGCACAACCATCAAATATACTTTTCTGAGTCCAAGTCACGTCCATCTTTCACCACACTTCGTGTCAAGCAGAAAATGCTACAGCATCAAGAAGCTACTCAGAGATATCCAACTCCAGTGGCAAGTGATAAAGGGTTAAATTAGCCCCTGCTGGAGAATCTATCCAGCTGAAACACTCAGCTGAAGTCTAGCTTGTCTGAAGTCACTGCTCCTTTACAACTGATTTGCATAACTGTGCCTTGGAGAGTTATACACAAAAGCAAGTTCTGTCTTGTTTGTGCCAGAGCAGCTTTCCAGTGGCTGGGAACAGAAAGTTCTGTAGTCATCATACAGCAACAGAAATCAGAAATCTGCTCTGTGCCCCTCTGCTAGGCAGGGAAGTGTCTCATCACACCCACATTCCTGCCTCACACGGTGTTTTACATGGAATTCCAGAAAGCAGCAGCGTTTCTTACAGGCTCTGCTGGCTCTCCCTCCCTTGGCATGGGCTGCTCAAGGAAACACCAGTGGAAGGGACCACGAGTGGCTGTTCCAAAACCCAGCTGAGCTGGACACCACAGACTTGTCCCATTGCATTTCTGTTCCCTGCTGCAGAGCCAGTCACAGATTCAAGAGGAAAACCCCCAAGTGGAACGTTTGGGAAATCTGCTCATGTTTGTCATCGTGCCAAAAAACCTTGATCAAAACTTGACACAAAGGCACAACTTAGGAAACTCACTGTACTGACTAAAATCCCATTTCTGTGGGCCAGGGCAGTGCTGGTCACCTCTGGTCAGTCTGTGGATCCTGGCAGAGATGTCCAGGTGGGAGCTTGACCATCTCCCTCTCTCTGGACATGGCTGGTGGGCTCTGCTGCCATGGGGAGCCTGGCTACTGAGACCACGTGGAAGGAGTATGATTTACAACTTGGTCATCTCAGAAAAATGGAAGAGAGGGCAACAGAAGCAGCAAATAAATGCTAAAACATTACGAAGTAGTTACACAGAGTGAGAAAAGACATAGCCTGGTTCTAGTCTTTGATATTTACCATGTTTGTGCTGGTGCTCATGTCAAAGCTGCAGCATTTCCCTGGGCAGCCTTTAGATGTGGAATATCCAAACATCTGCTTAGGAGGTGCATGGCTTGATTTCAAAACCATCTCAGTCCTTGCTCAGACTGAATTCACAGGTTCTAAGACTGAAGCAATACCAGTGGGAAATACCTTTTATTGCCAGACACTCACCAGGTTACAGTAGCACTGGGGCATTATAAACCTGAATGAAAAAGGAGATCTTAGAACAAAGTGTATCATATAATTCTGTTACCCCAGGACAGTAAGTGTTGGACATGGACTTTCAACATGACTGTATCCATGCTTTTCCTTTAAAAAGAGATGATGTGGAAATGTGCAGCTGCATCTCCCCAAGAGCTACCAAGCAGCTCAGTCTTATAGCAAGGACAGCTACCAGCTGCAGGTTGGTATTTTAAAGCTATTCGTCAGGGCAGCAGTAATTTCTGCTCTATATTCTAACTACTCCCATTGTGACTTGTACTTCCCAGTGTTGTAGGAATAAGCCATGCTATTCTTACCACGCCTCTGTAGTCTTTAATGTGCTTAAGAACATAAACAAGCCCTGTCCTAAAATATACAGGTAAAAATACTTAAGAGAAATAAAGAGCAGGAGCTAGTGTGCACAGTAATCATTTACCCAACAACAAGAGGTAACATTACAGGTATGTAAGTGGTACAGCCTCAGCTTCCTCATGTGCAACCTGCTGCAGAAGATCTGCATCAGTTCCTTCACACTGCTGTGGGAACAGCCTGGGAGCAGATGCAACAAATAAAGTCACTGCTCTAAAAACCCACTAAAATGTACCTGTATTCTCCAGTGCTCTGCAGGGAACCTTCAGAGCACCCCAGGCAGATGTCTGTTATGCTGAATGGACCACAATCCCAAGCATTCCCTTTAAGGGCCATTCTGCACTTGGCAGCTGAAAATTCGTGGGAAAAAAAGCCCTGTTCATTTGATGTTACTATTTTACAGAAACAAGAAGCATCTCTGGATCAGAGAGATAATAAGCATGCATTTGAGCTCCTTTTTCCTTATCCAAATCTAAATCCAAATCCCTTCCCAGCCCTCCAGGCTCCTGAGCTGACCTTTCCAAGGCTCTTTCAAGCTACACATCCCAGTGCCTTCCCTCATCCCATGCTTTATCAAAAGATCACACCAACTCTACTAAATTACACAGTTCGCCCCCTAGCCAACAGTCTCGTTCTACCAAAGGGATCTGGGCACTTCAGCTGGGGAACCTGAGCCTCCATTGCCAAACCTTTAACCAAGAGACAGAGCTTCCCAGCATCAGAAACAAGATCCAGCAAGTGTCAGGGCACGGTACCCCTTTACATCCAGGGAAATACACTGAGTGCACTCACACAGATCACAAACCACAAAGACCTTGTTGTTTAGTCTGATTACATAAATATTTTCACTGAGTCTGAGATACACCACCATTTTTGGACAATAAGCCAGAGTTTAGAGCATAAACAAAGATAATCACTTTCTGCTTGCCTAAAGGTGAGCTTCCTTTCAGCTACAGACCACTGGAGTCCCCTTGACAGAGCCATGCCCACCCTGCAAGGAGAAAACACCTTTCTAAGAAAGCTATTTCCCGGTATTTCACTGAAAATAACCATGGAGAGCAGTTTAAGTGTCCGTACACCAAGAGAGCGGGGAGTTATCTCTGGCATGTGCCACTTGAGGAACTCTCAGATAGGCTGGCAGCCGTGGCAGCTCCCCCGCGCCCTCAGCCACGGCGGGGTGATCCTGAAAGCACACCAGGTTACAGCTCACTGCTCTCCACACGCGGGCACAACCCCCCAGAGAATGCTGCCAGCTCAGGAGAACCTCGCCCTCCCACCTCCAGGGCTGGAGTCGGGGCCAGGAACCCAAGGGGAGCTGAAAGCACAGCCCGAGACATGGGGAGGCAGCTTCAGGATCCTCTGCGAGCTCTTGGCTCAAAACTCTTCCACTTTTTAAAAAAAACATCATGAAGAACAAAGCTTGTAGCTCCTTCTTCCTCTGAAAGAGGGTATTTCCTAAACCTACACCAACGCAACAATGCCACAATGCCGATAATTCTGAATCAGCTTAATTGTCTTTCCTGTGTTCCTGAAGAGGAACCAGCATTTTCCAGAAGCCAGCACGGGCAGTCGTGTAATCACATTAATGGGAGAACTGAAATGACCAGTTGGAGAAGTCCTGACAGACAAGTTCCCAAAACTGCTTCTGCGTGTATCGAGTGGTGTTTGAGTAGTTTCAATAATTACATATGTTCATGTAATGAAAAATGCTAACATAGACCTAATAACTGTGTATCCACAATGCTACCTGGCATTGCATCACTCCTGTGGAGATCCAGGTTAAAATGAGAACTGTTTATACTTCCTTCACCTTTGTATCTCAGCCCTAAAGGAAAAAGGGCAGTACCCACAAAAAGCCATCCTCACCGCGTTAGGTTTTGAACTAATACTCAGAAGGAAGCAAATTAGCAAAATTTCAGCATGGATTTTGTGGGGGTCCTTGAAGCCCCCGTGCAGAACCGAAACCATCGCTGGCTGCTGACCTTCAGCGCCGGGCCCGGGGAGCCGCGCCCGCCCTGCCGCTCCCGGCCCCGGTCCGGCACGGGCGGGCAGCGCGGGTCAGCCCGGGACACCGCCGGCGGCACGGCCGGTGCTGTACTGTCCGGGACCGGCGCCGCCCGGGGACCGGCGCCGCAGGGGCCGGCTCCGTCCAGAACCGGCACCGCCCGGGGACCAACACTGCCCGGGAACCGGCACCGTCCGGGCACCGGCACCGTCCGGGCACCGAACGGGTGGCTGGCAGGGGCCGGGCTCGGTGGCTCCCGCGCTGCACCGGCCCGCTACAAGCGCGGCGAACAAAGGGAAGCGCCGCAGCGGAGCCCGCGGGGAAGGAAGGCGGCTGCGGGGAACAACAAGCGGCTCCATCGCCGCTCGGTCCGCGGGCCCGGCCGGACCGGGCAGCGACGTCCAGATCCCGGTAACGCTCCCCGGCCTCCGCGCCCCCCGGCACCGCCCCCCGCTCTCCCGTTCCCCCCGATGCCTCCCCTTCCCCGCCGCCTGCGGCCGTCCTAGTCCCGGCTGCAGCCGCCACCGCCCCTCTCAGCCCCCTCGGGCCGGGCCGCCCCGCACCTGCCTCCGCCCCCAGCAGGGGCAGCGCCGGGCCGGGCCGGGCCGGGGGCCGGGCCGGGCCGGGCCGGGCCGGCCGAGCCGAGCCGAGCCGAGCCGAGCCGAGCCAGGAGCGGGGCCGCGCCCGCCCCGCCGCACCGACCTGCCCGGCCCCGCGCCGCCGCCGCCACCGCCGCTCCGCTCCCCATCGGCCGCCCCGCCCCGCCGCTGACCGACGGCCCGCCCGCCAATGAGCGCCGCCGCCGCCGCGGCTGCGGGCCAATCCGCCGCGGGGAAGGCGGGGCGAGGGCGGGCACAGCCAGTGAGGCGGTGCGGAGGGCGGGGCCGCGCGTGAAAATCCCTTTTGTTCGCGGCGGAGCGAGCGGGCGGCCGTGATTGGCGCGTCACTTCCGGCGGGGCGGAGCCGCGGCACCGCCCGGGCCACCGCCCCCGGCCATGGCTGCGGCCGGGCGGGGCCCCGGGCCGGGGCCGGGCGAACCGGGGAGACGGACAGGGGGATAGGGGACCCAGCGCTGCGCGGCTCGGCTGTGCCGATCTGTGCCCCGCCGTGCCCAGCTGTGCTTTACGGCAGTCGCGCTTTAAGGCACTCGGTGCCCGGACGGTGCCGGTTCTCGGGCAGTGTTGGTCCCCGGGCGGTGCCGGTTCTGGACGGAGCCGGCCCCTGCGGCGCCGGTCCCCGGGCGGCGCCGGTCCCGGACAGTACAGCACCGGCCGGTAGGAGGGGCTTTCCAGGTCTGGAAGTCATCTCTCTCTAGGCTGTTCGGTCACTTTACACTTTGCAATTTTTAACATGCTGTAGAGGTACTGGCACAGACTGCCCAGAGAAATTGTCCTGCCGGAATGACCAGCGAGCAGGTGACCCCACCGACGGTGCGTGCCAGCCTGGAGGTGTCCAAGGCCAGGTTGGACAGGGCTTGGAGCAACCTGGGATAGTGGAAAGTGTCCCTGCCCATGGCACGGGGTGGAAGGAGATGAGCTTTGAGGTCCCTTGAATGACATTCTGTGATTCTGTGATTGCCAGGTGTGTCAGGCACAGGCAGAACAATCAGGTACCCTGAGAGTCTGTGCAGGGTGGAAGGAAACAGTGCCAAAGAGAGGGCAGGTCCAGATGGCTCCAGCAGCTGCACAGATGGGGACAAGCACAGGTGTGTGCAGGAGGTTCTGGATCCCTCTGCCTGTTAGGGAACTGCGACCTGAGTGCCAGGGAAGGGCGAGGGGCTCCAGGAGCTGCAGGTCCTGTGGGATCAGAGCTGCAGGTCTCAGCTCTTTGGGAAGCCAGGGAGGAACCGGGATGGGACCCTCAGCAGCGCTGGGCAGGCTCCTGTCCTGCTGGGGAGGATCAACCACCAAAAACTCCCAGAGGGAACGTGGTGGTAAGAGAGAGATTTGTCCTGCAGTATCACAGGCAAGAGAGATCAACCACAAACAATTAGGAAGAAGCACATCTGTCATGTTCTTGATGCTGTCGGAATGAGAATCCATCTGGGAAAAGAGCCAGCCCTGCCTCCCTGGGAATTATGCATTTTTTCTTTTTAAATATTGTATGACATCCATCTCTGGAGCTGTGTGTTGTTTGTGCTGGCATGTGGGTGTGTATTTCTGAAGGCTCCCCATATTAACACAAGATCTATAGTCTCATTTTAGAAAATTTGCGGCTATAAAAATATATTCTGGGTTTGACTGTGTGTTTTTCCCTTCCTTCCTAAAACTCTGGAGCCACATAAAATAGCTTCATAAAGCTTGTAGGGCTTTTTAAACTACAAGTTACTGCCTTGCCTTGCTTTTCAAAATGCACTCTTGATTTTAAGTGTTGGGATATTGTTTGCTTTTAAACTAGTGAATGCTGGAAAGTTGCTCTAAATTCCTTTTTTATTTTGCTGCTTACTGAGAAAAATTCCATTATACCAAAGGGAAATGGGAATAAAGCATTGCATAAAAATATATGGTATATAACAAAAAAAACCCCTCAGTCTTCTAAAATGAGTATGCAGGAAAAGGGTAGAATTCTATCAGCATTATCCCTTGAGTAAATGCCCTCCCTTGGGAGGTACCCAAAGGAGTGTGAGCCCCTCCTCAGCCCCAAAAAATCTCTGCTCTGGTGATGGCTGCCCAGGGCCAGGGGAGTCCTGGATCCTGGTCCCTGGAGGTTTCTGGCTCTGCCAGAGCGGGGCTGCTGCTCCCAGCCCCTGGAACGACTGGCACTGAGGGACAGCACAGGGACCCTGCAGGCTCCCCTCAGGAGCTCTCAGCTGCTCCCAGCCTCTGCTCCCAGCCTGGAAAGGCGCCCGCCCAGCAGGACAGTGACTCTGAGCCCCCAGAGCCAGGCTGGGGCTCCTCACTCCCCTCTCCTTTCAGTCACTTTGTGAGTGCTGGAGCGAGAGTGTGTGAGCAGCCAGGGAGCAGCTCCAGCTCCAAGGACTTGGGAAAGCCCTTTTTCCAATCAGGCAATTTGTGATTTCAATTGCTAAGTGTTTCCCTTCCATTCCTTGGCACTCTAGCACTGTCTGAATTGGCTTCCTCAGCACTTCAGGAAGGCTTGTGTTACATTATGTAAGATTTAACAGCCATCACTTCTCCAAAAGTAATACAGAAAAGTGTTTTTTATGACACAAGAGGGAGATTTCTCATTTGTGAAGCTGATTCTTTGTTATTTTCAAATGACTGCTTTGGTGCAACTTCAATCTAATAAATAATAATTTCAATGAAAAAACTAGAAGAAATTTTGTTGATATTTTGATAAATGGAAATGCCTGCTGAGAGGAAATTAAATTTGTCTTTTTATCTTTATAGGTGCATATCATATACATTTATGTGTCATATTTAGATATAAGGGCCCTTGAGGACACTGCCTGCATTCACAGAAGCACAGGATGGGTAAGGTTGGAAATGGCCATGGTGGGGTCCCCTGGCCCAGCCCCTTTTGTGCCTTTCTGGAGCTGAGCTGAGGTCATTAAACCTCCAGGAAGGGCTCGTTTGTCCCAGCTTTGCTCTGCATGTGCTGTCCCACATGGAGCTGACAGATAATTTCTCCCCCAGTCCTGCCACAGACCCAGCCCAGGAACCATCCCAGGCTTTCTGATCCCTTTGGGCGATTTCCTTTTCTCTCCCTGACCATTTATTCACCCGTTAATCCATCCACTGGCCTTTCTCATGGACACACTGTCCCTCTGCCGGGAGCAGGGGGCCCTCCATGGGTCCCACAGCCTTTGCATGGTCTGCCTGGGCAGGGAGCTTCTCACCATCCCTAAGATATTAATTACAGGCAGCGAGAAGGACTGTTGCTTTGCTCTCCTGAAGCTGTTCAGCAATTTCCACGGAAAAAGCTCTCTGGAGCTGCTGGGTTGGTGGTGACTTTCCCGGCAGTGATTGAGTGCTCCGATAAGGAGCAGGAGTTTGTTGCTACCTCATTTGCTGTGCGGGGCTCTTTCTCTGCAGCACTTAATGCTGTTCTGGCCAGACCAAGGTGTAAAAGGAGTGGAAAACAGAAATATACTTGGAAATTGCCATCATCTCAGAGCACAGCCCTTGGTCATGCTTTCTTTGAATTACCCTACACTCTGTGTGTGTGGGGGAATTGCTTTCTGTGGTGGAAAACTGCTTGCCAAAGCCCTGGGACCCCAAGTGATTCCTGTGCTCTGCAGTCGTGAGAGCAGAGAGGAGACAAGTGTGAAAACCAGGACAATAAATGGGAAGGGCAAGCTCTCCCTGCACCGACTGAGCACTGATCTGCCTGACTGATGTTCCCTAATTATCTCCCTAAGTGGAAAAGGGGGAATGCCAGGAGCTGTGTGGGGCTCACACAGCTTCATGGCTGCACAGTGTAAATTAGTCCTCATTTTTGAGCAATATATTTCTGCATGGCACCTGTTCTTGCCATCACTCCTAGGTTGTCTTTCTTCACCAGCTGGTTTGCTCTGTTTTATTTCTCCCTCATGGAAACTCATTTATTATTGTACATTAGTGTGTGAAGCCTTGGAGCATCTCTTCCTGCATTTGAAGCAGGAGGAAACGCTCCCTCTGTGACATTCCATGCAGGGCTGGCTCTCACAGCCTCGCTGAGCAGCTCTGAGGGTCAGGATGGGGTGGTTTGGTCAAACCCATTGTAATGAGCAACGTGTTTAATCACCAGCTGGGCCTCTCCTGAGCACTGAATCACAGAGCAGAAGAGTTTCCAGAAGAGGAGCCTTCTGCAGTCCTGCCAGTGGTGGAACTGGGGCTGCAAAGAGCTGAATCTGGGGAGTGCAGGGGACGGGCTTCACCCCCCAAACACCCTGTGACATCCTGTCAGAGCACAGAGCAGCTGCTACCAAGGCTGCAGAAATTAGAAGTTACACTGCGTATGCACAGGGTACAGGGGAAGTCAGCAGAAAACAGCTTTACCTTCTATGGGCACTACCTAAAAAAGAGAAATACTGACTGCTGCTGGAATTCAGCGTCTTTAGGGAGTGCTCTGCACCTCTGGAGAGGAGGAGCAGACCTTGCAGCAGTGGCCCTGGGCTGCTTGCCCTGTGCCTGACTCACTGTAGGAGCACGGGGGAACTCTGCACTCACATGATCCACATTATCCAACTTACACCTTTGTGCCGTGTCCTCACTCACATTATCCACATTATCCAAGTTGCACCTTTGTGATATGTCCTCACTCACATTATCCACGTTATCCAACCTTTGTGCCATGTCCTCACTCACATTATGCAGCTTGCACCTTTGTGCCGTGTCCTCTGCCCACAGGGATCTGGCCCTCGCTGCATCCCCAGCCCCTCTGCACACTGAGCCTGCCAGCAATGACAGAGTCCCCCAGCATGTCCCCCTGACTCTGCATTCCTTGGCCCATGCTGGGTATTTGTGTGCCAGCCCTGCTGCTCGTTAATGTGCCACGGAGGGTTTCTCTCAGCAGGCACAGTGGCACCCAGAGCTTTCCTAATGGGGATCAACAGGCCACAAAGGAACAGCCACAGGGCTCTGCAGCTTCCACCCCTCAGCACCTGCTGCACCCACCCTCCAAACCAGGAAAATCCTAATGTGGCCAGAAATTCTGGGTTAATTCACCAGTGCCTATGTAAACCGAGGATGAGTGTGCCACAAGGTGGTTTTCTCTGAAGTGCTGTCACAATGGGAATTCCTCAGAACTGGGCACAGGAGGCAGAGATGCTGCAGACCTGCTGCAGATTAAACACAACCATGGGGCATTTCTGGGCCATTTAATGCACCAAGCTCCTCCTGTCCCTTCCCCTGGAAAATCTGTTACCCCCGAAGTCTCAGAGGGAGTCCTGTTTTTCCAGGGAACATGACAGATATCAAACACAGCGCTGAGAGAGGAGCAGGAGCCACCCAGGGCATGGGTCCTGCCTGGATTGTTTCTGAGCTGGCAGAGGGGCATGGAAGATAAGAAGGAAGAAGATGTGAAAGCAACACTTTAAAGGCCATGGGCAATGAGGCAAGTCAGGAGGAATAATAAGAGCCCTGTCTGCATTAGGACTTCACTTACAAATAACTTGTGGAAGGTGGCTCTGAGCTCACTGTGATTTCATACCCGATTAAACCGTGCTGCAGAGTCCTGGGGGCAGCTCGTAAACACGATTTCTGCTCTGTGCTGCTCACAGTCATGATGCTCCAGACACATTTGCTAATCATGTTTCCCCTGGTGAAGTGCTGCCTCAGCGTGACCAGGCTGGGTGGGCAGGAGCACAGGGGTGGCCCAGACCCTCTGTCCCCGAGCCCAGCTGGCACAGGATGGAGCTGGGCACCGGCCCCAGCAGCCCCACGCTGCAGCAAGAGCAAAGGTATTTCCCAGGCTTGACCTTGGGTCTCCAAAATTCAGTGTACTCAGCAAGAGGAGAGGCTCTTGGGGATGTGGGGGTGTTCAATATCCTCAAAAGCTCCTGCAAGGACCCAGGTGCCCCTATGGGGAGAGACATTTCAGCCCCACAGCACAGAGGGGAGCTGGCCTGATGCTGTCATGCGTGTCAGGCTTGCTCACATTTAGCAGATTACTTTAGAATTTGCATTCAGGCAATGGGAGGTGAAACAGCAACCATAAACTTCATCAGCCTCATCAGTCTCGTGTATAAGGTGATTTACATAATTTGCTATTTCCATGGGGCTCCTGTTTAATTTTTCCACCCCTTGTATGATCAAATATACCTACTTCCAGATGAAATCCTCAAGTTCAGAGGATTAACCTGCCTGCAAGAAGTAACAATGTTAACAGCTTGTTATCTCCAAAATACAATTCCAGGATCCCTGCAAGCTGGAGAAACTCAGCTGTCTCCATCCCTCAGGGAATGGCATCACTTCCAGGGCTCTGAGAAAGAACTTGCACGTCCAGGACTCCCCTTTCTCCCCCTCTTCTGGGGCCTGGGCAGATGAGGATCACAGAAAGCTCCCGTGTGTCCAGGCAGTGTCCAGGTTTGATGTGCAAGGCTCCCACAGGGGTGCAGCATTGCACCTTGTGCCCGGAACGGAGCTGCTGCTGCGCTGCTGCTGCTGCACTGCTGCTGCTGCTGCAGCTCCTGTGCTGCTGCTGCACTGCTGCTGCTGCAGCTCCTGTGCTCGGGCAGGGAGGGCTCACATCTCCATGCCAAGGGAAGCAGCTGCTGTCACAGGAGCTGCTGTGGCCAGTCTGAGTAAGCCTGGTCTCCAGGAGCAATGCACACCGAATTATTGCAGTGGGAGCTGGGATGTCACGGGCTCTGTGGCTCCTTGGAGGGCACGGAAGAGAGGTGTCACCCCTGCCTGCCTCAGTTTCCCCACACCGAGTACCAGGATGGCGGTGTTGGCAGTGCAAGGACAAGGGCATTGCCAATGTTAATTAATATCAGTCTGCAAAATGAGCTCTCAGACAGCAGATTCATTCCAACCTCCTGCTCGGGAATTCACCTGTGCACACAGGTGGATCCATGGACTAGCATGACTCAGGGAAGCATCTGGCTCATGGCTCGCTCAGGGAGAGGGGATTCTCCCAGGCTGGCAGTGCCTTCCTGCTGCCAGGCCAGTGAGGGACCCACCCTTGTCCCTGCCACCCTCCCGACCCCGGGCATCCTCCACCCGCAGCGCCTGAGCGACGGAGACGAATGACTCTTTGTCTGACAGGAATTAATATTTAACCCAGCCTTCCTCACACCTGCCTGCTGGCCGGACAGCCCTGCCTGCCTTCTCCTCGGTGGGCAGAAAAGCCTGCGTTGATCTGCTGCTAAAAATAGGAGCCCCAGGTTTGGAGGCAGCAGCACCAGCGAGGCTGCGAGAGGTTCCTCACATCTGTTGCCTGGCAGAGGCCCAAAGTGTTTTTCTGGTACAAGGGGCTTTTTTTCATGCATCACCAAAGAACAGAGCTGCTATTTTTAGCTCTAATAAGCATATTTAATTTCCTACTGCCTCATTCCTACTGTTTTGTGCGAGTAGCATTTCTGAGCGTGACCCTGGGGAGCAGGTGAGGATCTTGTCTGCATCCCTTGAGGGTCCAGAGGGATGCTGTTCCTCCCAGCACCGTCAAACACTGGCATTCAGTGAAGAAAGATGCACTGGGGCTGCTCCAGATGTAACCCCCAGGCTCCCACCTCCACTGTGGGGTGCTCTGGGCAGGGACCCCTCACAGCCCCCAGTGCCCTGTTCCTCTCCGGGGCAGCAACGGGCTCCCATTACACAAACAATCCACACAACACCAAAGGTCACTCATTGGCATTCCAAAGTGGCCACACTGTGCCACAACTGCCAAGCTGCCTCTGCCATCAGCTCAGGGACACCCCGGGCTGTGCCTCCCCTCAGCACCTTCGATGGGGGGACACTCCAGCTGCCCAAGTTCACTTTCCATCTTTCCATGTTGCTGGTTTTGGCCAGGGGAGGGGATGCAGGTGCTGAGCTGTGCTGTGTGAGAAGTGACATAAAAACACTCGGCATGCCCATGGCTCACTGCCGAGTCTGGGCTGCAGACACAGCCCTGACAACGAGACAAACACAGCCCAGTCCTTATCCCCACTGATCAATGTGGCTCATCAGCTTTGTGAGACAATCCCGGCCCAGAACCCCCGAGTAATGGCTTGCCAATGCCAAGTAATTATAATGATGTCCTGCAAGTGAAGCAGAAACAACCAAGGAAAGGGATTTAAAGCAGTTGAATCGGGCTGAGTTTCCCTTGAGTTCAGCCCCATCCCAGTGCTCTGTCAGCCCAAACCTGTGCTCGATGGCATTTCCTTGTTGGCTTTCAGCAGCTGCCCATCCTCTCTGGCCCTCTGCTCACTGTCCCCACCCTCACCCTGGGAGAATGTCTGTCCTTGAGGGTGGCAGAGCCCTGGAGCAGCTGCCAGGGAGAGCTGGAGTGTCCCTCTCTGGAGACATCCCAAACGCACCTGGATGCGTCCCTGTGTCCCTGCTCTGGGTGACCCTGCCTCGCAGGGCATTGAATGTCCAGACATCCCTTCCAACCCTCTTCTGTGATTCTACAGCCCACCCCACGCTGTCATTTCCCCAGCCGTGTTCCTGTCCCCCAGCCCTCCTGGCTGCAGCTGTCCCCAGCCATCTCTGGCACCACTGCAGAGACAAGCCCAGCTCCTGCAGCTGAGAGCTCCAAGTGCGCTGTGGATTCCTACCTGGCAGGGCTCAGATGTTTGCTGCAGACTTGAGCCTTGTCATGGCTGATTTTATTTATCGTTGTGTGAGTGCATTTCCAAATAAAACAGAAAGTGAACAAATAAACTGGATGACAGAGCCATAAACCCTGCGCCTGCTCATTCACTTGAAGAAAAGCCTACTTCAACTAATTAACCTGTGCAAGCCTTGTGCTGTTCATAAACAAGCCAGGAATTAATAGTGGTTGTTTTTTCCAAACAGGCAGCATATGCCAGTAAATCCTTTTTGGGCAGCAGGAGGAAAGAGCTCCCCTTTCTGGGGTAGGTACTGCACCAACAGTGAGAGCTCTGAAATGAGGGTGAAATATTGGAGCAGGTTTGTTTCCTGCTTTGGGCTGCCTGTGCTGAGCACACCTGGGATGTGCTGGAGTGGAAGCTGCAGCTCCCCCAGCACTGGGGGATTACAGAAACGAGCACCAAAACAGGGTTTTCTGCATCAAATCTGCTCACAGATCCAGCGGGAGGATGGATTATACAGTACAGCAGTCTGAGAGGCTGAGAGGAGCAGACAAGAATGAATAAATAGAGCTGAGGATCTGTGGGCATGGTCATGAGAAGGAAAATAAACAGTGGGAAACGCTGGCACAGGGATGTCCTGGCCCTGCACAGGGGAGGGCAGAAGGTGCCTGAGGCTTTTCAGACCAGCCCTGGCTGTGCACTGGTCACACACACATAAAGGGAGACTTGGGAAAAGAGAGAGGGGGCAGAAATACAAATCAAGGAGTAACACTTTTGAAGGAGAAATTATAAATTGCAATTTAATCACATAATCACTTTGACACTCTCAAGCAAGCTAATTTCTTCCCTTGCCTCATTTCACCCACTTGGCAAGATGAATCTTGATGAATAATGTCCTATGAATATTTAATTTTTTGATCAATTTGAATTTTTTTTCTCCTATCCCTACCTGCTGGAAAAATCAGTTCTCTTTTCCTCTCACAAACATACAGAGAACAACAGCTTGTTCTTCAACTTCCATCCTCCCCTGTTTTCATCCTTTTTTTCCTCCCCTTTGGAAGGGTTTTTGGCCAAGCAATGATCATTGTCATCACCCCTTGCCCGTCCTCTGCCAGCTAGGAAACTGGGGCCAACCAGGGGATTTCCTCAAACCAGAACACCTTTGCAGACAGGCAAGAAAATTGATAATCTCAAACGGCTCTAAAGCAGTTGGAATACAATCATGCTGTTTGTGCAGGAGTTTGGTGACCGAGGAGAGCGGAACAACGCTGTCCCTGTGAATGGCACTGGCAGGGGCACCCTTGGGTGAGGGGGGCTCTCATCCTCGGGGTCACCTCCAGCACCTCCTGCTCCTTGATGGCCACAGAGAGGGCTGTGGAGACCCCTGCCAGTGCAGCTGGGTGTGCCTGCAAGGGCCGACCTGAGAGCACCCAACACCTCCTGGAGCAGGGGGGGAGGATAAATGGTCCCTCTGCATCCCTGCCTCTTTTATTTGCTGTTTTTCTTTGTTTCTTGCAACTGTTCAATCCGTTTCTGCCCAAAATTGCCAGAATGAGTTTGAACTTACTACAGACCTCGTTTGCAATAAAACTGCTCTGAAAGGCTCCAGCCCCTGGCCCTGGGTCCTGACAGGGTGATGATGGTTTCTCTGCACTAGAAACAGTCACAACCACACACAAGCCTCCAGGAGCTCTCTGTGATGTGCTGGAGAGGAGAACAGCTCAAACAGCTCTGCTGTACAGTGGGGACAGGAGTGCTTGCCCAGGGATGAGCTGGGGAGGAAATGAGCACAGAGGAATGGGGGAACAGCCATGAAGGAATGGAAACAGAGAGATGGAGATGTCTGCGGGAGGAAGGGCAAGGTTTAGCTCCCAATACAGCTGGACAAACCATTCCAGCTGCAAATCAACACAGCAGCACCCAGCTCTGCCCTTTCCCCTGCCCCCATCTGTTGCCATTTGCTGTCCTGAAGGGGAGCAGAGCTGTGCTCTGAGATGAGCCAGGACTGTGAATGCGCCCGTGCCTCAGCACCCATCCAAGGCAGCTGCCAGCTCCCCCTTTTTGTCCAATCACCCCCACAGCTCCTGTCTCTGAGCCCTGTGCCTGACCTCTGCCTCTCAGCATCTTCCTCCAAAGCCTGTACTAGCATGAAGTCAGTCCTGCACAGACATACAGGGCAGAAAACACTTCCCCTCCTGAAAATCCCAGCACAGTTCTGTCTCTGGGTTATTTTAAAGCCTCACCAGCACAATCCCTGTGCCCTGCTGCTGCACAGAGCCAATTCTCTCTGAAATCACCCAACTTTGGAGCTGTGCTCTCCATGCCCCATTACTTCTGTCCAAGATATTTTTCTTCATTTGCAGGAGCAGAGGTGCAGCCTAACGAGGGTACCCTGCTAATGGCACTCACTCCATCAGGAGCTGGGCTCCGCTTCAGACCGTGGCTCCACACTGCCACAGAGCTGAATCTCACCACGAGGGCTTTAATTCGGGATTAACCGATCGGGAAATTAGATCAGTGCTTCCATCAGTCATCCTGCCCTCCCTGCTGGGCTGCTGGGCAGGGCTGCAGGAGGAGCAGGCTCGCAGGAAGGGCCCTGCCCGAGGCTGCCAGAGCTCCTCTGGGGCTTGGATGGTGATCCCAGAGCTCCTGCAGGGCTTGGACAGCAATGCCAGAGCTCCTCTGGGGCTTGGATGGTGATCCCAGAGCTCCTCTGGGGCTTGGACAGAGCTCCCAGAGCTCCACAGGGCTTGGATGGAGCTCCCAGAGCTCCTTTAGGGCTTGGACCGCACTCCCAGGCACAGGGAGGGTTTTAATGTGTCCTGTGCAGGCCCAGGAGCTGGACTGGATCACCCTTGTGGGTCCCTTTCGGCTCAAGATATTCCATAATCTTTATGCTTAAGTCAAAATTAATTTATTATCCTGTTTAAACCAATATCCTGCTGTATCCATCACTGTTTGTGTGTGTGGCCCTGCAGATGAACACACATATGTGCACACACACACCTGATCCTGTCAATTCCTGCTCTTTGCTTGCATTTCTAGGGCAACACTCAATGGAAGATGGAACATGATAGAGGCCCCAGCTGGGGAAGCCAGGATCCAGCCCAGGCCCCAGAAAGTCAATGACTCTGCAGGAGAGGGTGAGGATAACTGCGGAGATTTGCGTGGAAATCGCTGATCTCCTGATACAAAGGGTCACAGGGCTGTGCTGGCGGGCAGTGCTGAAGGGAAAGGTAAAGGCAGAGGATCAGAGCACCCCAGGCATGGCTGTGGCAATCAGCATGGCTTTGTTCCTTTGTTGGAGATGGCCAGGCAGCCGAGTGAGCTCGTGGAGATCTGGCTGCATTCTTGCAAAAGCCATTCATTGAAAATTAATGACAGCTTAAGTTTTCAATTAAATTTTAATTTAAGCTCTGTGACTGGTGCAAATCAGCACAATGCCACTCGTGTCAGTGATTTATCTCAGCTGAGGATTTGGCCCCACATCTCCAGTGAAAGCTCTGCCAAGATAAGCTGCAGTGGAGATGCTCAGGCCAGATTCCAAAATGTGCTGAAGCCCTGAAAGGTGGAGATGGGCATGAAATCAATGCAGCCTGGGACCTCTGAAAACTCCATTAGGGACCTGGCTGAATCTCCAGGAGTGTCAAGTACTGCCCCAAGTGTAAATTTGCCATAAAGGGAAAAAGTCCTGCAATCCCCAAAGCCTCTTTTCTTTACCAAGTGGGATCTGCTCACAGCTCTGCTCAGGGTCCTGGTGCAGATCAGAGAGCCCCAGAGTGGTCTGGGAGCTCAAAGCCCACCCAGTGCCACCCCTGCCATGGCAGGGACACCTCCAGTGCCCAGGGTGCTCCAGCCCTGTCCAGCCTGGCCCTGGGCACTTCCCCAGGTCTCCTTGGCTGACACAGCCTGGAACAAGGAGAAACCTGAACCTGTGTCTGTTCCATGAAACTGCCTCTCCTGGCTCACCTGTGTGCTCCCAGGTGGGTTCCTGGCTCACCTGTGTGCTCCCAGGTGGGTTCCCGGGTCCCCTGTGTGCTCCCAGGTGGGTTCCTGGGTCACCTGTGTGCTCCCAGGGGGCTCCCGGGTCACCTGTGTGCTCCCAGGTGGGTTCCTGGGTCACCTGTGTGCTCCCAGGTGGGCTCCCAGGTCACCTGTGTGCTCCCAGTGAGGGGTTCCTGGCGCTCCCAGGTGGGTCCCGGTCACCTGTGTGCTCCCAGGTGGGTTCCTGGCTCACCTGTGTGCTCCCAGGTGGGTTCCTGGCTCACCTGTGTGCTCCCAGGTGAGCTCCCAGGCTCACCTGTGTGCTCCCAGGTGGGTTCCTGGCTCACCTGTGTGCTCCCAGGTGAGTTCCTGGGTCACCTGTGTGCTCCCAGGTGAGCTCCCAGGTCACCTGTGTGCTCCCAGGTGGGCTCCCGGGTCACCTGTGTGCTCCCAGGTGGGTTCCTGGGTCACCTGTGTGCTCCCAGAGGGGTTCCTGGCTCACCTGTGTGCTCCCAGGTGGGCTCCCGGCTCACCTGTGTGCTCCCAGGTGGGTTCCTGGCTCACCTGTGTGCTCCCAGGTGAGCTCCCAGGTCACCTGTGTGCTCCCAGGTGTGCTCCCTGGCTCACCTGTGTGCTCCCAGGTGGGTTCCTGGGTCACCCTGGCTCCCCCAGCCCTGCCTCCAGCCCATGGGGACATGGGGACAGCCATGGGCACCCTCGTGGTGGCTTCATTTGAGAGCAGAGCTTTGGTTTGGACTTGCTGCCTCTTTGCATCCCATTTCATAGATCTGTGGCAGGAAGCCCAATAAGTTAGGAAGTTTAACACACTCTTTTTTTCATATGTAATGTAGTCATTTCTCTATCTGCCATTCTCAAGAAGTTCTTTTATTTCTCCTTGCTGTTGAAATCTATCTGGATTGAATCATTGAATCATTATTCCTGATGTTCCACAAGTCTTGTTCTGAATATTTTTAGAATTTAAAAAATGAGATTTCTGCTTGGGACTTTTTTGTTTATAAATTTTGCATAAATCTGCAATACAAAAGCTGCAAAAAGAATTCAACTGACTCTTTTCAAGAGCAGGATCAGCTTGTGATGTGCAGAGCAAAACCATGGGGTTTAACAGGCTGAGGGGCTGGAAGAGAATGAAGCAATTAAGGGGAAGGAGGGATGTGGAAATGAGGGTCACTTGCACTTTACAGAAAACCAGACCAGCACTGAGTTATCTCTTAAGCTGTCAGGGCTTGGAAAATCCAAGGACAGCAAGGCAAAGGCTTTCCTGACGTGGCTGCTTCCATTTTGAGTGGCAGCAACACTGAGGGTGAGGAAAGAAACTCCTGTCAGGGCAGCTTGAGCCCTGAAAGTTCATGGTTTTGTGCATTAGGCTGGAGTGGGCAGCTCCAGCTCGTCTGGAGGTGACTGGGCTGCACTAAACTCAGGGACAGAAGCAGCTCAGGAGGGGCGAGTCAGCCTGCCCACCCCAGCCTGGGCAGGGGGAGCAGGGGAAGGTGTCCCTGCCATGGCAGGGTGGCACTGGGAGGAACACGGGGAGCTGTCCCTGCCATCGCATGGTGGCACTGGGAGGGACATGGGGAGCTGTCCCTGCCATGGCAGGGTGGCACTGGGAGGAACATGGGGAGCTGTCCCTGCCATCGCAGGGTGGCACTGGGAGGAACACTGGGAGCGGTCCCTGCCATGGCAGGGTGGCACTGGGAGGAACACGGGGAACTGTCCCTGCCATCCCAGGGTGGCACTGGGAGGGACATGGGGAGCTGTCCCTGCCATGGCAGGGTGGCACTGGGAGGAAACGGGGAGCTGTCCCTGCCATGGCAGGGTGGCACTGGGAGGGACATGGGGAGCTGTCCCTGCCATGGCAGGGTGGCACTGGGAGGAACATGGGGAGCTGTCCCTGCCATGCAAGGGTGGCACTGGGAGGGACATGGGGAGCTGTCCCTGCCATGGCAGGGTGGCACTGGGTGGGACACTGGGAACGGTCCCTGCCATGGCAGGGTGGCACTGGGAGGGACACTGGGAACGGTCCCTGCCATGGTAGGGTGGCACTGGGAGGGACATGGGAGCTGTCCCTGCCATGGCAGGGTGGCACTGGGAGGAACACTTCCCTGCCATCCCAGGGTGCCGCACGGGGAACACTGGGAACGGTCCCTGCCATGGCAGGGTGGCACTGGGAGGGACATGGGGAGCTGTCCCTGCCATGGCAGGGTGGCACTGGGTGGGACACTGGGAACGGTCCCTGCCATGGTAGGGTGGCACTGGGAGGGACATGGGGAGCTGTCCCTGCCATGGTAGGGTGGCACTGGGTGGGACACGGGGAGCTGTCCCTGCCATCCCATGGTGGCACTGGGAGGGTTTGAGGTCCCTCCCCACCCAACCTGTTCTATGGTTCTGTGACTTACGGTCGCTCCTGGCAGAGATTTTCTGTTTTGGAAGGAAATCCCTTCCCTCCTCCTTTGCTGCAGTTGCTGCCCCTGGTGCCAGTGCTGACAGGGACAGGCTTTACTAGCCTGGGTTTCTGAGAAGGGGCTTAAGGCTTTTAATGCTCCCACATCTCTGAGCACAGCAGATGAGGCAGGAAAGTCATTCTCCATCTGTCTGCAAAGGACTGTTGGGTTCCCATCCACACGAAAAGCAGAGCCAGCAGGGATGGTTACAGGCAAGGACAGCGCTCTACAAATGTTAATATGGTTTTTAATTGGGAGGAATGAGAGCTTGCTGCTGCATGCTTGGCAGGCCAGGCTCTGCAGCTACTTGATCCTGCCCCCTTTTTTAAAAACAGAAGGGGAAAATTGCAATTCTGCATTTCAGTCAGGATTTATTTAAAGCAGCTGAGGTGCTGATCTGACAGTGTGTCCCTCATCCCCTGCCTGTGCTGGGGACAGCAGGGACAGAGCCACCACTGCACTGCTCAGGGCTGAGGGAGCACCCAGCTCCTGGGGAGGGGGACAGGACTCCCAGTCACTGAGTGCCTGGGGAGGGACCTTAAAGCTCATCTCATAAAGCCCTGGGCAGGCACAGCTCCCAGAGCCCAGGGTGCTCCAAGGCCCCTCCAGCCTGGGCTGATTTCACTGAGGAGCTTGGTGCACTGCCAAATTCTGTTACTGAGGGCCTGTGTACCCAGTGAGATCAGGAAAATAACCAGAATTAACTTTTAAATTGATTAGTCAAATTGAATTAAATACCTTTGTAAACACTTTTGTTTAAAATTAAGGTGGACTAACTCGATTTTGTTTGCTTCACTTTAATTCCAAGTAGCACCATCCCAATGGAAGCTTACAGAAACTTAACCAAACTTGCACCTTGTTTAGTCCCTGGATCTCCCCAAGCACTCAGAGCAGTGTGAGCTGCCTGTGTGGGGTGGGATCCCCATTTCCCTCCCAGGAGGGGAGGGACTGCTCTGGCCAAGCCTCTGAGTCCCCATGGGCTGGATCTTTGCATTCCAGCCACGCTGCTCACATCTTTCCCTGGTCTTTGTCCTCACTGCCAGCTCTGGCACCTGGCAGGGCATTGCTCCAGCTGGGGCTGGCAGGGCAGGCAGAGGGTCCTGGTGCCCCCAGCCCCTTGTGCAGTCTGACCCTCGGGGGTTTCATTCCTGCTTCATCTGAGTGGGGAAAATGAAGAGAGGAATGGCAGGGTGGGCACCGGGGCAGGGGGCGGCCAGCGTGGGGCTGGTGCTGCCAAGCCCTGGCACTGCAGCTTGGCTGGACAGTCCCTGTGTCCTCTCTGGAGGTGTCCAGGAGGGGCTGGAGAGGGGCTGGGACCCTCCCTGGGAAAGGGGAGCATTGGGAGCCTGAGCTGAGCCCCACAGCTGACAGGGCTCATCCCTGGCACAGGGAACAGGGGAGGGAGGGAGTTTACTGTCATGCTCCAGGGAGAGAATTTGTGTTCATGGTCAGAGCCCCCGTGCCCCCCAGCTCTGCTCCCACCCAGCACCCCCAGACTCCAGCCAGGGCAAGGGGAGCTGGAGAATCACAGAGCTGCCTGGAAAATGCTCCCAGCTGGCAGGACTGTCAAGGGCAGGGGAGGTAATTCTGCCCAGCTTCACCCCCTGTGCAGAACAGAAAGGGCAGCCACGCAGCTCTCCCCCTTTTGGAAGAATTACAACGCAGTTGGAGTATTTTTAGTAAGGCCTTAATTAAATCATCAAAATATTTCAGGCTGATGTTCATCAGCAAGTAAATTCAGGGAACAGGACAAGAAAAGCAGCTGTACATTATTTTTCTGAGTAATGATACTTGGACCTCTGTGCAACTGAAAGTGGGGAAAAAAGTAAATCATACAGAAAATGCATTCAGGAAGGTTTTAATGTTATTACAAACCTTCATTATAATGTATGATCAAGCATGTAAGTGAAAATCTTAGGACCCAGGGGTAACATATCGATTCTGGTGGACATTAAAATTTCCATTTGATGCTCAAGCAAAATCTAATCTGACTTCTGATTTTGCAAAATATTTTAGGGTAATTAGACATGTTTGTGCTTTATTGATTCTCAAAATGAACATAAGTATGTGGGGAATTGCTAACACTCTGGATTAAAGAAAAAAAGACTCCTTGCTTTGCAAAAGTTCCTGTAATTAAATCACTCTCTGTAAATGTGACCCTCATTATCCTGGATGGAAATGAATGCAGGAACAGGTAAGGGAGTTGAAAATCATAATGATCATAAAAGTGAAGCTTTAGAGTTTAGATGAAAGTTTGTTTCTCTATGGTTTCCCACAGGCTGTGGGATAAATCGCTCATCTGGAGGACCCTGAGCATCCCGGGGCAGGGGCAGGGGCAGGGGCAGGATGGGATCAGCTTTGAGGTCCCCTCCAAGCCAGACCCGTCTGGGATTCTGTGCTAAAACCCCAAACAGCCCCAGAGCAGGGGCTGGGGGGAATTCCTGTGGGAATGAGAATTTCTGAGAGGTCAAGCTCCGGGCAAACAGTGAGGGCAGGGCCAGCAGGGACCGGAGCCAGAGCTGCCCAGGAGGGTCAGCAGCCCCCAGCCGTGCCCAGGAGGGTCAGCAGCCCCCAGCCCTGCCCAGGAGGGTCAGCAGCCCCCAGCCGTGCCCAGGAGGGTCAGCAGCCCCCAGCCGTGCCCAGGAGGGTCAGCAGCCCCCAGCCGTGCCCAGGAGGGTCAGCAGCCCCCAGCCGTGCCCAGGAGGGTCAGCAGCCCCCAGCTGTGCCCAGGAGGGTCAGCAGACCCCAGCCCTGCCCAGGCACAGCCCGAGGCCTCAGGGACCCGGAGCTCAGGGCACAAGGAGCCCTTGGTGCCAGCCCTGCCCAGCTCTGAGCACTGATGCTGCCAGGGTTGAAGCCTGCTCAAAGGCACCAAGGGACAGCAGTTCAGCTGGTCTGAGCAGATGGCTGGGTAACATTTGCTGTGGAGCTGCAGGTGCCCAGCAGGGCCGTTCTGCTCCCATTCTGTGCTCTCTGGTTCCCTGTGATGCTCACTGGGGTGAGCTCAGCGCTGGGACCTGCCCGGCCCTGCAGTCAGATGGAGCCATAAATAAGCAATAAGCAGAGATAAGTGTCTGATTTATGGGCAGCTCAAAGGCAAAGAGGAGCAGCAGCAAGGTCACACCCATGGTTATTCAGTCCCTGACACAGCTCGCTCCTCTCCCTCCTCCCCTTCTGCCCCTGCCAGCTCTGGGAAGCACCAGAACCGAATTTTTGTGTGCCAAATTTCTCACTTTGGCTTCCTCTGCACGCTGAAACCAGCTGGTCTGCCCCCAGGGCAGGCGTTTTCCCTTGCAATGCCAGTGCTCCAGAGCCCAGGGGGATGAGGGACCGTGCCCTGCAGCTCCTGGCTCTCTGTAGCATGGCAACAAGTGCTAAGCAACAGAGCCTGCCACCAGGCCTGGGCTGGCTTCATCTGCTCAGGGACCCTCAGTGCAGAGTGCCTGTGTGCCAGACAGCTGTGTGCCGCTGCATCACCCACCAGAGCCTGCCTGGGACCTGCTCAGGGACCCTCCCTGCAGTGCCTGTGTGCCGCTGCATCACCCACCAGAGCCTGCCTGTGCAGTGCCTGTGTGCCTGTGTGCAGCTGCATCACCCACCAGAGCCTGCCTGTGCAGTGCCTGTGTGCAGCTGCATCACCCACCAGAGCCTGCCTGAATGAGTGGGGCTCACTTCGGACACAAACATCCCTGCTCTGCCAGGCAGTGTGGCAATAAGGGGAGCCCCTGTGATGCACACTGCTCTGCCCAGGGGCTCTGTCAGGGCTGCAGCTGAGGCTGCCTGGGCAGGAGGGCTCTCTGGCGGGTGAGGAGTGTCCCCTGCAGTCCTTGGCTGCCCCAGGGGGATCACAGCTCCCCAGGCTCTGATGGAGCCCATTCCCAAGGCACAGAGCAGTGTCCATGCAGCCCTGTGCCAAGGCATTGCCCCTGCTCCTGGCATCACAGAGGCTTGGAATGGTTTTTGTTGGATTTTCTGTCACTTGGCACTAAATAAGCCATGGCAGATTTGAAAGCGCCACAATTGCTGAAAAAATAACCTTAATAAAGTGGGAATAAATAACTGTATAGCAGCATTTCTACATATTGGGATTGTTTATGCAGGTAAAATTTAATAGCAGAGGTGTGACCACATTTATAACAGAGTAATCAGTGTGCAGTTCCACAAAGCCAGTGTGTTTGCTCACAGGAGACAACCCTAATGTCTTTTAAAAAGTCATTAGGTTTAAGTAATAGCCAGCACCCAAGTACTTGATCAGGCAGATAGAGAACAAATCAACTTTTATTGCCAGGCAAAAACTAGAAAACCTAATTCCTTGGAAGCTAATAAAAATTTTATAATTTTTTTTTGAGTCAAATAAGTGCAGGGTTTATTACTTTGTAGATGTCTTCATAAAACCTGGAGCAAACCTAATCTAGATGAAAACAACAGCTGTGAGGCACAATATATTTGACCAAGATGGATGCCTCAGAGGTATGATATTCATTAGCTCGCTAATTCCGAATGGTAAACAAGGTTTAATTAATTTTGATTTCAAGCTGCAATGGTCGGCTGGCCCCGCAGAGGTGTTCAGGACGTACAGCTGCTGGAGGAGCTGGGATGTTCTCCTGGCATTTCTGCTGGGAGAGGTTTGGGGAACAGAAGAGGATGAGTGTTTGTGACCGTGTTCACAGGGTTCTTGGACTAGGGAAGGGACGAGGATCTGACTCCATGTTTCACAAGGCTGATTTATTATTTTATGATATATATTATATTAAAACTATACTAAAAGAATAGAAGAAAAGGTTTCATCACAAGGCTAGCTAAGAATAGAATAGCAAAGGATGATAACAAAGGTTTGTGGCTCGGACTCTCTGTCCGAGCCAGCTGGAGTGTGATTGGCCATTAATCAGAAACAACCACATGAGACCAATCACAGATGCACCTGTTGCATTCCACAGCAGCAGATAACCATTGTGTACATTTTGTTCCTGAGGCCTCTCAGCTTCTCAGGAGGAAAAATCCCCAGGAAAGGATTTCTCATAAAAGATGTGTGTGACAAGTGCTGGATATCCCTTCCCTGTGGGACGGCAGGCCCTGGCAGAGCAGCTGTGGCTGCCCCTGCACCCCTGGCAGTGCCCAGGGCAGGGCTGGGACAGGGGGAGCGCCTGGGGGGTCTGCAGGCCCCAATTCCATGTGAAACAGCAGCGCAGAGCTGCTCAGAGAAAACAGAGACGGGCACCAACCCTGCATGGGCAGGATGTCAAAATATCACAGTAAACAATGTGCTGAGAACTTCAGCAAAAACAGAGGACAGAATCCAAATCTTCATGGGCAGGACATTGAAATGTCACAGTAAACAATGTGCTGAGAATTTCAGAGCTGTGACAGGAGCAGTGCCTTTGTCCCTGGCTGTCCTGTGGGAGGATGGGACACACTGTGCCCATCACTGACCCTGGAGGGGCCCTGCTCCAAGGAAAAGTGTCACTGTCGCCTCTGAGTGACACCAGGACATGCACTTGTCTTGTATTTGTGAACTACAAATGTATTTAATTCAGGCTTGAGGCAAAGTCATGGCTCACAGCCCTTCAGTGCTCTGCTGAATTTGAAACCAGCTTGCAAAACTGTTCCCAAAATAACCCTGTGAGCCTCTTTTATCCAGAGAAATGTACAAAACACTTTTGTCCAAAGACAGAGGTGCAAAGAATTTAAATGTCAACACTCTCCCTGGAGGGAGAGGATGGGTTTGGGGGACGATTTCCAGTCTGAGTCAGTGCTGGATCCCTGGGCAGCAGAGGCTGTGGGGTGGCGAGGCGTGCCAGGGTGAGGGTACCACAGTGAGAAAAGCTTTCAGAACGTACAAAACCCCCACCCCAGCACCCTTCCCACGGGTGTCCTGCAGCCATCACTGCACAAATCCCTTACCTGCCCCCAGAGGCTCCTGCTCCTGCGGCAGGTGGAGCAGCTCTGCCCGCAGCCTCCCCAGGGCTGGGACCTGCAGTGCTGCCACATCCAGGGCTGGGCTGGTTCAGCTCCCGCACGGCTCGCCAGGAACCTGCAGCAGGGACATACAGAGATTTACACTCAGGGAAGCTTTGCTGATAAATAACCAGAGCTGGAAATATGCTTTAATGAAGCACAACAACAATTAGCTTTATTCACATTTCCCCCTCAAAACATATACAAATATATGCACTTAAAGAATGATGATGTTTTGAGTAATCACAGCTAAATAAATAGAACAGAAACTTTGTACACTTTATGCAAAAGACTTTGCTGGCTGCAGTGTTTCAAGTTTCATTTACAAATAAGTGATTGGAATGAAGCCTACACCCCAAACCCATAACTTTGCATTTTCAAGGGCTGTGACCATAATATAACAATGAATATATGAAAATATCTGTTTTCTGCAGCCCATCACCCCACAGCTGCTGTGCCTAACACAATGTGTTGTAGCACACCAACACCAGAACTGAAAGGCACTGAAAAGAAAGTTGATTCTCTTGCAAGCCGCTCTTTGTCTGGTTTCCTCATTTGCCTATTAAGTGCCCACTGTGCAATTAATTACACCCAATTCAGGTACAGTCCTTGTACCCCTGCAGAAGAGAGTTATCAAGTCCTGCAGACATTCCCAGCCTGGAGGTAACACCTCTCCTCTCCTGCACTCTGGGTTTGTGCAGGGACCTGGAGAACCCAACAGCACCAAAGAACAGGACAAAAACTGTTTGCTTAAAATATTCGGGTCAGTCTTGATGAATAATGAATGCATCCACAGAAATGGGGCTGAGCCACACACAAAACAGTGGCTAAATTAATCAGGTAATTTAATGGCAAGGAGTAATTTGACATTTTGTGTCTCACGGGTGCTGCTTCCACAGCTTTCCTCCAGGCAGCCTGGCTCATTCTCGTCGCTGCAGGCTGGACTTTCTTAGAGCAAGGCTTTTAATTATGCAGGCTGGACTTCTTTAATGCGAGGCTTTTAATTATCCTTAGATCAATACTTCTCATCAGCTCTGAGGAAAACCTTCCCCTCCTGGGGGAGTTACAGGAGCACACTCTGGGTTAAACACTCCCCTCGCCTGGAGGGCAGGGACAGTGACTGTCCTGACTTTGGGTACCAGGGGTACCCCAGGGTCACCACCCTGTCCTGACTTTGGGGTGTCAGGGTGTCACTGCCCTGATCTTTGGGTACCCCAGGGTGTCCCTGCCCTGATCTTTGGGGTACCAGGTGTCCCTGCCCTGCCCTTTGGGGTACCAGGTGTCACTGCCCTGCCCTGTGAGCAGTGGGGTGTCCCATGCCCTGTTTGCAGTACAGGGCTGTCACTGCCCCGTGGTTTGGACAGCCCCTGGCCAGCCTGGGGTACCACAGACCCTCAGCACCCCCTGCCCTCCCAGGACAGGTGTGCAGGCGGTGGCTGCATCCCCCAGCCTGGATCGGATGGGGAAAATCAGCACAAGGAGCAGCTCCTGCCGCTGCCCTGCTGAAACACAGGGAGAATTAACAACGATATTTTTCATGTTGAGAGCGACTCGGATTATTTACGCAACTCCCATCAAGGCTCCCAGCCTGGCATGTGCTTTTTCTCCCTCTTGTTCTCCATCTCTGCTCTGAAAACAGACGCCCCTTCCCTCTGCTGGGCCGTTCCCAGTGCCAGGACAGCCTGGGCAGAGCCCCTGTGCCCAGGTCCCGGCCCCTCCTGCCCCCCCAGGCCATCCCCGGCCCCGCAGAGGAGTGAATGCAGCTAACGAGTTTGGCCTTGGGCAAACACCTCCTCTGCTTGGTTATTTTTATGGTTTTTTGGAGCCTTTCAGCCCAGGGTGCTTGTTGCTCCTCCAGCATCAACAACATTAACAAGCTCTGACATCTCATAAATTTCCCTTGGTAAAACAAAAGAGAAGCAAATAGAAAAACAAGTTTCATCAGTACAGGGGGTTTGGTGCTTTGAAATTTTTCTTTCCTTCCTTTTCCATGCAATGTATTTTGTTGTGAGCAGCCCCTTTTATCCTGCTGGTGTCTCTGTGCTGCAGCCAAACTGCCTGGGACAGCCCCAGCTAGAACACACTCCTTTTGGCTTTGGGTAGAAAATGCTGAGATAAAGTGAGATCTGATTAAGAAAAATATAAATAGATCCAATGCAAGCCCAACTGTAAAAATGTAACAAGTTCAGAAATAAGAGAAAGCAGATTAGCCCGGCTAATATTTTCTTTCAGTTTAAAGCCATTCCTTGTCCCATCATAATGATCAAATAGATCACATAGATTATAGATCAGTAGATTATAGAATGTTTCACATTGGAAAAGACCTTAAAGATCATTGAGTCCAACCATTAACCCCACACTTCCCAGTCCACCTTTAAGCCACGTCCCCAGGTGGATTTGCAGCTGAACAAAATCACTGCAGGGTCACTCCCCCTCACGTGCCTCAGTTTCCCCTTTTAAAATCATGTATAGTAATAACTTTTAATAAAAATCCTTGTAACAGTTTATTTAGAGATTGGGAAGTTAAAACTGGGATTGATCATCGCTGTCACTGGGAGCTTGTTCAATCAGCCTCTGCCATGGCAGCCCTGGGCCCCCTGCACCTCTCCCTCCTTGCTCCCTGTGATTCTCTGCCAGTGCCCCAAATACAGATTGGCTTTCTTAGGGAATGAGCAATCTCCTGCCTGGGAGCTGCAGAGTTTGTGCTCAGGCTGCAGGATCTGCCCCCCCTTCCTTCATCAGGCTGGCAGTGCTGCTCCTGCAGGTGCCATCGGGAGCGAAGGGATGGAGCAGCCAGGAGCCATTCTCTGCTTCCCTGCCATTGATTGTCTCTAAATGCATTTCCCAGGGACACTGGGGCAGGGCTCTCCTGCAGCTCAGCTGCTGTTGGGAGCTGGATGTGGCTCTGCAGCAGCAGCTGGATGCACCAGCTCTGTCCTCCCTTGGGATCCCAGCTGAGGGCCTGGCTTTTCCAAGAAAATGTTCTTATCAACATCTGTCCAGGGCAAAGGGGTGCTGAACCAATAAAACACAGCTGCCAGCAGGGGCATGCACCCCAGCGTTAATGGCAGAGGCCAAAATGGGCTTTATCAAACCCTGGCACCCCTAACACAGAGCCCCAGGTTGGGTTTTTTTCCAGTTACTGCTCCATTGTTAGAACAACACATAAATTATCATTAAAATGATGCTACTGGGAGCCAGTGTGAGGTGGAAGAGAAAAACTGATTTTCCAAGGATAAAATTATTCAGCAACAACACTGGACAGGTGAAATGGAATTCTGGACTCAACATCCACTGCTTTATAACAAGGCAGAATATTTTCCTTACGGATCCAGTTCTTGAGGCCCTGGAGCTCCTGACTGTGCCCTCTGCTTTACTGCCACAACATAAATACGAGGAGTTGTGGCTGCAGCAAGCACACTGCACACTGCTGAGCTGGTTTGAATTTGATATGAGTTTCATATCAGCATCCCACAGTGCCAGGGCAGCTGTGTTTATCCTGCTTTGCCTTCTGCATGCAGCCTCTGACCCCAGACACACCATCCCTGCCTGGGTGCAGGAGGGGAGCAGGGGGGGTTTCCAATTAAACCTCACTGCAGTAACAGGCAGAAGGACACCTGGGGAACGGGGGCATTTTCACATTTTTGGGGACTATTTGGAAGCTGCTTTGCTGTCGTCCAAGAGTAAAGATGATGGCACAGAGGTGCTGCCCTTTGGGGGAGCTGGGCTGTGGTTTTGGGGCTCTGGCTCCTTTGGCAGAGGGAGCAGCAGCAGCAGGGCCTGTGGTGAGGGCCAGGCACACACAGCCACATCCTGGGGGACACGGGCAAGGATGGCAGCTCCTCCCTGGCTCTCAGAACCACTGCCTGCCTCTGCCAAGAGCAGATAAATTGATACAAACCAAAAAGATTGGAGAATGAACTCCGTGTCAGGCAGCTCTGGCATTATTAAGCTTATCTTGGGAGCAGACAGAAAACTAAGAGACAGAATGTCAATTAATTTGAGTGCAAGAATTCCCTGGGCCGGCGGCTCAGGAAGGCAGGAGAGCTGCCCAGATGGCAGTGTCAGGAGGAAATGGATTCCTCTGCACAGACCCAAGAGCTGGAAACCCTTCTCATTTCTATTTGCTCAAAGATTCTGCTCAGTGTAGAGCAATTTGGGCTGGATGAGTGCTGACTTAGAGCAGTAATTGGTGCCCTAACAGAGAAGAAAACTCTGTATGAACAAAGCCAGGATGGGACGAGGAGTTCTGGGAAGTGAACGCTCATCCATCAGGACTGGGACCTGCTCCCAGCAAAACCATCCCCTCCTGCTGCTGCCCACACTGCCCACACTGCCAGTCCTGCTGCCAGGAGGGGACACTGGGCTGGCACAGCCTCACCCTGTGCTGAGAGGAACCTGCTTGGCTCCACTGTGATTTGATTTCTGGCAGGATCTTGGGCTCGGGCCGTGGAGGGGCTCACAGATAATGCACAGCTCCCCGCCTGGCCCTGCAGGGAATTGATCAGCTGGGAATCACACCCCGAGCTCATCTGATGTGCTCCGGGCCTGTCTGTGCACCCTCAGCAGGCCCAGGGGTGCTGTTTGATCTGGGCAGTCCATCACAGTGACAGCAGCCAGCAAAGCCCTTGTCAGGCTGTCCTTCCAGCCCCATCTCGTCCCGAGCAGCTGCCACGGCACAAAACTGTGCAAAGATCTCCTGTGGCCCGAGCCATCTCTTGGTGTTTGCGCAAATGTAGGGCAAATGAGAACTAAGTGGGAGTGGGACTGGCCTGTGGCTCTTTCTGCATCCCTCCGTGATGCTGTGTGGAAGGAAATTGTTATCTGATGGCCACAAACTCAGGGAAAGGTTTCTGCAGATGTTTCAGGGAAATCCTGACAAAAAGCCACATGGAACACGTGCCATCCCACACACTGCTCCCCAGGCACAGCCTGCTCTCCAGCAGCATTTCCTCCTGATTTCAAAGCTGCTTTTCTCTTGCTACACTAAAGTACTGAGAGTTTTTACTCCTGTAAAACACTCCTGCTCCTTGTTTAGGCCCTCCGTGGCTGGTGGAAAAAATTTAATTAAAAGCTGTTCTGCTTTTATGTCCAACAAGCTTCAAGTGGCAATACATCTTTTTGATGCTGGAATTGCCTGCTTGGAATTTCTGACACCCTCCCAGCAGCTGGTGCAAGGCAGCCCTGGAATTAGAGCAGGGAGCTGGATGGAAACCGCCTGGTGTGGCCACAAAATCCTCTGCATCTCTGCCTGTGCTGCCAATTACAGCAGTGGCTGCGTTCCAGCTGATGGCCTGGCAAAACAAGGCTGTAGGCCTGGAGATCAGGGGAAAAGTGCTAAAACCCACCCAGCCTCCTCCTCATGGGCAGCTCGCTGCCTTCTGCCACCCACAGCTCAATCCATGGCCCTGGAAACGTCTCAGATAAAGGATTGATCCCTGCAGAGCAGAGCAGAGCAGAGCAGAGCAGAGCAGAGCAGAGGGTTCAGGGACGAGGAGGAGTCTCCTCCCAGGTTTGCACCCCTTTGGCCTCAGCCCTGGCAGGCACAGAGGGGGATCAGCCCCTGTGTGCCCCCTGGGCTGGCCTCGGCCTGGGCTGGCCACAGCGCGAGGAGTTGGGGTCACCCTGGGCCTTTGGGCCGAGCAGCCTCCTCAGCCGTGCCCGAGGGGCCTGTGGGGCTGCCTGGCTCACGGGCACGCTGCCCGCAGCCCGGCCTGGGCGGGAGGGGAGGCAGTCAGAGACAAGGGGAACCAAGGGGCTGCAGAACCACCTGTGGGGCAGCTTTACAAACCCAGGCTTCATCCCCTGCCCTCATGGAGAGACAGCAGGGGTTTGGGGTTCCTTTGGGATTCCCTGTGGCTGCTTCAGCTTCTGAGCCAGGGCAAGACCCAGCAAATCCTGAAAAGAAATTGCATTTTTCCCTCTCTTTTATCGAGTGAAATGTTAATAGTAGGCTGCAAAATGGATTCTTTGTCCTTTTATCGAATCAGCCTGCATGGCCTCAAAGCTCCTTCCCCTTTCTGGGTCTGTGGGATTTTCCAGGAGCCCCAGAATCCACCCAAACATCAAATGCCATTACAGGTAGAAACACTGTCAGGCTGTGTACAGGAATATAGACATTTGAGATTAGAAACTACTTAATAAATTCAGAGCAACACTTTGTGACATTTCCCACAAGACTTTAGTGCTGTTTACAAATTCTGAAGAACACCCCGAGTCATTTCTGGCACAGACTTATGATTTATTTCAAAGCAAAATGGGTCGGAGTGTGTGGGTCTGTGCTTAATGCAGAAAGGGATTTGAAAATGAAAAGTCAACTGCCATGAAAGATTGCTGGGCAAATGTAAAAGCAGCAAAGCGTGTGGGTGGTCTCTGAGCATGTAATAGGATATTTGTAAGGAAAAGAAACATGCAGAATTCTAAGCTTTAATAAAACAGTTCCTTTTTACCCAATCAATAACGTAACAGTCATTTTCCAAGGCAAATTGCCTCCAAGTCCCTTTTCTCAAGGAAAGAGTGGCACAAATGGGACAAGGATGAGAAATGACGGCAGAAGGAGCCGTGCCCAGGCGTGGGGGGACCCTTCCCCAGGCTGGGGTCTGCTCCCCGCAGCAGGCACAGCAGCTTGGCTCATGCCAGGGATGAGTAAAACCTGGGCAGGGGAGGGCTGGAGGATTTTCTGCTCCCTCTCAGCTCATCTTCCCACACAGCTCTCCAGGGCTTTGCAAAGGAGGCTCTGGAGCAGCCCCAGTGCTCCCAGTGAGGAGAGGAGAGGAGAGGAGAGGAGAGGAGAGGAGAGGAGAGGAGAGGAGAGGAGAGGAGAGGAGAGGAGAGGAGAGGAGAGGAGAGGAGAGGAGAGGAGAGGAGAGGGGGAGAGGAGAGGAGAGGGAGAGGAGAGGAGAGGAGAGGAGAGGAGAGGAGAGGAGAGGAGAGGAGAGGAGAGGAGAGGAGAGGAGAGGAGAGGAGAGGAGAGGAGAGGAGAGGAGAGGAGAGGAGAGGAGAGGAGAGGAGAGGAGAGGAGAGGAGAGGAGAGGAGAGGAGAGGAGAGGAGAGGAGAGGAGAGGAGAGGAGAGGAGAGGAGAGGAGAGGAGAGGAGAGGAGAGGAGAGGAGAGGAGAGGAGAGGGCTCAGCAGGGAAAGGTTTGCAGGAGACAGAACCAGGAGTGCAGTGGAGTTTGGGATGCAGCAGGGGGTGGAGGAGGCTGCACGGATCCAGGGGGAGGTGGCACGAGGTGCCAGAGCCTCCCCCAGGGACAGAACAGGCAGTGGCAGGACAGGAAAATCACAGATTCAAAATGCAGATACGAGCAGGGAGTTATTTCTATCTGGGAAGGCTTCCCACTAATTGTGGCTCCCGAATCTGCCCAGTAACAGAACCATGGAATGATCAGGGCTGGAGAAGATCTCTGAGGCTGATTCCAGCCCTTACAGCAGCCTTCACACCATTCCCCATGACCCAGGGGCCACATCCCCACTCCTCCTGACTCCACCACTGCCCTGGGCAGCCTGCTCCCATGCCTGACCACCTTTCAGGGGAGAAGTTTTCCCTGATATCCACTCTAAACCTTATGGAAGCCCGAGTTACATTGAGAGTCCCATCACCAGAAGTTCCAGGGCAGGACACTGAAACCAAATCATAGGCCAAACCTGTGTGCTGCATCCGTCCTGTGGCACTGGCTGCCCTGGCAGAGCAGCTGCACGTGCCCTGCGTGCTGTGGACCAAACTCTTCTGCAGGGGTTCAGCCTTGTGGGCAGAGCAGAGGCAGAAATTGGCTCCAGGTCCTCTTTTCTGTGAAGGAAAAAGGAAGACACTTTGAAAGGCTCTGCCATTATCCTCCAGGACAATAACACAATAATTAAAATCACTCTACACAGCCCATTTTCCTTCCAGATGTGGGAGACTATAATAGTGGGAATAACAATTGCCAGGACCCTTTTCTTCTCCCCCCAGAAGAACCTCACAAGTGACAGGGACTTGAGAGCTCAGAGCTGGCTCTCAGGGAGAAGATGAAATGCTGCTCAGAATATGGATTTTGGTGCCAGCTGGGAATTACAGCCCTGATCCATCCTCCTCTGTCACTGGAGTCTGTGTTGCTCTGTGGGCTAAATGGAAGTGAATACAGTTACTTTCCCTGTCTTGGGGGAAAAAATGACATTCCATTTTGTCTCCAAAAAATACACATTATTTAACTTATAAAATATTTAATCTGTGTAATTAATCCTCTCATGACAGCGCTTTGCACATTTTTCTGGCAATCCATACTTTGAATGGCCTATAGTTATAGCTAACTTTGTTTCCTTTTTCTCATGAAATTAATCAAAGGCTTATACTCTAAATTATTCAGGAACTGAATGAAGCCTGCTTTCTATGGCTTGCAGCAAGAAAACTCCTATTTCTTTCATGTGCCAGCAGTACAGAAATTCCATTTTTCCGAGGGGGGAAGGATGGGAAGCAGGGGCCATGCCTGGGGTGTGGTGTGGATCTGAGCTGCGTGGGGCTGGGCTCGGTGCCCTCAGTGCTCCTGCAGGTCCCAGCAGGGACCCCAGGAGCCTCCCAGCAGGGGTGGCCCAGGTGCCAGAGGAGCTCAGCTCGCTGGGATTTGCCCTGCTGGTGCAGCTCTGGGCTGAGCAGGGTGAATTTCCCCAGGACAGGGGAGGTGGGCTCTGGGTACCTTGTGCCCAGCCCTGCCCTTGGCTCTGGCGCTCCCCAGGTGTTCCCTTCACCTGCCCAGCCCTCCCTGCCCTGGGCACGCTGCTCTCCTCCCGTCCTCCCCTTCCTCTCGCTTTTTTGGGGCATTTCAGAGCATTTCATCAGCATTTGGTCCCCAGTGGTGCTCAGGGCTGGCCAGAGCCCAGCTCTGCTGCAGGAGGAGCTGAGCCCAGGCTTGGCAGGGTTTTGAAGTGCTTTATCAACACCTGCTCCTCTCAGCTCCACGATGTGCATAAGGCTCTCGCTGGATTCAGAGTTCAGCCCCTTTGAAGTTTTCACCTTCAGGCTAATTTTTTTTCAGCAGAGAATTTTCTCTATCACCACTTGTGGAGGAGTCACATGGAGCGTCTCACTGCAAGGGAGCTGCTGTGTCACTGAGCTGCATGTGAATTTCCTGAGATCCTCTTCTATTTCTTAGCAAAAATATTTCTTCTTTCTCTGAGCAGCCACTACTTGCAGCCCCCTGGGAGTGCTCCTTTCCCTCTGGCTCTCACTCAGGTTCCAGTGACTCCACGGAGCACCAGCAGTGAGAGCTCTGACTCTGGAGGGGGTTTGGTGACAGAACATCCCCATCCCCACCTGCCCTGGCTCTGGAGGGGGTTTGGTGACAGAACATCCCCATCCCCACCTGCCCTGGCTCTGGAGGGGGTTTGGTGACAGAACACCCCCATCCCCACCTGCCCTGGCTCTAGAGGAGGTGACAGGCAGAACATCACCGTCCCCAGCTGCTGTCACACAGGCTCTGGCAGCCCTTTGGAGCTCACAGTGGGTCCCCTCCAGACTGACAAACCTGTTCTCAAGGAAGGAAAGCACCAGCACTGGGCACTGGGAGGAGACCCAAAGGGGGCTGACAGCTCATTAACTGTGCCCAGGAAAATGTCCTCATCTGCTCTTTCCTCTTCAGGCTTCACTTTGGAACTCTGACACCAAAGAAAGTGGGAAGGGGGGATGTCTGCTGGACCCCATTCCCAGGGAGCAGCCACAGTTCCAGTGAGAAAACTGAAGGGGAAGCAGAAAGCATCAGCCTTGCTTTGGGAGCCAGCCACTGCTTTGGCAGAGCACAGCAAGGCTTCCATCTCCTGTATTGTTAATCAGCTCTGAGATTCGCAGAGAAAGAAAAAGTAATAAAAATAATTAAAAACCCAAAAGCAAGGCCTTGGTTAAATCACAGCCTGCTGCTCCACAGATTTCAGTTTACAGAGCTGTGCAGGGCTCTGTCCTCATGCATCAAAGCCTCCAGTGCAGCACCCTGGTCCAGATACAGGAAGTCTTCTAATGATCAGCCCAGCATTAGGAGCATCATTGTTAATCAGGTTTTATGGATTTATGAAACAAATATACACACTTGTCTTGTTTAATATTATTTTCCGCTCAGAACTTTCGTTTAATAAGATGCCCTGAAATTATACCATTCATAAATAATGCAAGTAATAAAACCTTTCTCTTATTCCCTGGTGCACACAAATGCAAGATTAAATGTGGATTTAACAAAAAAAAAAAAAAAAGGTAGAACTTTGGGTTTAAAAACAAAAAGCAAGTGCTGAGTGCCAGCTACTCGGAGAGGAGGAAGCCAGTGCAGCTCCCAGGCTCCAAGGCACAAATGAGAATTGATTTTTAAGGAGAGAAATCATGGCCTTGATTTCGTGGATTTATATGACTGGGTTGATATATTTGGTTGGTGTGGACAGGGCTGTGGATGTGTGATCCAAGTGGCAAAGGAAGCACAGACACCCACTGCTGCAGGAGCTGCTGCAGACAGGTGGAGCTGGATGCCCGGCTCTGGAGCTCTGCTAAACCTGCCAGAGCTTCAGTTCATTTGCTATGCATCTTCTGCATAATTCATAGCCCACAGACTGCTGAAAATCAGGAACAATAAATAAATAAAGCAGCAAAATTAGAATTTTTGGGCTGGCTCTCACACGGCAGAACACATCTCAAAGAAAACCATGGTCTCCCTCTGCTGAATTTGGCCAAAACGTAGCCATGGGCAGCTCAGTAGGAGACAAGTGCCTTTTTCCTTTCGAGCTGGAAGAATCCATGTGGCTTTAGTGCCCAGAGGCCTGGCACTGACGGGGAGAAGGGATGAAAGGAGTCTGTGCCCTGCGGGGCACTTTGCCTGCCCCGAGCCCCACCTGTGCCTGCAGGGGCAGAAATGCCTGGAGCTCCCCGCAGCCTCGTCCTCTGCCTCTGCACTTCCCTGCTGCAGCCTCCCAGCGCTTTCCAGCCCTTTCTCCAGCCAGTCTCAGCTCCTAGGCCACGAGCCCTGCCTCCCCTGCTCACAAACACAGCCCACAGGGGCAGCCTTGAGAAGGAGCTGCCTTGTCCCGGGCCAGGGGGGACACTGGGGGCAGCTCCTGTGCAAGCTGGTGCAGGTTCAGGTAAAGGATGCTGTTCCCAGGGGCAGCAGATGTGTGCTGGAGCCCTTTCTGTGGCAGCTGATAAAGGTTTATAAAGGTTCAGGTAAAGGATGCTGATCCCAGTGCCAGGGGCACCAGATGTGTGCTGGAGCCCTTTCTGTGGCAGCTGATAAAGGTTTATAAAGGTTCAGGTAAAGGGTGCTGTTCCCAGTGCCAGCAGGTATGTGCTGGAGCCCTTTCTGTGGGTGCAGGTTTAGGTAAAGGATAATTCTCAGTGCCAGTGGCAGCAGATGTGTGCTGGAGCCCTCCCTGTGCCCACCCAGGAGCCTCGGGCATCATTACTCCTCCCTTGCCATGTGTTTTGCCTCCTGCAAGCATGGAATATTTGCAAAGCATTCAGCATTTGTTGAAATACTCTCTCTGGATCAAAGCTCAATATTTCTTGGCTTCTCCACACTTTCTGAGCCGCCTTCTGCTCGCTGTTATGTATTTGCCTTTCTCTCCTAGGCTGTTAATGGATCTGAACAGCTTTTGTTTATTGCTTGGGCTTCTCTTCCCAGAGAAGGGCAGCAGAGCTGGGAAGGGGCTGGAGCCCCAGGAGGGGCTGAGGGAGCTGGGAAGGGGCTCAGCCTGGAGAAAAGGGGGATCGGGGGGACCTTGGGGCTCTGCACAGCTCCTGCCAGGAGGGGACAGCCCCAGGTCAGGCTCTGCTCCAGGGAACAGGGACAGGAGCAGAGGGAACGGCCTCAGGCTGGGCCAGGGCAGGCTCTGGGTGAATAACAGAGAAAATTTTTTGAGGAAAAATGATGTGATCTTGCCAGAAGCTGCCAGTTCTTCTTATTGAATTTAGAATCAATAGTGCATCAAGTGGCTTGGGATGTTATTAATCAGAAAGTTGGCACGAAGGGCCAGGAGGCAATAGCAGCGCAGCGTGCCCACTCCTTTCTTGCGGAGCTGCTGTTGATGACTCCAGGCAGTGCTAATCACTCCTTGGGACCTGCTCTCCTGCTCTCTCCAGCTCTGGCCAGGCGAGGCACTGCCCTGGCAGAGCTCAGCTGCTCCTGGCTCTCCCTGCCACTGCTGTGTGACCCACAGCAGAACCTTCCACCGCCTTCCTCCTGCCCAGGGGGAACAGAGGCAAAGCTGGGGGGAAAGGCACGGTTATTTTGTGCCTAAAAACACTAAAAAAATATGGGACATCCTGCCAGTGCAGGGCAATCAGCTCCTCCTATTCAGAGCATTTAAACTCCCTTGCCCTTCACTCCCTGGCACCTCCATCCCAGCTCCCTCAGGTGCAGCAGTGTCTCACCAGCAACCCCAGGTCTGCAGCACTGGGCTTTATTAACAGGGAAGATGCTCAGCCCTTAGAAGCTTTTCCATGGTCTATTTTCAAAGATTTGAAGCTTTTTTTTTTTTTTTTTTTTTGCTTGCCTTTTATAAAAATCTCTGTGTTTGCAGGACCTGTTCAGGGTCAACAGATTTAGTAGTATCTCTATAAAAATAACAGGGAATTTCTGAGCCTCGGTGCTCGTGGCCCACACAGCACACCAGGGAAAGGAAAATAACTTGAAAAGTATTAGAACATACTTTAATAAGCTCAGGTCTCCTGGCTGCGACCCTGGAAGTGTGTTTATCTTTGGGCTTGTCTTCAGCAAGCGCTGCTGCACCACCCCCTTAGGATAAGCATGAGTGCATGAATTTACAGCTGCAAATCCCATTTCACTGCATGTAATCCAGTGGTTTTCCATGGAAAAAAGGTCTGAGATGCTGCACCTGTCCTGCTCTTGCAGAGAGGGGATTATGTTCTTACACAATTATTGTATGGTTGCGTCTAATTGGATTTCCAATGCCGTTTATTTCGTCATGAGGATAACCTGGAAGTAACCTCCAGCTGAATTCATTAATCCTAATGGGTTATTAAATTGGTGATTAATAAACACCAAAGGGAACAGAGGCAAAATAACTGCTGCCCCCACTGAAGGGAGTGCTGGGCACATAAATGATGGATCTTCTCCCCAGATCTTCCTTCCAGACCCCACATATCTCTCCATAGCTGGGCTGTCACCAAAGGACCTCTCATTTATCAAATTATTGCTTTCCTGCAGCCCTCCTGCTCTCCTGGGATAACCTCTGGGCTCCTCCCAGGTTTCTCTTCATTTTGGGGGTTAAATGTGAATTCTGTACCATCAAAGCTCAGGCAGCAGCTTCACCTGCTCTGTAAAAGGCAGCTCCAGGTACCACAGTCATCTAAATAATAATTAAAATGTGCGATCTCCCCAAGTGCATGAGCTCATTTTTTAGGCAAACCCATATTCTTCAGTTTGCTGGTGTGGCTCCCTGAGGACAGGAGCCCCAGCCCCTGTCAGACCAGGCAAGGGCCAGAGCTGCTGCTCCAGAGCCTGGGCACAATTCCCCACAGTTCTCCACAATTCTCCACCATTCTCCACCATTCTCCACAATTCTCCACCATTCTCCACAATTCTCCACCATTCTCCACAGTTCTCCACAATTCTCCACAGTTCTCCACAGTTCTCCACCATTCTCCACCATTTTCCCTGCCATTCCCAGCCAGGGCTGTGTGGGGAGATGAGCCCTGGCAGGGTGGCAGGGATGAGTTTAATCCCTTTGTGAACATCCCCTTGCTCCAGGACAGCTTTCCCTGGGGCTCAGAGCTGGGCTGTTCCCTGCTGGCTCCAAATGCCTGGAAACAACTCGGGGGGAACTCCAGCATTCTGCAAGTTTATGGGCAATGCAATTTATTTTATGATCAGATTACAGCAGGGTAATGCTGCCTTTTGCATCAGACAATTCAGCTCTGGTAATTGCTGCCCTGGGGGTCTCCTCTCTGCTCTGCACACCCAGCCCATTTATAACACTGATGGTGAGCAGGGGGAGGATAATAGACCCTAAATAGCAGCAATGTCTTGCTGGAGGAGAGGCAGAGCTCTGTCTCTGTATTCCCAGGACTTGCTGAGCCCTGTGAGCTGTGTGCCTGTCCCAGTGAGCCCTGGCACAGCCCCAGGAGCTGGGAATGGGATCGGGGTGCTGGGCCAGGCTGCCCCCAGGTGTGCTCTGCATCAAACACTCACACATCCACTGGCCCAGAGCCCAGTTTGACTGCAGAGAAGGTTTAAAAATTGAGGAAAACGTGCAAAGAACTGGTAAAACAGCTCTGGGCACCAAGGACTGGCCTTAAAACCCTTTTAGCACCCTCGGGCTGCAGCCCTGGCAGCGGGGCAGCCCCGGGGCTGAGGTTTGGCTTTGGGAGGTGCAGGTCCAAACAGGACCTGCCTGAGGTGCCCATGGGCAGCAATTCCTGCTGCAGAGCAGCCTGTCCAGCCACAGCTGAGCCCCTCTGGCCTTCCCTTTCCCCTCTGAAAGGAAAATCACAGAATCCCTGTGCGGGCTGGGAGGCACCTGAAAGGCACAGACTCCTTCCAGCATGCCAGGGTGCTGCAGCCTGGCCTGGGCCCCTCCGGGGGCAGCCACAGCTCCCCCTGTCTCACCCAGAGAGGGCACCTGCCTCCCTCAGAGTGCCAGGGCCCTGCAGGGGGTGCCAGGGAGCTCTGCCAGGGAAGGTGGCAGCCCTGGAGAGGGCAGGAGGGAGCAGGAGGCTGATCTGGCTCAGTGGGGAGGAACCAGAGCCAATGACACCGGGAAAGGCATCCTGAGAGAATGTCCTCTGGTTTGGGCAAAGTCACACCACAAGCTGTGTTGGAAGCAAGTCTTGGTCTATTTAAGCTGTTTTGCTTTGGGTTTCAAAAGGACAAGGATTTCTCGGGGGGAAAAGCACCAGCGAGCTTTCAGCCGGCTGCATAATTTCCCATCAATATCCCCCAGCCCCTGGGGTCCCGGTGCCCTTGCTGCACACAGGGTGTGGAGCCCTGGGATCCTCTCCCCAGTGTGCTGAGGTCAGCGAGTGGCCACAGGAGCCTGGAGGACGCCGGGATGGTTCCACAGAGGGAGGGCAGCCCCTCCATGGCACTGAGCTCCTGGCACTGCCCAGGGCTGGGCCGCAGCAGCCTTTTGACCTGAGCTAGGTGGGCTCTGAGGAGAAATTTTGGATCAATTTTTACCAAGTTTCTCTTACTGCCCTTACACTGCCCCAACTCTGCTGCCAGCCTCAGCAGCCTGGCCACGAGGCACTGATTTACCTTTAGCACTCGGTTCCTCAGCAATGACATAAATCAGCAAGACAAAAAGAGGAATAGGAAATTGCTCCCAGCAGAGCTGAACGGACCCTGGGTGTTGCATGCTGCAACCTTGGATCCACCCAGCAAGGTTACAGCCCCAGGAGCTGCACCAGCCAAACCGGGACATTCCAACTGTGATCCTATGAAACACACAGCCCAATTAAACCTTTCGTTTACAGTTAACAACAGATTAGTAACATTTGTAGATAGATGGAATGAGCCAAGAAGGACTGTTTGCTGACAGCATTCAGGACCCTGTCAGTCACACACTGCTCCCAAACAAGATCTGTGCCACCAAGGGTTAATGAAGCTCTCAGCTGAGCATCCCTTGTAATAATTTCTGGTCATTTAGTGAGATCAGATTTACAAATTATTAAAGCCTGCTAATAATTGCTCTAAGTGGACATTAATTAGCATTGACTCATCATGAGATTCTCCGTGCGCCCACTTGCTCACCCAGAGAACTTCTGGCCAGAGGGTGCCCTGTGCAGTGTCAGCCCCTGGGCAGAGCGGGACAGCGCCAGGAGGGCTCCGGGAGCCCAGGCCAGGGGGATCAGCCCTGTGGGGGCTCCCAGGGCTCCCCAGCAGCGCTGGGGCCTCTTCTCCAGCTGCAGGAGGAGCTGAAAAATCACTCAATCACCTTCAGGGGCAAGGGAGCTGGGAGAGCACCCTCAAGTCCCACTGACGTTTCCCCTTTGAGTATTTGATGCTGAGAGGACTCGGGGCTCCCTGAGCTGTGCTCAGGTGCAGACAGGAACCAGGCTCGGGGGGCTCTTGCTTTTCCAGGAGCAGTTCCTGCCCTGGCAGGCTCCAGAGCCTGCCTGCTCCTCCCAGCAGCAGGAATAATCCCCCTGCAGTTCAACCGCAGCCAATGAAACAGTTAAACAGGGAGAGCTGCAAAACCTGAGCTCCAAATCCAGCCTTTCCATCTCTGCCATGATTTCAGTGGCTTCACATGATGGAAGTTGGGGTGGGGAATTTTTTCTCTCTTTAGCAAGCTGCAAAATGTTTCAGGACACTTTGGGCATATCCTCCTGTTAACTTCTTATGCACACATTTAATTTTGTGGGGTCTCTCATTCAGTCTCTGAGACTGAGGCACAGGTCTCTGCAATCCTTTTCATCTTGGCTCATTGCACACGTGGAAATGGGGCCTCAACACAACATGTTATGGCAAAGTTTCCCCTTTCTGCTTCAGGAATGAATTACATTGCAGAGATCTATATTTGGAGCTCTCCATCCTGTGCCTTTTGATGTTTAATACATTTGTCTGAGCTGCCTGTCTGCCGGTTGAGCTGGCTTGAAGTTATCAAAATTTTATCATTTTTCGAGCAGAAAAACACTTTCTCCAGCCCCCCTCTCCCCCAGTCCCCGCGTTTTCCCCCAGCCTGCAGGGCCCAGCTCCCACCCCAGCTGGGTGTTGTTTCTTGGGAGCAGCCCCTGCCCCTGCCCCAGCTGGGGAGCGCAGATGGGAGAGCAGCTGGGGCAGGGCTCAGCTGTGGGAGGGAGGCAGCGCTGGTGCTCTGAGCTCCTGACACAGGAGAGCTCCTGCACAGCCCCATCCATCCACAGGGCTCCAGAGAGCTCCTGACACAGCCCCATCCACAGAGTTTCTGACACAGCCCCATCATTCACAGCTCTCCATCTCCTCCCACCCCTCGGGAGCCAGGGTGTGCTGGAGGTGCTGGGTGAAGGGGGAGGATGCTCAAAGCTGCTGACTCCTTGTGTTCTCTTCCTCCTCCACCTGCACGTTTGTTTGCTGCTTGATCCAATAGTTCCAAGCTGGTTGGAGCAGCTCAGCACAGGGAGCTCGGGTGGGAGGGCTCCCCTGGATGGACACGGGGCGCCTGGAGCTGGGGCTTTGCTCATCGGAGCTGAATTGGGGTACAGCAGCTGATCCCAGGCATTTATCCCTCCACAGTGAGCCTTGCAGTTATTGCCAGCTTTTCTGGTGCCTTGAGATGTAGCCCACGACCTGCTGTTCTTGGTCCTCTCTTTGGAATTGGCAAGCCCGTGCTGGAGCCTGCAGCTGCCTGCTGCTCCTGCCAGCCTTGGGCTCAGAGCTGGGAGAAGGTGAGAAAATCTCTGCTGCTCTAAGGTCTAGCAAACTGCAGGCAAAAAGGAATTTTCATCACTTCTTTATGATGATTAGTGATTTTGATACCACTGATCACATGAGTTCCCAGAGCAGCTGATTAATGAGACCATTTCTAAGCAGAAATAATGAGCAGAAAATATGACAGGAACAGTGAGATCTGTCTGTACATCCCTCTCATGAATGGCTCTGACTGTAAATAAATTCCTAAAGGCTGTAAACAAAATGGTTTTGCTGCTGCCACTTCCCTTTGCCTCCTCCCCAGCCCCTTCCACTGGAAATCCATGCATTAACTGGAGAGCTCTTGCTTTGGGCTGCAGGCAGAGAATACCAATGTTTTCCTACTCATAACAAATGTGAACTTTAGAAGGGAAGTCAGAGATCAACTGCTGCAGATCATGGGAGCATCTCCCACCTCTGGAAAATCAGCACAGGTTGGGATGGAGCCCAGGGCTGGGGGCTGCAGGGTTACTGGGATTTTGGGAATGAGGAATACCTGTGAGGGTGGGCAGGCCCTGGCACAGGTGCCCAGAGCAGCTGTGGCTGCCCCTGCATCCCTGGCAGTGTCCAGGCCAGGCTGGGCAGGGCTGGACAGGGCTTGGATCCACCTGGGGCAGGGGAAGGTGTCCCTGCCATGGCAGGGGGACACTGGACGGGCTCTGAGGTCCCTCCCCACCCCAACCATTCTGGGATTCTGGGATTCCACGAAAAGCCCTGGCAGACCACGACTCCAGACTGGCTCAGGAGGGTTCCACAGCCCCAGGGACCTCTCAGCCCTGCCTGAGCTGGGCCCTGGCTCTGCCCCAGCCCTGCAGCTCCGGGCCTCAGAGTGGGCAATAAAGGTGCAATTAAATTGAGACACAAGAAGAAAGAAGATGAATTATGGCCTTGCATTTATATAGCACATTTCATCCCAAACCATTGAGTTAAGTGATTGATATACAAATTACTTTTTGAGAGATCACTCTACTCTCTCCATGCCCGACATGCAGATATATATAAAATGTAATCATTATTTTTTAAAGCAAACTTACTTATTAATGCAAACCCTACAATTGGGGTGAGCTCTTCTGGGCAAAGATGAATCAGAAGTGACAAAACTGCACCATCTCATGAGGAGCACACTTAAGAATGAATGGAATAATTCAGATACTTGGATCCCTCCAACACAGCGAGTTCAAAGCCAAACAGAAAACGCCTCTCTTCTCTAAGGATTCAAAACAGAGTTTGCTAAAATGTAATTAAGCACAAAGTCCCTTGGAATCAATCACTTCCAGAAACCAATACCCACCTTGCTGATTAGACAGTGGCTAAGCCAGGGGCAATTAATGCATTAGTATGAAAATTGTTAACTGTGAGAGCAACCAGTTTGGATGGGATAATTGCTCTGAGAAAGAATACTTGATGGTGAATATCAGAAACAGTGATGTCTTTGGGAGAGGGGAAGCTACGATGTTAACAGCAGCTAATTAAAAGTGACCTAATTCTCATTAATAATCTTTTTGATTGGATACAAACTGGAACCTGGGAGGCTAATTGGGACCATGCTCACATGTCACCGCAGCTGAGGCAGCTGGGAAGATTTGTGCTTTGTCTCAGGGAGAAGAGGGGCTCTTGTCCCCCTCTCATGGCAGGGGGAAGGTGCTTTGGGTCACACAGGTGAGGCTCTGGCTCCTCATTAAATCATTTTGCAGCTGTCCCAGGGCAGAGTCCGTCCCTGCCCACCAGCTCTGGTTTGTTCTGAGGATGAGTGCTTGTAACTGTGGTGTGACCCTGCAGATGTGGCAGCCAAACTCCACTCAGCAACCAGAAACCACCCAGGGAAATCCAACCCATCCTATTCAACCACTCTGAGCAATGTGTGATGTTCCTACATCCTCAAACTTGTATTTGCTCGATGTGGCTGAGAGGAAATGTCAGGAAAAAATGTTTGGTTTTCACCCTCCTGCAGTTAATGACCAATCTTCCACAAACCATAATAGCTTTAACCATTAGCTTTGTAATTAAGTCTTTATTCTGTGATGCTGTTTGCTCAGCACACGCTGGGCTCTGACAGCCCGTGGCCAGGGATGATCTGTGTCACAGAGATGATGCTGAGCTCCCCTGACAGCGCCAGGGATCCCTCTCTGGGCCAGGAGCACAGAATAACCCCGAGAATGCAGCCCCATCCCTGCCAGCCTCCCCTCTGTGCCTGCCGGGGCATTCCCTGTGCTCCAGGGCAGAACCAGCCCTGGGGCTGGCACAGGCACTGCCAGGCTGGGGGGACACCCCACACCTGCCAGAAGGCTTTGCTCACAGCATCCCACACTGGTTTGAGTCAGAAGGGAACTTCAATCCAATCCTGTGTCCCTCCTGCCATGGCAGCGACACTTCCACCATCCCAGGGTGCCCCAGCCCCAGTGTCCAACCTTGGGCACTGCCAGGGGTCCAGGGCAGCCCCAGCTGTGCCAGGGAACAATTCCCAATTCCCAATTCCCATCCAGCCCTGCCCTGGCACTGGGAGCCCTCCCCTGTGTGCTGCCACCGCAGCTCTGCTGCATGGGCGCTGCTGCAGCTCTGCTACATGGGCGCTGCTGCAGCTCTGCTGCATGGGTGCTGCTGCAGCATCCTGGGGTCAGGGCAGGGCTGTGGCTGCTGGCTGCACCCAGCCATGCAAAACACCATTCCAGCCTCTCCCCAGCCCTACAAACAGATTTTCCTCCACGCAAATCAGAGCCAAAAAGGAGCTTTGAATAAAGATCTGTGAATGAAGATGTGGGAGATGCACTGGGCCAGCAATCTGCGTCCCAGAAGGGAGCAAGGGCTGCAGTCACTCACATCCCACAGGGGGTGAAAGGTGGCATCAGGGAATTAATCACTAATTGAGCACCACACCGGTGCCTCAATGCCTGAACAATTAGCGACAGAAAAACAGCCACAAATAATGTATTGACCAAAAACGTCTAAGTTATTTGTGTAAATTATTGGCAATAAATAATTTGGCCAACCACTATGAACTCCTTTGCTCATTTCACAGAACCACAGAATACCCTGAGCTGGAGGGGACCCCCAGGGATCATCCAAATCCAGTACAGGACACCCCAAATTCCCACCCTGGACCTCATTGGCTTCACACCATTTCAAAGGGGACCTAAAGCAGCATAAAGTTCTTGTGCCAGTGGAGGAGCTGAGTGAATAATAAGGTATTTACATTGCCTTATTCTGCTCGAGATAAAGCCCAGCTTAAAATCCCTTAACTCTTTTTGACAACAAATTAGTTTCAGATCAAGGGCTCCTGCTCTGTCTCAAAATATGACTCTCACTTCCAAATTATTCATCTGCCAGAAGCTGTTGCTCACAAAAAAAAAATTAAAAAAAAAAAAAAAGGCAAATTTTTAATGGTTTGTATAATGTCTTGTTCACTTTCGGTTTTCTTCATAGAAAATTCTCTTTGTCACTTCCTGCCAGAGAGTAAACTCTTCTGTCGCATTAATTGAGCAAGGCAGGCCAGGCTGTTGGGTGGAAACTCAATGAGTGTATAACTCTCTCTGAGCCAAATTGCCTGTGTAGGACGTCCCTCACTACTGTACCACCAATAGAAGCCTATTTTTGTACAGCTTTAGGTCTTGGAGACAATCCAGAGGCAGCTCTTACAATCCTTGCTGACTCCAGGCTGACTCACACCCTTAACTCACACATGCCATTGTCTTTATTCAGATTTCCCACTTACACTGCAGGCATCTGACATTGCTTAATTACAGCTTTTTTTTCCCCCAGCCTATATTCCTTTTGTCTCCCCCCTTTATATTTAGCATGTTTATAAAGGGGTAGAGCAGGCATTAATGAAGATGTTTGGATTTCAAAAGCCTTTGGTAGCACTGGAGAGGGATGGAAAAATTCTGCCCCCGGAGTGAGCGGAGATTTCAGCACCGCCTGCCTGGTCCTGCCAGGATCCCACATTGCTCGGCCCATTTTACCTGATGCTATCCCCACTTTGTCCCACCTCCCTTGCTGGTGGAAGTGCAGAGAATGCCGAGCTCAGGGGAGGTGCAAATGCAGAAATGCAGAGTGCAAAGTGCAGCAATCCGGGGAAATGGATGTCATGGAGCAGCTGCTGCCCCAGCTCGGGCAGGGAGCACAGAGCAGAGCGTGACTGCAGGGCAGAACTGCCCAAAGCCTCTGCATTTAGCAGATTACAGCAGATTATCCCCAGTAATGATCGATTTCTTTGGAGCGGGATTTCACACGCCTGCTTTGCAGCCCAGCCGCGCTAATTGGCACCGAGCTGCCTGGGCTGGGAGAAGCAGAGTGAGGGGATGCAGGGGCTGCTGATGGGCTGCTGCTCCCAGGAGCTCAGGCGTGCAGTGGTGCAAACCTGCACCCGCATCTCCCTGACTTCTTCCTGCACACCTGCCTCACGCAGGCTGGGAACTGAGCAGCAGAGCTGCAGTGCCAGAGCTCTCTGCAAGCTCTGGAGATGAACAGAAAGCTTCAAAGAATAAAACTTTGATGAAAACCAGAAACAAAATTGTATGAAAAGGAAAATGTTCTTTCTGTTTCAAAGAAATCATGCATTTTCCAGAACACACCATTGGCATTTCTGAGCCCAAGTACCTACAGATTAAGAAAGAAACGCATTGAGAAGTCTCCAGAAACACAGGCAGATAACGGAGACAGCTTTTACCCTTCCTTCCCTTCTCTGTTTTATTTCTCATGGAGAGAGGAAAAGAAAACTGTAGGGAAGGCAATTGGAAAAGTCAACACTCAGCAAAGAATTCAAATGGTGCAGCCAATGGCTTTCAGAATAATAAATGGCCCATTTCACTTATCAGCTGCCCTTTTTATTATTATTATTATTATTTTTTAAGACTGGCTTCAGAATCTTTATTCAGTTACTTGGATCTATTGATGTCTCTTGTGCCAAATCAATACTCCTTCCTAGAGAACATGGAGTAAAAACCCATAGAAAATAAATACTCCCCCTGCTCAGCAGTAAAACCATGGAGGTTTGGAGTGCCCGGTGGCTGCTCTGGAGTTAGAGATGTCAGGTGTGGGTAATAGAACAGAGAAACTTCCCATTTCCTGCACTGCTCTGCAGGGCTTTCCCTGCCAGGAATTGCTCCTGGCCCCAGGGCAGAGGGACAGGGGAGGGCTCAGGGGATGGGATATGATAATATCCAATATATCCAATATCCAGGGCTCCCTGGAGCGCAGCCCTGAGCGGTGCCTGTCCCTGCTCTGTCCCCATGCCAATGGCAGCACAGCCCTGGGGCTCACTGCAGCCTCCCTCTGCTCCTTTGCTTGTTGCTGGGGGGTTTTGTTTGGGGTTTTGGCCTTTTCTTTTTTCTTTTTTTTTTTAGAGGAAGAAAAGAGAACCTGAAGAGCTCTACAGTGTTTGTAGAGAGACTCCTGTGAGACTGAGAGTCCAAGAAATGAAACATTTTTCCTACATTATAACAGAATTATAGATGAATAAAAATATAGATTTATAGTTTTATTTATATATTATATTATATTTATGTTTTATTATAAATATAATAAAATTATAATATTATATTAATTTATTATAAATTTTATACTATTCTATTAATTTATTGTAATATTTATATTGATTTTATTATATTTATCTCTATAAAAATATAGATTTTTTTTCTCCTTGAACTTTCTTCCTGAATCCAATCTGTCTTTTTGTGTCTCTGGCTTCCCCCAGGGGTGATCTCTCCATTCCCATGCCTGCAGTCTGGAATCTGCCTTGCTCCAGGGAGCACAACCAGGAGCCTTTGATTTGCTCAGCTGATGAGCAGATCCTGGCTCCTCTTTGAAGAGGCAGCACCAGCCTGGAGTGCTGGTATCAATAAATGGAGCTCAATAAGCAGAGTTTCAATAAACAGAGTTCATCAAAGCATGAATAGGAAACGGGATAATTAAAACTCATCAGACCTGCCCCTGTGAATGCTGGTCCTTGCTCAGGAGAGCAGGACCCTTCATGTACCAACTCTCCCTGTTTTATCAAGGATAAAAAACCAGAACTGCTCATGAGAGAAAAACCATTCATAAGGATTTTTGGTTTTCTCACATCTCCAAACCCTTTTGAACATGGTTGAGTTGATATGGGGCATTTTAAAGTAATTTCTTATCTAGCCGCAGAATTAGAAATGTTGGTTGGAACAAGTGTTCCCTTCGGTGCAAGGGTTTTTGTCTCCCAGCTGCTTTGCTCTCAAACACACACAGAGATTAAAGTTATTTGTTTTATATTGCCAAAGGTACTGTATGAGTGTGGGTATTTATGACTGGGTTTTGAGATCAGATTTATTACAGAGTTTAAACCAATTTACATTAAAATGAAAGCTGACCTCATTCACCCTGTTTTATGGCCATTACAACAGCAGCCTAATCTGGATCATTTCTTCCTTGTGTTCAGTACAAGCACTTGGAATGAGTTTGTTGCTGTGGATTTGAGTGGATTTGTGTCTTCCTCTCCTTGGCTTCACTATGTCAGGTTTTTTTCTTTTATTGTTTGTTTTTCTTCCCATTTCATGTAGCTGCAGGAATGTTAACCCCATCCCACAAACCCAAATCCGCTCTGGCCGTGCCCGGCAGGATGGAAACCCCTCCACCCTTCTCCTTCCCCGTCCCACGAGCTCAGGTTTGGTAAGGAGCTGTCAGGAATTGATCTTAGGGGGATTTCTGCCTGTCTCAGCCATGCTTTCCCCGCCACATTCACTCCAACATATGTCTGCAATCTGCTGGGGCAGCGCAAGAGGATCAGCGTCCACATGACTGCACTTGGGAGCTAAAAATAACTGCAGGAGTGAATGCATTAAAGTTCTTTATGCAAAACACCTCGTGCTAAGTCTCTGTTTGCACTGCTGATCAAATGTGTGTTGAAATATCCATGGCCTTGATGTCTCACATTCACAGAGAAGGGCTTTGGCAGCCAAAAATCCCACCCACCATGAGGCTAAAATAGCAGGCACATGAATCTGTTTAATTTCCCCACTCTGGGCTCTTTTGGAGGTCAGGAGTTTGCCTGCTACACCTGAACAGCCTCCAACCAGCAAAACAACAACCAGTTAAAACTGGACAGTTGGGGCTTAGGGAGAAGTGTCTGGGCAGCCGTTCAGACCCAGGAGGAGATTTCAGTTGGGTCATGCCTGTTCCTCCTTGGCTTTCTGCTGATCCTGAGCTCTGGGAACACGAAATCACCTGTTTGTGCCACCCTTGGGTGTGCCCAGGGCTCACACCTGGCTGTGCCCAGGGCTGCTCACACCTGGCTGTGTCACCCTTGGGTGTGCCCAGGGTTCACACCTGGCTGTGTCACCCTTGGGTGTGCCCAGGGTTCACACCTGTTTGTGCCCCCCTGGTTGTGCCCAGGACTGCTCACACCTGTTTGTACCACCCTTGGGTGTGCCCAGGGCTGCTCACACCTGTTTGTGCCACCCTTGGGTGTGCCCAGGACTGCTCACACCTGGCTGTGCCACCCTTGGGTGTGCCAGCAGGAGCAAAGGAGGGGCTCTGGCACAGAGGTGCAGGAGCTGCCTGGGCAGAGCAGGAGTGGCTGGGCTGGCCTGGGAAATGCTCCCATGTAGAAAATCTCCTTTATTTTGTGTAACCCTTGGGGAGCAGCCTGGGTTCCCCCATGATGAAATGGCTCCGTGGGAGCTGCTGGGTGCTGGCCCCTTTCCCTGGGGTGGCTCTGCCTGGCTTTGCTTTGCCTGGCTTTGGTTTGATGTGCAGCTCTGCTGGGGGAGCTGCTTCCCAGCAGGAAATCTGAGCTGCCCTGGAGGAGCAGGGCCAGCAGCTGCTCCCCGTGACAGGGACACGTGCTGGCCCTGCTGCCCCGAGCCCCAGCCCGGCCACCCCCGGTGCCACCCGGTGACACTGGCACCTCCCCGTGACATTTCCTGAGGTGCCAGGCCCGGATCCTTCTCTCTGGGGCTGTCAGCAAATGTGACACAGACCCAGAGCAGCAGAGAGTGCTTCTGACAGCTCACATTATAGAAATAGGAGGGGGAGTGGATTGAAATGAAATGAGGAGTGAGGGGACAGCGGGGGCTTTATTTGACAGAAGGGGTTTTAAAGTGGGATGGCTGCTGGGCCTCGTTAATCACCATGTGCAAGCAGGAGAGGCTTTCACTGAGGATCATGGAACTGCTAAGGTTGGAAATGACCTTTCAGGTCATCAACCGTCAGTGCAGCCGCAGCGCCCTGCTCACCACTAAACCTGTCCTCAAGGGCCACATCCACAGCCCTGTGACCACTGCAGGGATGGGGGGTGCCCTGGGTGTGGGCTCATAGCCGGCCTTCTGAAAACCTTTCCTTCCATTCTTTTAGTACAGTTTTAATGTAATATATATCACACAATAATAAATCAGCCTTCTGAAACATGGAGTCAGATCCTCGTCTCTTCCCTCACCTGAAAACCCCTGTGAGCACCGTCACACTCCTGCCCAGGGGCTGCCAGGGCTCTGGGCTCTGCTGAAGGCAGCTTTGCCTGGATGGACACAAATCCACAGAGCAGAGATCATCTGAGCAGGGGGAGATGGATGGACAGCCTTAATTAACTGTTTCTTGTGTCATATTCTTAATAATTTGGTTGCTATTCCTGCAGTCTGTTACAAAGTTCATTAAATTTACTTGTCTCAAGGGCATTTCTACCTCCCATAATCAGCCTCTCTCCTGTCAAGGATAAATTGCATGATGGGATAAGTTGATCCTGCACAAATGGAGCTGGCTTTGAACTTGTGGTGATAAGTAGCACCAGACAGGAGGTTTTTCTGTTGTTTATCTCTGTACTGATATGGCATGAAATAAAAATGGGTGTCTCTTTGCTGGCTGAGCTGCATCCATCAGGCTGAGCAGAGATTGGAAAATACTGCTCAACTTAAAGAAACAAAAGGGGGTAAACTGGAACACTTAAGAATAGACTTTTACTCCTTTGATGTGTGCATGTAATATTGATGTGCTGATGTGATCAGATTCAAAATTGAATCTTTTCTGGTAGATCAAAACCAATCTCCCCAGGTTTATTCACAGAGTGGGGTTGGGCTGGAAGGAACCTCAAAGGTTGTCACTGTAGGACACGAAACAACACAAGTGCACACACCACTGCTCTCAAGGTGAAAAAAGGGAAGTTTCTTTTCTGACTCCAACATTTATCATTTTCCAAAAGTGACCCTGGATTGGAGGGTGACCGTGCCACCTCTCCGATGACACTGGACAAACCAACAGTCCATCAAATTTCTCCTCCTCCATAAAAGAATGCAAAACAATACGTTATTTACAGAAAGTGTGGGAGAAAGTTTGCTACAAGAATGTCAACATCAGAAGGCTCAGAAAATCTTAAAAAATCAGGGTGACAAAAGCTCATCTCTGCAGCTGATATTTCTGAGGTTGACAAGAGTCCCTGTGTCCTACACCTGCAGTGACTCCAGAGCCTCCTGAGATCTCTCTGCTTGTGCCCTCTGCTCTCAGGGGCTGGAAATGCTCCCAGCCAGGGAAAAACCTCATCCCATTCCTGGGAAAAGGCTCATCCCATTGCTGGGAAAACCTCATCCCATTGCTGGGAAAACCTCATCCCATTCTGGGAAAAAGCTTATCCCATCCCAGGGAAAAACCTCATCCCATCCCATCTCATCCCATCCCATCCCATCCCATCCCATCCCATCCCATCCCATCCCATCCCATCCCATCCCATCCCATCCCTGGGAAAAGCCTCCTCCAGGGCTGGGCAGGCAGAACGGGGCCATAATTCCAGCAGCTCCAGGGCTGATGGGGTAATCTCCTAATTAACACATCTTTTAAAAAGCACTTAATGCCTGTGATAGAAAAGCCTTGAAACTGAATGCACTGCCTCTATAACAGCATAACCTACTTCCTTCCAAATAAGAAAGCAGGGAATTACCAGACATCAATGCATCATTTGCTAATGAGTTGTAATTCTGTATTAATTTACCAACGAGCTGATTAGATACGAGAGATTTACAAAATATATTAGAGATTATGGTTCCAGAAAACCAGCTCAACATCAGGGAAAAAAGTCATTAAATTTTTCTCTATGGTGCACCTGAAATTATTAATTAGTTGGCATTTAAGCAAAATTCATTGAAAACAGTTGGAACTGAAGTATTATAACATTATAAATAACACAGGCAAGAGCACAAACATTGCACTGCAGTGCTCAGGAGAGCAAGGATTCCACACCTTAAAGCACTGCCAGGTTTAGGGATGAGAATATTTGTGTAAATTCTATGTACTGGCCCCATGTGTGCCCGAAGATCAGCTGTTACTCAAAAGTCCTCTTTAAAAAAATATCTACAACACCCCAACAATTTCCCAATGGAATTTCAAACCTCTGTAGATACAACACACAAAAAGTTCTGCCCCCTCAGTGAAACCAGAGCTTCACACCACGCCTCAGGTGGGTCAGACTATGCACGCTGTACACTTTACACACCCACTGCTTCATTTGGCGGTTTCTGTTTCAGGGCTCCTTGGAGCACGCTGGGTTTCTGTCTCTGGGAGAGGGCTGTGATCACACTGAGACCCTGCACGTCCTCTCCAGCCCGCCACAGCTCAGACACAAACATCGAGGAGAAGTGCCACAGTGTTCATTTTAGGAATAAGATCAGTAATTTTTCTGTTACACATCCCCTGCTTGTTTTGCCAGTTGCAACACCAACTCAGATATATTGACAATATAGAAATGCAGTCTGTAGATAGAAAGACTCAAATTACTCTCCCAATTTTGAAGGAAACTGCTGTTAGATTTTTCCAGGATCTGCCTAATTATACTCTGTACAAAGCAAATGTGAGTTTTTCAATTGTCTCTTTAGTGTCAGATGTTTCTGTTTAAAATGGCTGAGGAATTCAACACCTTCCCTACTTTAAATTGAAAATTACATGTTTTCTACGAGCTGAGTTGGGACAAAATGTTCAATGCAAGTAAGAAAAAAACACCACAAATTAATTGAACTAAATCTTAAACTTGTTTGAGCAATAGGACAGAAATTCTCCCATGCGTTTTCCCATGCAATGTGTGAATCCAGCAGTTCCTGACAATGGAACCAAGAGGGGGAATTCAGGCAAACCCTGTCCTGAGAGCAGGAAGGGAGTGCTGAGAGGCCTTGGAGCAGAACGAGCAGCAGAGATGACATTCCCCACAGTGAGGAGTGTCTTTCTCTGCTGGAACTTGAAATAACCAGGAAGGAAGAACTTCCATAAAAAGCTCTTGCATATCTGGAACAGCTGCAGCATCAGGAGGGAAATGGCACAGGGGATGTGAGTTACTGTTGGACTGCGGAGTATTTCTGTCCACACACCCTGAGCTGAGCCCCCACTTCCATGCATTAAATCCTGAGTGAGAAATACCCACAGAAGCGCCCAGTGATCTGCTCACACCACTTGTCACTCCAAAATCACACCACAAAACTCCAAACCCACAAGAGCCCTGATTCCCTAATTTCTGTGCAGCCAAAGGGAGATGCGAGCTCCCATCCTGCACAGGACACGGCTCTGTGGGCCCTGTTCTGTCTCAAAGTGCTCCCCATGTCAGTGCAAGATGCTCCAGATCTGATAAATAAATCCTTTATGGATTTATGGGCACAAGGAGAGGCATAGAACCCAGAGTTCCCCCTGCTGCTCTGCTGCTGTGCCCCAGCCTGAGGAGCTGCATTTCAGTCTCCGTGGGGCTTCATTTCCCTGCTGCAGGAGGATATAAACCCAAAAGCAGGCAGGATGTTCAATATTTCCCCAAAGTTTATGCATAACCACCACAGCAGACACCGAGGGCCACAAATAATTCCGGTGCTTCCAAAGAAAATCAATGTCCTTATCAACAGCGAATGCTGGCTGCAGTTATGAATATTTAACACTGAGTGTTGCCATGAGCTTAGAAATGCCTTGCATGCCCCCAACACAGCCCTGTAATAAATGCCATGGTCTTGTGGGATACTTTTTAATAAAAAGAAATCAGAAGCATTAAAGCTGAGCCATTAAGTGCTGAAGTAGCCCTGAATGCCAAATGCAATCTGTGCAGCCCATCACTTTATCCAGCCCTAAGTCTGGGCCCTCCTCATGGATCTCAGATTTATTCTTTTTGTATGATAAACCATAAAATGTCCTTTGTGTTGCTGAATAAACAGCAAGTGCAGGTCACTTTAGCACGGTACCAGCACTTCAGTGAACAGAATAATAAATCAGGGCCAGGCTCCAGACGAGTGCAGGAACCAAACCAGTCCGGCAGCAGCACAGCCAATCTCTCCTTCCCCAGGCTCAGGAAACACTTCCCAGCTCATCCCAATGCAGTTCAAAAAAAGGAGGAATTCTGGCTTTATTTCCCAAAAATCTTTTCAAATCCTTTCAAAGTTTATAAAGTTATTAACGAAATTAATATCTGAAAATGACGGTATTTTGTAGCTACATCCATTACAGTCAAATAACAAGCCAAAAATGGATTTTTTTCTCAGAACATTAAGTCCTGGAGTCTTCCTGAGGAGTTGCAGTGCCAAAGTGTTGGCATCTGGGGGGGACCTGGGGTGTGCAGTGATGCAGCAGCCCCTGCTGCAGGAGGGGGTCGTGTCCATGCTGGGGTGAAAAAACTTGAATTCATTATTTTTATATTTTTCACACAAAATCCCAGATGTTTTAAGTACAATTTTTGGATTAATGCTCAGACTTTTAAAGGAGATCACCCAAAGCCACTTCCTGGGTAGGAAGGGATGGGAATTAGGGAAGCTGAATAAATACTTGATCTTAAAGTTTCACTTAAGTAAATGACTTGTGTGCATAAATAACATGGGAGCTGTCAATAAAATCACCCTGAAATTCTGTCAAACAGAAGAGTAATTATGGCTTCTGCTGGTTACTAATAAAGTGAAACGTTAGCTGAGCTTACACAAAAACAAACACCTCCTGATTTCATTGAAGATTAATGCTCATGTGCCAAATAGCCAGCCCAAACTTAATTGCTCTTTTTTATCTCCCTGAAACGATAAGGAGCAGCCACAGAAGTGGTTCTGGTGACCTTGGATTTACACAGGTCTGCAGCCACAGGAAATGTTCAGCTTTTATTTCTGACTCAGTGACTTCAGTGGGAATTGCAGGACCCCAGGTCCCCTCCAGGTTTCCATCCTGCTCTGCAGAGCTCAGCTGGGGGCTCACATTTAATGGGGTTCATCTGAGCCCCCACAGTCCAAGGGAACAATTTCCCCTCTGTGTGACAGCCTAAACCCAAACGTTTTACTTCTTCAAAGACAACGTGGCTCCTTTGCCTTCCCCATTTGTGTTTTGTACCAATACATTTGCAGAACTGAAAAATATCACCCAGCTGCTTCCCATCTCCATGGCAACCTCCTGCTCTGGCTCCAATTGATAAATACTTTGCCAAGCCTGTTACTGTAGGCTGGCTGTTGCAAAAATTATGCATTATCACTCACAAACAAGCCTGTAGTGTTCAGCACGTTCCCTGGTGGACAGCACAGCCCGGTTTGGCCCTTGCACCCCTGAGCATCCCTCCTTTATCCTGGTTTTCCAGCCAGTGATTGCAGACCCAGTTCCCTCCATTTCTGTGCCCAGGCTGAGCCTTGGCAGGTTCTTGTTAAGGGTCACAGTCCCTGAATGGCTTCACAGGAGAGGGAGAACAGGATCCCCCTGCAGCCCCAGGCAGGGAAAGGGCTCTGCTGCTGCTGCTGCTGCACATCTGCCCAACAGCTGCCAGGCACACCCTGCTGCAGGGGCTGAGCTCTGCAGGCACAGAGAGGGAGCCCAGGGATCAGTGCCTGTGACATCAGAGGGATCAGTGCCTGTGACATCACAGGGATCAGTGCCTGTGACATCAGAGGGATCACTGCCTGTGACATAGAGCAGGTCGCTCCAGACACGATCAGATCTGGATCTGAGGACATCCCCAGCTGGGAGTGCACGGCCACATTTTCCCAGCAGCTAATGATCCTCAAAGTTCAAAATTTCCACCTTGTTAATTGGATTTTCCTGGCTTCAACTTAAATCTATTAGGTCTTTTTGTGCCTTTCTCTGAAGAAAAAGGACCTGGAGCTCCCTCCCTGTGCAGGCACTTAACCATAGAAATTAAGTTACAAGGTTCTTTTTGATAAGATAAACAGACTGAGCTCCTTAAGTCTATCACTGTAAAATATTCTCTGCAGCCCTTAATCATTCTTTATTAATCTTTTCAGCTCAGTGACGTGGCAGCAGAAAGGTAAAATAAATAAATAAACCCCGAACCAAGCAGGAGGGGCGGATGGAGATACAGATACATGTGATCTCCCAGGATTTCACAGAGCATGTTAAAATTGTGCAGGGCTGGGATGTGCCCAGGGCTGTGCTCAAGGAGTCTGGCAGGACACAGAGCCAGAGCTGTCCCTGCTCCCTGCCCTGGCAGCCCAGGGCAGCAGGAGCTCCTGTCCCCAGGTGTCACAGCTCCTGTGCCGCAGCACTGACATCAATGCCCCTTCCTGCTCTTGTGTGGGAAACGTGGCCACAGTAATTCCTGTCTCCTAAAAACCCTTGCCCCTGATTTTTGATAGCCAGCACCAGCTAATGCTTGAAATTCTCATTTCATTTTTAAAAAGTGGCTCACTTACTTGTGACAGTGACAATGACAGTGCCATTTGTCACATCGCTGACCCTGTCACTTGATTCATTTATAATTTAATTGTCACTTCCATTTGATCAAATACGTCTGAATTGAAACCATCTGCATTAAAAATAACACATCTTTCTCCTTTTATTCCCCATACTGTGGCAGGTATTGCTTGAAAATTCAATTGGTGCCAGCCAAAAGCTGCTGTTTAATTGATAAGAAAATGGCTAAAAAGGAATGAAACCATAGGTCTGGATGAAAATCCCTGGTGAAAAATGGATCTTGGTAAGGACCATGAAACTCAGATATTCTCATTTTCACTTCTGCTGCACTGAGACCTGGAGCTTCCTGGGGATGGTGGTAAAGGCCCAGCCAGGCCATGGGATGGGATTCCCATCCCCAGGCTCCGGTGATTCAAACATTTATAACACAGACACAGAGTGAGGAACAGGACTTCTCCCTGACTAATATGTTGCAATTAATTCTCAGAAGAATCCTTGCTTAGGAACTTTATTAAATCCCATTAAGACTAATGAATTGTTGTTGTTTCCTAATTATATAGTTGTTTCTAGTTTAATGAACTGTATATTAATTGACTTATAGAACGGAGATTTTACTTTCAGGATGGAAATACGTTAAATAAGAGATATATATTCTTGCTAATGGCATCAGTTGTCAGTTACAATCTCTGTTAATAAATCTGTTGGAAAGTCCTGTCCTTTTGAATACAGATTTTGCTTGTTTTGTTAGCTAAAGAGGCAACAAAAGGCTCAAAATTAATTGTGTTCCTGTGTTTTATGTATAGCTGATATTTTTCCTCCTAATAATTCAATTTCTCATTGCAAAAGCAGCTGAATGCTCCTGACAGGAGTGACACCATGAAGGGAAAGCAGAGCAGTGCAGGGTGGGAGCCCCATGAGAGGTTTGATCTTCACAGGATAAATCAGGGATGCTTTTCCAGCTGAAACCCCGTGGAAGGAAACACCTGAGCTGCCAGGTGTGCCTGCCCACCTGGGGCTGAGCCTGCAGCATCACCGGGCTGGCAGCAAATCCTCCTGAGGATGAGGATGGCACAGTCCCGCAGCTGCACGGTCGCACCCACAGCTGCTTTCAGCCAAAGAAGCAAACCCAGTTTCTCTCCAATATCTCCTGAACTTGTCCTGAGGATGTTTTGTAGGGCGAAAGAGATACACTCCTAAAATAGGAGCTGCTTGGAAAGTAAGAACTGCTATGCTTCAAAAAGTCATCCTCTTGAATGCTAATGCATATAATCTTCAGCTGACTGCAGCCACACCACAGATTAATTTCAGCACAGAGATTATGTTAATACACAAAAAAGAAGTTGTGATGCTGAGTTTGATCAAAGGTTTTTCATTTCAGTCAGTGCCTTTGGCAGCAGGCAGCAGTGCCTGTGTCAAAGTAAAGCCAAAGGCCTCTCTGAAGCTCTGAGCTGAGCAGCAATTATTACAGGGAGAGGCACAAGGCTGAGAGCAGGCTGCTGCTTGATCTTGATCTGACTTCAGTTGTTGGAGTGGTGGAGTTTGATGGGGAGCGAGAAACTTGCAGAGAAGTCCTGAGAGGTCCCAGCCCTGTGGAGCTCCCAGAAAAGGCTTTTGGCAGGGCAGGGGGCGATGTGCTTCCCTGCCTTGGGAAATCTCCTGCCCCTGCCCCGAGGCTGCAAAGCAGACTCCAAACACAGACATGCAGCTGACAGACAGACAGACGGACTGACTGACAGCTGAGACAGAGAATCTGCCACAACAGAGCCCTGGGCAGCTCCAGCCCGAGGAGAGGAATGGCACCAACACAGCCAGGGTGGAGCTGCATTGGTGCACCTGAGCCAGGATGGAGCTGCATTGGTGCACCTGAGCCGGGATGGAGCTGCATTGGTGCACCTGAGCCGGGATGGAGCTGCATTGGTGCGCCTGAGCCGGGATGGGGCTGCATTGGTGCACCTGAGCCGGGATGGGGCTGCATTGGTGCACCTGAGCCAGGGTGGAGCTGCATTGGTGCACTCAGAGCCGGGATGGAGCTGCATTGGTGCAGCCAGGGTGGAGCTGCATTGGTGCAGCCCAGCCAGGGCTGAGCACAGCCCCAGCAGAGGAGCAGCGCTCTGAGGGGGCTGGATGAGCAGGTCTGTCTGTCCCTCCTGCTCACTCAGGGAAGCTGTGGACGCCCCAGGCCCGGGAGCAGAGCCCTCCTTGCCCCAGCAGTGCTGCAGGAGGGGTTGGACTGTTCTGGATCTCGCAGTGTCCCAGCTGAGCCATCCTGTGGTGTCACCCAGAGCTCAGGCACGGGGTCCCAGCCAGGCTCCTGCACCTCCCTGCAGGTCTGAGGGGTCCGGGGCCAGCTGTGCAGCAGGGCTGGCTGTGCCACCCAGCTGGCAGCTCCCCGGGACACCAGGCAGGACTGTCAGCACCCACAGGGGCACAGGGGCTCATTGCATGATTCATCATCCCTTGCTGGAAAGAGCAGAGTACAGAGAGAGCACAAACACGATTCCAGCAGCAAGGAAGCGCCGTGCCTTTGCACGCTGGCTTTGCAGGGCAGCCATAATCATCTCCATTTATTTTATTTAATCTTTTAAGTGCACAAATGTGAAATGGTTCTGTAAGTACTGAGAGGATAAATGAGGCTAAAGCATTCATGGGCACTGGAATCAAGCGAGGCTTACGTTGGTGTTTTGTACATTCAGCCCTCTGTCATTTCTGCTGGAACCATCACTGAGCAATCAGATTTAAACATTTCAGACCTTGGTGGCAGAGCTTCTGTGCAAAATGCCTCTGCTTTTAGGAAAATCCAACTTTTCGCTATAAAAGAGCTGCAGAGAAAAGACAAAATGGAATAACCGCCCCTCACTTCAGGATAATTGCACTGGAATTAGGAGGAAAGTGCCGGTTTTTCAGGGAGAGGCTGATTTTAGCAGAACCCTGGGAGAGCAGCTCAGCTGTGATGCTGGGTGCCAGGATGGAGGCAGCACAGCTCAGCTCCAGCTCTGTGCAGGCACAGGGAGCTGAAAGGGGCAGAGGGAGCCCAGCTCCAGCTCCTCTTCCTCTGCTGCTGCCAGGCCTCCACAACTTTGTAAGCTCAGACACTTTAATTCCTTTCATTTGCCATCTTAATGTAAATTTACAGTATGAAAACTAGGAATAATTTAACACTAGGAAAGGAAAAGATGAAACAAAAGCCTGGAAATCTTGGCAGTCTTTTTGAAGGCAAAGGAAATGTCACAACTCTCTTTCAACAGCATCTTTGTTTTCGCAGGCAAATTACAAGTCCGGGTTCAGAAGTGTTTTTGTTCTGCCATTCTGCTGTGACAGTGTCTGCTGGCAGCCCCTAATTCATTCAGGAAAATGCACAGCAGCAGCGAAGGGGAGGAAATGACAACAGCTTTGAGCAGCTCCCCTTCCCTCCCTGCCAGGCAGCAGCGAGCCCTGGCTCTCAGCACAAAGGGGTTTTGGGGCTCCTTAAGCCCTTCCTGACACTCCTCAGGCTCTGTCTGTGCTCAGGATTTTCCACTGCAGATGATCCAGGGCTGAATCACCCAAAGCCCCTGCTCCACCTCCCTGCTCCTCCATCTGACGAGCTCCTGTGCCTTATCAGAGCAGATAGAAAAGGCAAATAAGATGCACAATAATTAACACACAAGATCTGGGCTGCTCCTCCAGGCCAAGATTAATTCAATACATTTTCAGAGCCCTCGGGGATATAGATTCAGGGAGTCTGATCTATGGTTATTATTCTTTTAAAGGAAAATAGATTTACCTAATTTACAATCAGTTCTGATGGTGGGAGGAGGAATTTATTTTTTTTTTCTTTTGATAAATATACTGCAACTTTTCTATAATCCCTATTAATCTGATCTCCTAGGGAAAATTTTGCTGATCCATCATCTTGTGGCAGGCTTAATTCCCTTGGTGCCTCCAGGCAGGAGAAATGGATTTGCTCAGACGGAGCCCTGGTGCCTCCAAAGCCCCGAGTGAAGCTCAGCGCTGTCCCGAGGGGGCTGTGGGGAGGCTCTGCAGGGATCCCAGAGCATTCCCGATTTTCCTGGGGGAAAATCCCGGTCCGGGCCCGGGGCAGACCCAGACCCCGCCACCGCTCCCGTCCGATCAACAGAGAGAGCGCCGGCTGGAAAATAAACGCGCGGCTAATTGTACGCGACTGAGGGCTCGGAACGGCTGTTCTTAGCTTTGCCTTGAAGGGATGCGATGAGCGGGAGGTTTGCGCTCCGCATTTGGGGCCGGGAGCGGGGCGGGGGCTCCGGCAGGGCCGGATCGGGAGCGGAGCATCCCCGGGCCCCGAGCGCAGCCAGAAACCTCCCAGAGCAAAGGGACGGGCTGCAGGGGGAACAGCCAGGCTTTGCCGTGACGGGCTGCAGAGGGAACGGCCAGGCTTTGTCAGGACGGGCTGCAGGGGGAACGGCCAGGCTTTGCCCAGGGGGGCTGCAGAGGGAACGGCCAGGCTTTGCCGGGACGGGCTGCAGAGGGAACGGCCAGGCTTTGCCAGGAAGGGCTGCAGAGGGAACGGCCAGGCTTTGCTCAGGAGGGGCTGCAGAGGGAACGGCCAGGCTTTGTCAGGACGGGCTGCAGGGGGAACGGCCAGGCTTTGCCAGGGGGGGCTGCAGAGGGAACGGCCAGGCTTTGTCAGGAAGGGCTGCAGAGGGAGCAGCCAGGCTTTGCCCATGGGGGCTGCAGAGGGAACGGCCAGGCTTTGCCCATGGGGGCTGCAGAGGGAACGGCCAGGCTTTGCCCATGGGGGCTGCAGAGGGAACAGCCAGGCTTTGTCAGGACGGGCTGCAGGGGGAACGGCCAGGCTTTGCCAGGAAGGGCTGCAGAGGGAACAGCCAGGCTTTGCCAGGAAGGGCTGCAGAGGGAACAGCCAGGCTTTGCCCAGGAGGGGCTGCAGGGGGAACGGCCAGGCTTTTACCGTGACCCATGGGGCTGCAGAGGGGAACGGCCAGGCTTTGTCAGGAAGGGCTGCAGGGGGAACGGCCAGGCTTTGCCCACGGGGGCTGCAGGGGAACGGCCAGGCTTTGCCGGGACGGGCTGCAGGGGGAACGGCCAGGCTTTGCCCGGGGGGGCTGCAGATGGAACGGCCAGGCTTTGCCCACGGGGGCTGCAGATGGAACGGCCAGGCTTTTGCCAGGGGGCTGCAGGGGGAACAGCCAGGCTTTGCCCATGGGGGCTGCAGGGGGAACGGCCAGGCTTTGCCAGGAGGGGCTGCAGGGGGAACGGCCAGGCTTTGCCCACGGGGGCTGCAGGGGAACGGCCAGGCTTTGCCCACGGGGGCTGCAGGGGGAGCAGCCAGGCTTTGCCCACGGGGGCTGCAGATGGAACGGCCAGGCTTTGCCACGGAGGGCTGCAGGGGGAACGGCCAGGCTTTGCCCACGGGGGCTGCAGAGGGAACAGCCAGGCTTTGCCCACGGGGGCTGCAGAGGGAGCAGCCAGGCTTTGCCCACGGGGGGCTGTGCCTGGCTCCGTGCGCGGGCATCCAAGCGGGGCTGGCAGCCCCGAACCGGGCTCGAGGGGCCCCGAGCATCCCGGGCAGGCAGCGACCCCCGGGCTGCGGCTCCGGCGCAGCGGCGGAAAAGCTCCGGGAAATCCCCACGGAGCTGCTTTTATCGGCTGCACTGACCGCTAAAAGGAGTCCGAGGAGATGCCCGAGAGGGGCCATAAACAGAGGGAGGGCTGGACGCCCCCTCCAGGAAATTCCGTGTTTAAAGAACAACAAGGAGACATCAAAGGAACATGGACTCGGTTCTGGTGGCTGCCAGGAGAGCCGTAAATGCCCGGAGCACGCGTGTTTGCTCGAGCGATGGGATTGCTCCCAGTGCCGGCTCCCGAGCCGGGGGAGGCGCTCTGTGCCCGGGATGCTGCTCTGTGCCCGGGATGCTGCTCTGTGCCCAGGCTGGGAGAGCTGCTCAGTGCCCGGGATGCTGCCCTGGGCTGCTCTGTGCCCAGGATGCTGCCCCGTGCCCGGGATGCTGCCCCGTGCTGCTCTGTGCCCACACCAGGAGCTGCAGGAGCAGCAGGAGCAGCAGGACGGCAGCTCCTGGGCTGGAGGAGCCCCCAGGGCACAGCCAGGGGGTCCCTGTGTGCTCCCCACACCGCCAGGGCTGGGAAGGCAAAGGGAGCTGCTGCTCCAGAGCCCAGGGAAGAGCCAGCCACGTGCAATCAGGAGAAAAGCTGTTTTTCACACTTATTGCCCTTGAATTGGCAGAGGGAGACATCATGTTTTATATTAACTTCATAATAATTACAGTTATTACTGAATTCATGTATACCAAAGAGGTTGCAGCTCCCTAGGAAAGCTCATAATATTATTAAGAGAGATGCCAGTCCATTGGCAGTGTCGTGTAACAAGCTAATTCCAACATCTTGATATTAGACAGCACACCTCCAAAAATGCATGGATTTGTGCCTGCTCCCTGGGATCAATGGCAGGGACACATCTGACACGCACAGAACTGTCCTTTGGAGAAAAATGCTTTGTAAAGCACAAGTGGCACAGCCCAAGAACAGCAAAAAGTGCTGCCTTTAACATTTGAAGCAGTGAAAATAAATCTAAAGATTTTTAATACAGGGCAATGCTGTGAGAAATGAAGGAATTGCAGCTCACAGTGGAAAACCAATGGAAAGGAAGATTTGTGTGTGAGAGAAATTAAGGAATTCACCCAGCCTCTTCCCATCCTTTCCACATGATTAATTGCAGAGATTTAATTTCTCTGGGCATGTGTTCACATCGGCAAACAAACTTTTCCATCAGATTAGGAGAGGTGACCCATCTCCAGAGCAGCTGCTGCTGAAAGTTCTGCAGAGAGGCTAAAGGAGCCAGAAAAGGTCAGCTTTGCACCAGAGGGATGGGGGGGACAGCAGCTGCTGGGAAATCCCAGCCCAAGGAAAAACTGTTTGTGCTGGGGTCTCGGAGATTGGGGCAGCTCCACCCCATCCCATCCCATCCCATCGCATCCCATCCCATCCCATCCCATCCCATCCCATCCCATCCCATCCCATCCCATCGCATCCCATCGCATCCCATCCCATCCCATCCCATCCCATCCCATCCCATCCCATCCCATCCCATCCCATCCCATCCCATCCCATCCCATCCCAGATAATAGAGCAGGTTTCATTCTCGTGTGGTCTCAAAGTGACACAAACTCAGCCTCACTTTGATTTTTACTGTAAATCTAATACTCGGAGTCTGCCATCAAAGGAACTGTTGCACATAAACCCCCACCAATGTCAGGAGAAAATCAGACAGCAGCTGGATTCCAGGACTGTTGCAATTTCCTCCATAATGTCAGGCCATAGCAACACACACATCTTTCACAAAAATTAAATTGCTATTAAACTTTCTGCCCATCTTTGTAAATTAACCTCTCTTTCATCTCAGCTTTTGATTTAGCAGGAAATAATTTTTGGAGCACTTTCCAGACTCCTTCCATTAGGCGTTTGGGCTGTGGTCAATAAGGCTGAGTTAATTACCTGCCTAACCAGATCAAGCTGCTGTGCTGCTGGGCCTCAGCTCTGCTGCAAGTGCTGCGTGCATTTCTCTCAGAGGTGCAGCCAGACCCAGGCTGTGGCCAGCACTGGAGCCCACCCCAAGCTCCAGCCCCAAACCAGCAGCCCAGGTGCCCAGCCTGTACTGCCAAGTGTGGAAACAGCACCCAAACCTCCTTGTTTCCTTTTTCACCCTGTTTCCTTTTTCCCCTGTTTCTTTTTCCCCCTGTTTGTTTCCTTTCCCCTGTTCAATTTCCCCCGTTTCCTTTCCCCCTGTTTAATTTCCCCTGTTCAATTTCCCCCGTTTCATTTCCCCTGTTTGTTTCCTTTCCCCTGTTCAATTTCCCCGTTTCCTTTCCCCTGTTCAATTTCCCCCTTTCCTTTCCCTTTCCTTTCCCCTGTTCAATTCCCCGTTTCCTTCCCTTTTTTTCTCCCTGTCAATGCCCCCATTTCCTTTCCCCCGTTTCCTTTCCCCGTTTCCCGCGTTCCCTGGCCCGTTCAGAGCAGGCTGTGTCCCGGGCAGGTGAGCCCCCATTTACCCCACACCAACCCAGCCCTAACTGAGAGATCTCTGGGATCCTCCTGCCTCTCCACGCTCGGTCTGGAGCGCTGACAGAGGCACTGGAGGGGCTGCAGGATCCGTTCTGCCTCATTACAGAAGGAATTGCACCGACATGAAAACCAACAGGCAGTGAGAGCTCAAAGTGCTGCAGACGCTGCCGAGCAGGCAGGGACAGCGCTCCCCGTGCTGGGACGGGGCTCACCCCAATTGCTCAGAGCTCACCCAGCTGAACTCATTTCCCCAAAGGCTCCAGCGTTTTTTATGATGATCTGTAAATTCCAGGGCACAGAATTAGCTGTCCAGACCTTAAGAATTGCATTTGTCCAGACCTTAAGAATTGCATCCCTTTGATAGATTAGAACCTAAAATAATCACACGCGTAGCAACGCAGGGGCACATTTTTCTGCTAATGCTTGGAAAAGTCAGGATACCCTTCAAACATTTTCCTCCCCTTCTGTTTGGCTGTGGCTGTTTTTAAAATTTTAATGGCCTAAACTGCAAAATATTTAATAAAGCTGGGAAAGGCTGTGTTAGCACATCCAGCTTTATCTTGTTTAGCTGAAAAATGCACAATTTATAATTACTTACATAATTACTCATGTATTACTTGGAGGCTGGACTTGGAGGCGATTTCCAGCATTAATGCTTCTGTGATTCTATTCTTCCACAAGTAAATTTGATCCCATCTACTTTGTGTGTGATCCGGGTTTTTCTAATTATTGTTTATTATTAGTTTTTGGTTTTAAAGCCTCTCCCCCAGCTGCGTGCAGCTGCCAGGGAGCCCTGGCCAGCCTGGATCCCTGCAGGGCTTGGTGGGAGCCTGGGCTGGGGCTGGTGCTGAGCAGGGCTCTTCCCTCCTGCCGCAGTCTTTCATAAGCCTGAGGGAATGGAGCCAACCCTGTGCCACTCTCTGGGCTGCAAAATGAAATCAGGATAATAAAAGACATCCTGGAAATAGACAATAATGGTGAAATGATGTTTTGACACGGGGGCCATACATGGCTGATGGGGAAATGAGCGCAGTGGGTGATGGAGGAGGTGCTGGAGCAGCAGAGCCCAGCAGCTGGGAGGCTCCTGCTCAGCAGGTCCAGACATGGGACGGGTTTCATGGAATAAATCCTCGGAATAAACCTCTGGGGTTACCTCCACTCTTCTCCACTTTCTTTGCTCTAGGGTTACAGAACCCCCCAGACTGGTGCACATCCCCCAAACTGGTGCACATCCCCCAAACTGGTGTACAGACCCCCAGACTGGTGCACAGAACCCCTAAACTTGTGCACATCCCCCAAACTGGTGCCTAAACTCCCCAAACTGGTGCACAGACCCCCAGACTGGTGCACAGAACCCCCAAACTGGTGCACAGACCCCCAAACTGGTGCACAGACCCCCCAAACCAGTGCCTGAGGAGGTTTCCCTGCTGGTGCTGGTGCTGGTGCTGCAGCCTCACCAGCCCTCTGCAGAACAACACCTCCATGCAAGATTAATGACCAGAGGGGAACACGATTAAAAATAAAGGTTGGAGATGCTGCCGGTGCAGCAGGAGCCCCAGCAGCTGCATCAGGATCTATATTGTTTAATAATGCACATTAAATTCTTACAGACCTCTCTAAAAGCTGACGCTGCTCTGTGCAGCACCGATGTAAATCTATTGCCAGTGCAGGATAATCCTTCAACACGTCTTAAAAATGGTTTTGTTCTTCCCACACGCTGCTCTGCAGCCTTGAGGCACTCAGTAGAGGCTGGTTTGGTGCCACAGCACCCCAACATCCTGATACTCACCTCTGTTGTTGCAACACTCGGGAAAAGGAGCCCAGAGAAGGCCAGGGACAGGGACAGGGAGGCTGCAGGGAGGGGAGCACAAAGCCCACAGGGGATGGAGCTGCCCTGGCTGAGCCACAAGAATGGGGAAAGTCTCTGAACCAACCTGGAAAGTGCTGTGTTTTCTTTCCAAACTGAAGCCACCTAATATTTGTTTGTAATGTATGCATTTTGTTGATTTTTAACGTAAGCAAAGTACTGGTTTGTTTTTCAGGGCTTAGTATTAGTTTCAAAGCAAATCTTATTAATATTTAAAATGAAAAGCTATTTCAGACCTTAACATGTAGATGTTTCATTTAATAAACATCAATAGTAAATGTTTTGATTTCCTGAGAAATGTTTTATGTACCGAAACCCTTTGACAAATGCGACGTGAATTCACAAGCGCTCGCAACCGATTCAAACCTGCATTTTTTCCACCAAATAAAACATTCAGCTGCAATGTTTTCCCCAACTCTAATGTCTGTCCTGTGCCTGGGGGTGAATTTCGCTCGGTGTGAATAACAATGCGGCACAGACAAGATCAATAAATCTCATATTTCATTTGCCTCACTGTTCTGGGCACAGCTGTGGCACCAGCACGGGCACTGCCAGCGTGCCTGCAGTGACACTGGGACAGGGACAGTGTGATGGGGACAGGACTGAGCTGGGGACAGGACACCGAGCTGGGGACAGCTGTCCCTGTGCCGGGGATGGGACACCCAGCTGGGGCTGGCACCAGGGCACTGCAGATCCTCCTGCCCCAGGGCAAGAGCTGCCCCGGGAGCACAGAACCATTGAGGCTGGAGAAGAACCCCAAGATCCTTCTCCAAACACCCCCTGCCCACTGACCCAGAGCAGGAAGGGTCACACCAACCCCAGGAAGGGTCACACCAACCCCAGGAAGGGTCACACCAGCCCTTTGTGAGCACCTTGCTCCTTTCCAGCCCTTGCACTTCGTTCCTCTGCTGCCCGTGCTGCTCCCTGCCCTTGTGCCCAAAGCAATCCCTGGTTGATTTCTCTGGACATGAACTCCAAAGGGATTTCATAAATCAGTGGATTTGGCATGTCTCATCTGGAGAACGCTTCAGAACAAGCAGCTGTGAGGGGGGAGCTGCCCAGAGGTTGGACCATAACAACAACAGGGTCACAAAGTGATTTATGGCCGTGCCTGGTGGGGCTGAGCCCAGCAGGGAGGTGCTGGTGGCACCAGGGGACACGTTCCAGTGCTGTGACTGCAACGGGAAACGTTCACAGAATGATGGAATCAGAAAGGTTGGAAAAGGCTACAAAAACCCCACCACGCCCAGTAAATCATCAGCACGGGCCTGAGGAGGAGGAGATGCCGAACACCAATTTCTGCTTCAGCACAGGAAGGCTTTAGGATGATGCAATGCCGCTAGAGGATTCTGAGCAGCTCGCAACGCACTGGCCATGGCACAGAAGTGTTTGGGTGCTGAGCTCTGAGAGCAGAGATGGATCCTCTGGAGAGAGATAATTGTGGGGTGGCTTTGGTACGTGCTCTTTCTGCAGCTGATGACTAATTACCAGCATCTAATGAGAGAGCCTTATCTGTAAATCATGCAAAGGGGAAATGCTTGTACGTGCTGCTGAAGGCTGCCCACATGCCAAGGCTGAACATTTCTTTTATTGCCGTGTTTATTTATCTGGTTCTATCCGTCGAGTAGAAAACACTCTGCTTTAAAAATACATTGTGGCTCCTTTGATTTCCTAAATAGATTTATAATTATCTCCAAATTGAACACACTCAGCTTCTGTCCAAGTAATTGCCAGGCACTGTCCTTCACAGGAAGTGCAGCCCTTGGCAGATTTTCGCTGGGCTCTTTGGATGCAGGAAATGAGGGGCAATGAGATAAATCAGAGCAGCTCTGGGTGAGGCACACACTGTCAGGCACTCACAGCACTGCCTCGGGTATTTTTAACTCAGACCCAGCTCCAGGAAGATTTACAACTGCACTGGACAAGGCTGGAGCAAGGACTGGGGACAAACTGCTGCTCCTCCTGCATTGGCTTTTCCGTCCCACATCACTGAAAGCACCTCAAGGTCCTGACCCACAGAAAATCCTTCATGAGGTGTTGCTGCACCAAGAATAATTAACAAAACCTCTTCCACTTGCTGAATACCCTTTCTATATCTCTATTGCACAGGCAAAAGTTTCCTCCTAAAAACCCTTTTCCAACAAGACACCCAATATTAGTGCAGACACACCAAGAAATAGAGGAAGAAAAGGTTCATCTGATCTCCCTGTGCTTTTCTGAACTTCTCCAAATTATTTTTTTTGTGTTATCTAAGGTTTAATCCTCCAGTTCAAATGGCTCACAGCCAACTATTTCCATGTCGGGTTTAGGAATAATTTGTGTAATTTTTGTAACTTGGGAGAGTGTTGTTAGCTTGGCCTCAAAAGAAATAGAGCAAAATAACTACAAGGTAGAACAAAATAACATAAGCAGGCTTTAATTCTGCAAAACCTAGGGAGATAAAGCTCCTCTGTTTAAACAGCACTCAGTGCTGTTGAATTAAACACGCTGCCAAAGGAAAGGTTTTCTGAGAACAAATAGAAAGGAATCACATCTAAAACAAATGTGTTTGGTCCAGGGCTGCTGCAGAGCCCCAGTGCTTCAGTGACACCATCAGCAGTGACATTTCTGGAGCCAAGACAGCAGCAGAGATGGCAACAGCCAATTTGTGGTTTGTTGGAGTTTACACTTGTTTACTGCCAGGGAAGGAGACCAGACACTGATCTAAGAAATTGGGAGGGAAATGGTTTGAGCCAAGTGTGTCCTTGTCAAGAAAATCCTTTGCCTCTGGTGTCTGTGCCTCAAGCTGCAGCAATAACCTGAGAGGGAAATGGGAGCGTGGGGAGGCAGCAGCTCCTGCAGCACAGCCCCACTCCAGCCTTAATTTAAAGCTCACACTGGACACCCAAGTGCCTTTTATCACAGAATATTTTAAAAGGAACAACATTTTCTGACATAAATGTCTCTGCTAATGACGAAGACCAGGAGTAGCTTGTGGCCAAAGAATAAATGTTTTTCTAAAGCTTAGCAACAGCTCATGCTCGGAATGTCATCATCCTCCTGGGCAGCCTGGTGCTGTATTCTCAGGATTAGGTGAAATTATCCCGGGTCCTGCTTGCAATTTTTTGTGGCTGGGCATCTTATCCTTCTGTCTGAAGGTCAGATAAGAATTCTCCACCCCTGCTTTGCTCCTGAAGAGAAGCAGTGAGTAGAAGTCAGGAAGCAGTAATCATAATTACTAATTCTGAATAGCATGTTTTGTTACTGAAGCACTTGTGAAAGCTCCTGGAATTTAAGTTGGTGCAGAGAACAAAGCTCATTTAGCATCCCTGGGCAGGGCTGTCAGCAGGGCTGAGCAGCCCCTGGGCCAAATTCCAAATTCTCTTCCCTTGTGCTCTGAGCCTGCCCTGCAAGAGCTGCTGGTGCCACATCTGGGTTTCCATGGAAAACCAGAGTCAGAGCAGGGGCTGCTCTTTCCAGGGTTGTTCTGGTGCTGGCCCAGCACTCAGCCCTGCACGCTCTGTGCTCACAGAAACGTGCTGAAGTGTGATCCCAGTCCCTCCAGCAGCCAGGGCCCAGAGAAGTGATGCACACACTGCTTTGGACAACATTCCAGCACTAATTACAACCTAAAGTCCTGCTTAGTGCCTGGTTTCATTTTGTTGTTCGGAATTGCAAATGTTTGTTTTCCCTGCCAGCAGAATTTGTTTTTCAGACCTGTTCTCCTGCAGGGTCCCTCAGGGGGAGCCAAGGGAAATGTCTCAAGGCCGAGCAAGGCTCTGGCGTCCCGTGCTCTGTGAGCCACCAGCAGTTTGAAATGAACATTTGTGGTGTGTCTGCTTGCCCTGGATTAATTAGTGAACAATCCTGACCCCTCTCTGCTCCTCGGTGGGTGCCCAGGCAGGGCTGTGGCTGATCCCCCCAGCTGCCCTGGCACAAACCCCCCTGCAGCAGCAGCTGATGATGCCTTTCACCATCAGCTGGGTCTAAAGCGCACATTTAGCAGGGGCTGGATGCCCAGAGGCAGCCCCTGGCTGCAGCCCAGCGAGGCACTCAGTGCCTGCTCGCTGCTCCCTGTGTGCATTGGCCGCCCCTGGGCTGGCTGGGCGGTGGGATGTCCCTTTCTGACCCTCCTGCAGGATCTCAGGGGGCTGCAAAGAGCCAGACCTGGCAGGGCTGGGTGCCCGGCCCAGCTGTGCCCGCCCTGTGCCAGCCCCGTGCCCCTGCCCAAAGCAGCCCTGGGAGGGACCCTGGAAATGAGCAGAGCCCAGCAGATCCCCCCTGCCTTGGCCTGCATGTCTGAGTGCTTTAGATGATTTATCTGCTCAGAGGAGGATTATTTTTGAGCCTCCCTTGGCCAAAAAAGGTAAGCCTTATCAGATGGAAATCAGAATCCATTCTTCAGATCAGCAGCCTGGATCACGGCTCAGGTGGAAAGCAGGTCACATAAAATCAGACCTTTCATGAATATTTATCTTGCTTTTCGTTAAGCTTTGCACCTGAGGGTCTGCTCCTGAGCCCACTGGGTGCCTGCACAGAGTGCTGCCTGCTCCCAGCCCCCAGCACAGCCAGGGTGTGAGGCACAGTCTTATTGGGACCTCTAATATATGGACAATAGATAATAAATTAATGCCTTTCCTTCTGCTGCTGTCTGCAATGGCAATAAAGGAATTGTCAGCTCCTGTGTCATTCCTCCAGCATGCTTTAACCCTGTTCCTCAGCTTCCTCATGCAGATGAAGGTTGTATCCCAGGCAATGAGCCTTTGCAACAAATAAACTGTGGGGAAAGGTGTTTACACACTTTGAACACAGAGAAAAAGAGGAATTTTATCTGCCTCCATTTCTGCCATCAATAGAAATAAAGAGCTGCTTCTCTCAGTCTGAGAAACTGAACAATGACTGCAAGCTCAGAGATCCCCAAACAAGAAGTGGCACAAATTGAGCCATTCCATCAGGAGCAAAGCCATCATCTGGATGGAGCTCCATTCAAATGCTGTTACAGGATTGTTGTTGGCCATTCCAGCATGTGCAGTGCTCCTGTTGAGGCGGGTTTATTGTCCTGCTCTGTCAGCCCAGGCTGGGCTGGCCCTGCACGTTCCTGCTCACACACAGGGCTGGGAAATGCATTAGCTCAGCACCCAGCTACAACAATAGAGGTTAGCCCATCTAATTGGAAAAAGGAGCTGCTGTAGCTCATTCCTGGGTGAGCAATCTGAGTTTTCATTACAGAGGATTTCCTGGTCAGAGACATGAGCACAGTGAATTGGAAAAATCCCACTCTGTTGATTTGCCAGCTTCTGCCCCAGTACAAAGCCAGAATTCCCAATCATTCTGGCCCTGGAGTCTGCTATGAGCAGACCCAGCTGTATTTAACAAGAGGTGCCAATATGTCTTGATTAGCCTGCAATAAAGGTAACATCATCCTGCACAGGAAATCTTGCATTTTGGGTGATGTGACACATTTCCTACCAAGCCTGACAGTTGTGTCTTTTGCATGGAGAGCAGGAGCACCTCCTGCTCAGATAGATGTTTGCATAAATATCCCTTTTGAGCTCCTTGAGAGGCTTAGATGAGAGCTTTTCCGTTCATGAAGAGCTTCCTTTAGCTCTGGACTATCCGAAAATACTAACTGAATTTACTTTCAAGCTATCAGCTACTGGTGCTGCTGTGAGCAAGTTTAAATTAATGCATTAACAAAAGCTCCCTTTCTCTCTCAAAGGTCTGTACTGAGGATTAAGATCTGAATTCCAGGTTAGCCCTTAATGACACTCAGATGCACCTTCCCTTTAGCTGGGAGACTACATCCTGCTAGAGCAAGGCAGAAATAATGATCTTACTAGATTCAATATTAAAAAAAATCAGATTAAGCTTGAATTCTAGTTATAGAATTGTCTGCAGGTGAAGTTATTTTTAATCTGTTCCAAGATAAAGGAATAAATTTATGTCTGCCTATTAGAATTCTCATATAGAGAGAGGAGTTTGGTATGATAAATTGGTTTGGGGCTAAATTCACCTCCTGGAGTTTTTTTCCTCAGCAATGAGTGGGGACCATCCACTCCTGACCATTAGGAAATATTGGGAAAAGCCTGTCTGTGTCTGGAGGTCCAGGCTCACCTGGTGGATGGACGTGGACAATCTCACTCCCAAATTTCTTCTCCCTTCCCCCCTGTGTAATAATAATAAAAAGGAATGATGATAGCACAGGACTCATTCCCCAGACAATAGCTAGGCAGGCTGTATATTGCTTTATGGCTGTTGACTTGATTTAAAATGCACTCTTAAAAGTGAAAGAACAACTCCTCAAATTTGCAGTAAATGTATAGTTCCCCAGGCCTGATTTACTGGCTATGAGCCACCAAAAAACTGCAATTCCAATTTACTGTGCTGTTGACTGTGGCAGCAAAACCCTCGGCATGACTCGAGCTCTGGTGGTTGGCCCAAAGCTGATCGTTTCCCATTGATCATTATTGGGGCTGGCTGGGGCTTTGTTGGGGGGGTTTGTTCTTTAAAACCCTCGGCATGACTCGAGCTCTGGTGGTCGTCCCAAAGCTGATCGTTTCCCATTGATCATTATTTGGGGCTGGCTGGGTTTTGTGTGGGTTTGTTCTTTGATCAGGCTCTGCCCTGGCAGCAGAGGATGGCTGCTTTGATGGTGAGGGGTTAAGCCAGGCTGTGAGATCAAAGCACAGCTCTTGCCTTGTGCTCTGCTCACTTTCCAGCCTGGGCTGCCTCATAATTACCAGAATTCCCAACTGGCTGGGAGCAGATCCTGCGAAAGGGACTCGCTGCAGAGCAGAGGGGTGAAGAGCAATGTGTAAATCCTGCCCCGACACCAAAACTCCCCAGGAAAGGGGCCGGGGGTGCCCTGGGAAGGGGCAGGGGACAGGGGACAATCCTCACAGCCCCGACTCGGTGTCACTGCTGCCCTCAAGGCTCTGCTCCTCCCCTGCCACGTGGGACCCTGCCCTGAGTCACTGACAGCAGCTGAGCAGAAAATGCTGCAGCTGCAGCTGCTGGGGACTCTCAGTGCTGCTGGACCCCGGCCACGGCTCCTTCCTCTCTCCTTCTGGGGAGAAATGGCAGAATGAGAGAGAAAAAAATAGGGAAAGAAGAGAGAGTGAAAGAGAGAAGAGAGAAAGAAACAGAGAAAATATATCAATGAAAAAAATCAAGACAGAAGAAGGAGTATTTTCACTCCAGACTATCTGCAGCGAGCTTGCTTTTGACTTTCATATTCTATTTAAAAATACAAAATTGGGAGCATTGAAAAAGAGTTCCCAAATTAGCTTTTTAATAGAGATGGGAAGTTAAAAGGGGCCGAGTCATGGGGGAAAAGCGATTCAGAATCACAGCCAGGGCAGCACCAGCAGAGAGTGAGGCCAGAGCACGCCCAGAGAGAGGAGTCAGGAAGTTTTATGAAGTGGTGACACTGTAAATCACAGAAAAATCTCTTATACCAGCAAAAGCCATATGACATTTCTGGTTCTGCTTTCTTCTCAGCATCAGCAGAGGGAAAGAGCAAGTGCAGATATAGGGAGGGTTTAAAAGTGGAAAGCAGCTCTGAAGACATCTAATGAAGATGGATTCAGGATGCTTTGATATGTTCAAATTCTTACAGCCACTGAAAGTTTCTCACTGAAGTTTTAGAATTCACTTTGCACAAAACTATTCCCGTGTCCAGCAGACAACTCTTAATATCTGAAACCTAAAGATCAGGGTACACTGTGTGTGCCTGAACTCATTAGCTGCTCTGCTACACCAGTGCAGATCACAAATGTTATTGGGGGAGATTGGGTTTGGGGAGGGTTACTCAGGACCTGACATTCAGAAATTAGCGTTATCTTTTAATAATTGCATTGAATTATCAGAAATGAGACCCTGAATTGGATGGAGGTTCAGTTGTATCTTAGGACAAATGTCAGCACTGAAAGTGTGGTTAAGCATTGGAACAGGCTGCCCAGGGAAGTGCTGGAATCACCATCCCTGGAAGTGTTCCAAACAGGAGTGGAGGTGGCACTTTGTGATATGGTTTGGTGGCCATGGTAGGGTTCAATCACAGGCTGGACTCATGGTCTGGGACCATGGTCAGGGTTCTGGTTTAAGAGTTTCTAGAACCAGATCATTGATTTGTTGAAATGTTGAGGATTTGGAGATCTTTCCCTATTGTTATTTGGGGTTTTTTTTAAGAAGGTCTTGGGTTGAGAGCTCTGGGTAGAAAGGCACCTGGAAAACGGCCTCTGGTCATTGCTGGCTGTACCAAGTCCCTGTTTCCCTTATTTTAAGGCACATCAGAACCCCCAGCACACATCCCTTGCTCACAGCGATGCATCTGGAGGCACAGCTCCTGCCCCGACGATGCAACAGCCCCTGCAGCCCCCGGACCCTTACACACTCCGGACCCCTCCTTGCACACCCCTGCGCACACACGGCTCGGGGGGTCTGCGGGGGTGCTGCGGCCACCGGCCACCCCCACCCTGCGCTGCCCCCTGCCCGGGGGTCCCGCGCCCTCTCCCGGTGCCCGGTGCCCGGTGCCCGCTCCCTCCCGGTGCCCGGTGCCGGGTGCCCGCTCCCTCCCGGCTCCCGCTCGCTGCCGGCTCCCCGCGCCGGTGCCGCTCGCTCCGGGTGACACCTGCCGGCGGCTGTGCGGGCGGGCGGCGGGCGGGGACGCGGCCGAGCGCGGGGAGCCCCCGCCGCCCCCCGCCCCGCGCCGCCGCCCCTCCGTGCGGGGCTGTGCCCGGCCCCGCCACCGCCGCTCTGCGACTATCGCTGCCACCGCTGCCATCTCTGCCATCTCTGCCATCTCTGCCATCGCTCCCCATCGCTGTCACCGCTCCCCGCCGCTCCCCGCCGCCGCCCCGCGCCCGCGCACTCCGCGCACTCCGCGCTCCGCTCCCGGCAGCCGCATGGCCGCGGAGGCTCCGGGCGGGCGGCCGGGGCCGGGAGCGCCCTGCGGAGGTGAGGGGTGCGCCGAGGAGGGAGGGAAGGGAGGGGAGGGAGCGGCCCTGGGGCGCGGGGACCCCGGCCGGGGGTGCGGGGGACACTAACCGGGGATGCAGGGCACACCGGCCGGGGATGCAGGGCACACCGGCCGGGGATGCAGGGCACACCAGCCGGGGGTGCGGGGAACACCGGCCGGGGGTTCACCTGCGGGCGGGGCGGGGGCAGCGGGGCCAGCGGGTGCCCCCGGCCGCTCCCACCCCGTGCCCCGCTCCCCTCCCGCCCCTCGGCGCTGCCGATGCCGGCCGGTGGCCGCACAGCCGGTGCCAGCCCCGCACAGCCGGTGCCAGCCCCGCACGGCCCCGCACAGCCCGTGCCAGCCCCGCACGGCCCCGCACAGCCCGTGCCAGCCCCGCGCAGCCCGTGCCAGCCCTGCACGGCCCCGCACGGCCCGTGCTGCCGGCGCTAAGCCGGTGCCGAGCCGCCGGGGAGGCGATGGCGAGGCGGCCGAGCCCCGCTGGCTCCCGCACGGATCGCTGTGACTTTATGGAAGTCATCAACTATCGCTGCGGCGCGTCCGTCACCGCCCGGAGCTGCCCGGCACAGCGGGGCAAGGCTGGCTCGCTCCGATTTGGGCTTGTGGTTATTCACTTAATGGAGATTCGACAGCAGATGGATAAATGAGCGAGGCTGCTGGGTCTCGGAGCGTGCCGAGCCCAACTTCTGAGCGGGGATGAGAGGGATGCTGAGGCGGTGTGCAGACAGGACTGGTAAGGGCTGCCAAGGAGCAGGGCGAGCCAGAACAGCAGGACGAGGGCGAAAGAGAAAGCTGGTGGGAAGGAAGAAAGGAGAAGAAGATAGGGAAAGATCAGTTTAAATGCAAGTGATTTCCTTTTCTTCCTGAATGTAGCCGCCCGCCCTGGCCAAGGCGCTGGGTGTGGATTCGCTATGCTGGAGGAATAGCTCGTGTTCCTGCCCAGAAGGAATCCCTGCTGCCCTGTCCCCGCCTGACCGGGAGCCGGGAGGGACGCGCAGGGAGCTCCGCGATGGAGCCCTGAAGTTCATCCCCGACTCTCCCCCCTGCATCTCCCCCTGGCACATTAGCATGCAGGGTAGGCTCTGCCGTGTATTTATTTAACGGCTCCGTTTGCTCTGCCAGCTCACAGCGCCCTTGCCCAGCCCGGCTCTGCCTGCCCGAGCCGCCGCGGCAGCCCCGGGTCCGGGAGCGGGGCCGTGCCCAGCTGGGCTGGGCAGCGAGGCACGGCGAGGGCTGCCAGGGGAGGGGGCAGCGCCAGCCTGCTCGGGAGAGAGGCAGCGAGAGCCTCGGCAGCGATGAGGGAGAAGCTGTTTAGTCATCTCTCTATATATACTTTCGCAATGATGATCGCATTTACTGATTGCTTCTGACTGCATTTGGAGAGGGAGGCAAGAGCAGGCGGCACAGCTCACCTCTCATCCCGAGGAGTGCCTGCTCCCTTTCCTCCCCGTTCCCCAGATCTAGCCCCACTTTCGGCCGCCCAGTGTCTTTCCCTCCCAGGTAAGGCAGCGCTGCAAGATGGGGCTCTCGGGGCTCACCGGGACGAGGGAGGGGAGAAGTTTGTGTGCATTTATCCTGAGCCTGTTGCTTTTGCTCCCAAATCTCCCCAACAGACTGAGGGAGTGAGCGTTTTGCAGAAAGTTTTCTTTTCTGGTGTTGCTGCGAAGGGGAAGGAATGCGTGGCTGACAGAAGACACCGAGGCTTTGGCTGACATATTTTGCTTTAAAGCAAAGGTCTCTTTGCTGCCTGAGCCTGACCCAACAAGGACAGGAGAGGGAAGAAGGAATGATCTCCAGGCTCTTCACTCCCATTAGCAGTGTCTCATCAAGAAACTTGCAGTGTGTTTATCCGTCCGATTTCAGAACAGCCCTGTCTGCTTCTAGAAAGGGAAACTCTGAGATTTTTGGTTTGTCTCTGCTCTCTTGAGGTGATGAAGGGACATTGATCAGTGTGGAGCTACAGTGGTAAGAATCCATCCTTTATTTCTGGACCCTTTGGGTGAACAGTCATTTCTGTTCTCTGCCAGGTTTTCCTCCTGAGCTGTCCTGACCCAGGCTGGGTCAGGATTTGGCTGTCAGGGCTTTTTTGGGGTTTTTTTGGGGTGCTCTGGAGCGGCTGCAGCAGAGCCAGCGCTGCTCAGGAGGGACCCAGCAGGGTCAGGAGTGCAGGACAGGGCACAGGGGGCTCCTGCTCAGCCTTTTCTCCCAAATTTCCTTGGCTGTTTTGTTGTCCCCATAGTTATCTAAAGAAAACAGATTATTTTCTCTGCAGTTACTTTTTTAAATCAGGAGGCAAATGATTCTATTTTGTGTACCAGGTCTTCTAAATGTCATCAGCAGGGTGCCGGTCTGCTGTGAACCAGTTCCTTTGAAATTACATGCAGAAATTATGGTAATTAAAATTAGAAATATGGATATAGCTAAATATATGCTTGTTAGAATTAGAGTGTGTCTGTTTTCTATGAGAGCTCCAGACACTGTCAACAGTACATTAGATTTTGAGTCCAGCCAATTGCTTTCCAGCCTAAACAGACTGGTTGGCAGTTACCAAAACCCAGGCAGGCAGAAAAGGGGGATTCTTTCTACATTCTGGAATTCTACATTCTAGATAAACTGGTTGCTTCATCTTTTTTTGACTCAGGTTAGTTTGTGCAGGTCAGAATTATAAATCCAGTCCCTTCTTTCTCTCCCAATTTTCTTTCACTTCCTTGAGGGAGTGGTAGAGTTCCAAGGACTCGTGGACAAGAAAAAGCAGAACCTCTGCAACAGGGGATTTCACTTCTCACTCGTGGTCCTTCAGATAATTTACAGCTGGAAAAGACTCCTCTTGTCCTCTTGTGTGTATTTTGAGGATCAGATGGGGCAGATTCAGTACCTCTGAGAATGAAGTTGCGTGCGCTCTGTTGTTCCAGCTGCACCTCTTGGACCCAGAGAAACGGGAGCTGAACTTCCACAGAAGAATTCCCCTTTCTTTCTCTTTTGCTTTAATCTCCTGTCCGTTTCATAGCTGAGGTATTTATAGCTTCCCCACATATACTGCCAGCATGGAAGGACCCATTTTATCTTTCAAAAATTGATTTAAAAATGTGTAAGTCACTTATGAGTTACCAGTGCTTTATTGGAACAATTATATGTGAAGTATTTATAGTGCCTCAGCAGCTAATGTAGGTAACCTGGAATCCACAACCAAAGTTATGAAAGTACAGAAGAGATTTCTAATGTGGTTCCCCTGAGAAATCAGGGGAGATGAGGATCCAGTGTGCTGAAACTGGTCAGGTCACCAGTCAGTCCTGGAGAAGGACGCTGGTGATGGTGCTAGGTGAAATTAAAACACAGAGAAGACAGTTTGCCAGCAGGGAAAGCAGGAACAAGGTGCCTTTTCTTGGTTTCTCGAGTATTTGCCTGTATATGTTTGGTGATTAATGGATGAAATAATCCTTATTTTGCTGCCTCCTGTTCTTAAGTGTTCCATGAAAGTGACAAGATCCACCGGTGGTGGTAGAAGGGTGCAGTGTGAGCCCCTGGAGATGCCCTTTCAGCTGGCAGAGAAGGCTCCCAGTGCTGGGCTCTGCCTCTGCTCCCCAGGGCAGCCAGGCTCATTCACCCAGTAAATTCCCTCTCTGGGGGGACAGAAAAAGTGGTGGTGCTTTGTACCACTGAGCAGCTCTTCGGAGGGAAATCCTGTGAGATGTTTGCTCCAGTGCCGTGCAGATAAGCAAAGTGTCTCCTTGGGATGAGCAGCACTGTGGGTTATTATATGTTCTGTAATTACCAAAGCTCTTCAGCAGCAGCAAGATGCTCGCACGAGGGATCTCAATTGTCCTTTAGACAGTAAAATTGCATAGGAAGATGCTCCACATTAAGGTGATGAATGTTAATTTGCCCTGAAGAGGGAGAGCATTTCTGTGTGCACTTCAGGCATTTTCACCACAGACTCATTCCATCATTTTTTATTCAGTATTTTGATGGCCCATTGGAATCAATAATGCTGCAGCCTTACTGGCTGGAATGGCAGCTTTCATGTAAGTTAAAAACTTTAGAGTAAAACTGCCTACAAAGATACAATTAGGGTTTGAGGGCCTGAGTCATTGGAATCAATGGAATTTCCATTGATAAACTGATTTTTGATAGGGCTTCTAATGCATTTTATATGATAATGGCACCTTTCTTCAGATAATTTCATGGCAGAATTAGAAAAGCACTAGGGAAGTGGAAGTAAAAGCAAGTTAAAACAAAAGGTAAAGACTGTAAGAACTCTGACCAAAGATCAAGCAGATAAAAAAATTCATGGCTAGAAATGGAAATGCAGTTAAGCCCAGTTGTGGGCTCTCATGGTGTATGATTCCACTGCAGGCTGATTCCACTGGAGTTCCCAGCTCTTTCTTGACAGCTGTAGTTAAACTGATGAGCACAGGAGGTTTACACCTGGGGAATTATGGATTAGTCTTGTTTGTGAGGAAGCAAATATAAATTACTGTGTTTATGCTACTTTTAAAATGCTTTTAATGAGGAATCATTTGCTATTCAAAGTTTCAGTCTATAATAATGCCATAACCCCGCTGAGCTGATTATCATGTGCCTTGTTCAACATCATCCTCCACCAGTGGCTGGAAGCTCTGGTGTCTGTGCTGGTCCTGGGCTCTCCCACCCATCGGGGCAGGGCGTGACTGTGTGCTGTGTTCTCTTCTCTTCTGTGTTCCAGATGGAACTGGTCTGACCCCCAGCAGCTCCCAGCAGCCTCCCCAGCCCCACCTGCACTAACCCGGCCCGGGCTCACCATGGCAGCAGGGGTGGCAGCGTGGCTGCCCTTCGCCAGGGCGGCTGCCATAGGATGGATGCCAGTGGCCAACTGCCCCATGCCGCTGGCTCCCACGGAGAAGAACAAGAGGCAGGATGAGCTGATCATCCTCAACGTGAGCGGCAGGCGCTTCCAGACCTGGAGGACTACACTGGAGAGGTACCCGGACACTCTCCTGGGCAGCACGGAGAAGGAGTTCTTCTTCAACGAAGACACCAAGGAGTACTTCTTTGACCGGGACCCCGAGGTCTTCAGGTGCATCCTCAATTTTTACAGAACTGGCAAGCTGCACTACCCCAGGTACGAGTGTATCTCTGCCTACGACGAAGAGCTGGCCTTCTACGGGATCCTGCCCGAGATCATCGGGGACTGCTGCTACGAAGAGTACAAGGACAGGAAGCGGGAGAACGCCGAGCGCCTGATGGACGACAACGACTCGGAGAACAACCAGGAGGGCTCCATGCCCTCGCTGAGCTTCCGGCAGACCATGTGGCGCGCCTTCGAGAACCCCCACACCAGCACCTTAGCCTTAGTCTTTTACTACGTCACTGGGTTCTTCATCGCCGTCTCGGTGATCACCAACGTGGTGGAGACCGTGCCCTGCGGCTCCGTGCCGGGGAGCAAGGAGCTGCCCTGCGGGGAGCGCTACGCCGTGGCCTTCTTCTGCCTGGACACGGCGTGCGTGATGATCTTCACCGTCGAGTACTTGCTGCGGCTGTTCGCGGCGCCCAGCCGCTACCGCTTCATCCGCAGCGTCATGAGCATCATCGACGTGGTGGCCATCATGCCCTACTACATCGGCCTGGTGATGACCAACAACGAGGACGTCAGCGGGGCCTTCGTCACGCTGAGGGTTTTCAGGGTTTTCAGGATTTTCAAGTTCTCCCGCCATTCCCAAGGCCTGAGAATCTTGGGCTACACTTTGAAGAGCTGTGCCTCCGAGCTTGGCTTTCTCCTCTTTTCCCTCACTATGGCAATCATCATCTTTGCAACTGTGATGTTTTATGCGGAGAAAGGGTCCTCGGCGAGCAAATTCACCAGTATTCCTGCTTCCTTTTGGTACACTATTGTAACCATGACAACGCTGGGGTGAGTATTACTTTTCCTTTTCCTGAGCAGCAGGCAAGCGTGTACGGGGAGCTTGACTTCAGCTCCTCCTCAGCGTTTTCCTGGGTGCATGTTCGAGAAGGGGCTGGAAGTGTTCAGGGCTTGATTATTCTTTGCCTTACAACTTCTGCAGTTTGCGTGCGGTTGTGTAAACCAGAAAAAGCTCTCACACCCACTTGACAAATGCTCGGCACCACGGTAAATGAGTGCAGGAGGAGCAGAGTGGTGGAGTAGCAGGATCTGATTCATCCCTGCAGGAGGGAGAAGCTGACCCGAGTGCAGGGGCTGGAGAGGAGCTCTGCTCTCCCTGACCCTGGCTCCAGCCATGCGTCTCACACAAAGCTGCTGATGGGTCTCTCGTGTCTCCTTGCAATGTCAGTCCTTGTTTCTCCCCTTGACTTGCCAGGAAGTACAGATTGGCTGAATTCAAGTGGATGTTGTGGGTCATTGTACTGGAATACTCAGTGATGGCCAGGATGTGATCTGGTTTTTACTCAGCTGAGCAGGACAGGAGCCTCTTGTCTGTGCTTAGCTGTGAGTCTGAGAACCGAGCGTGCTGTGGAGGCTGCAGTGGAATTTCAAACATTCCCATGGACAGGTACAAAGATAATGAAATCAAAGCAAGGGCAATGTAGCCTGGAGGGATCTTCCCCCCCTTGTATTTCATTTCTGTCTCACAGATGTTGTGACTGAGATTATAGATTTGTGCTTCTGCTGCTCTGAACTAAAACCCCTGGGAGCCGAATGGCCAAACCCTCACCCTGACAAGGTTGTGCAGAGGAAAGTGGGCATTGCAGGCTGCTGCTTGGGGCACACACAGAACCAGGGTCAAGGGCAGTCTCCTCATCCCACACAGCACAACAGCACAGGAAATCTACAGTGACTTTGCAAAGACTTTTCCCACTGGAGAGTTCACACGGTTTAACACTCAGATGTAGACAATTCTCCTCCTTGTAATACAGGGACCACTTTTTCTCTAAACTGCTTTTGATTTTAAACACTTCTCTGTGCCTATTATACATGAACAGGCTCACAGTAGCACTTTTCAATTATTAAAATCATAATTCAGCTGTCAGAAAGGTGCCGAATCTGGGCATATGACAACTGAAAGTCTGAATTTCTTCATTAAGTGCAAGTGTAGAACCTGTTTGTCATAGTCACCTAAAGATCTCTTATTCTTCCTTTTTAATAACGAAGCAAAGTTTGCAGGTTTATGGCAAAAGCTGTTCCTTCCCCTGGGGAAGGTAAAACTTAGAAACCAAAGCTGGGCTTTGCATCCCAGCCCTGCCCAGCTCAGCTTTATGGATATAATATTTCCAGATCCCCTTTAACAATGATCACACCATCCTGGCACGGACACAGCCTGCACACCCATTCCCACTCGTGCTGTTCTACATCTTTGTGACAGGAGCCCTGGGTCAGGGGCTGGCCTGGCTGGGCTGGGAAGGGCCCCAGGACGTGCAGAATGTTCTGGAGAGCAGCTGGGGCTCTGCACCCCCAGGGCTGGGCTGGCTTTGGGTCCCTTCCCTCCCTTTCTGAGCACAGGGACGAGCCCAGCGCTCCCAGGGACCTCAGAGCGTTCTCAATTTGTTGTAATCACAGAAATCACAGAGGAACAAGTGCTGGAAATGAGCTGACATGGATTTAAGAAATTAAACATTTAAACATGGCTTTGTAAGGGTTCACTGGGAAGGGACCTAGAAAATGCTGTAAAGTCTGAAATCTGAGGCTTCTGGTGTTACTGATTTGGGACCTTCAGGCTGTTTCCACCTTCCTGACTCCCCCTGTGTGGGATGGGGGTTCACCCTCCAGGGCTAATCCCCCTGGCCCCCTTCATGTCCCCAAAAATCCGTCCAGTTCTGACAAACCGACACTGTCAGACAATATTTCATATACATCTCTCCTCAGAAGTCTTTTCAATCCGTTTGGAAGGATCTTGTTGCTAATGAGAGTCCTGGCAATTCCTCCTGCAGAGAATGCAGCCAAGGTCTCCAACGTGCTCCCAGCCCATCAGCCCTGCCCTCCTCAGTGCTGGCCACTGCACTGCTTGCTCTGAGCAGCACTCAGAGCTTTTATCCAGATCTTAAATATTCCCTGCCTTTTGCCCTTAATAATTCAGCCAGCATTTAAAGCAAGAAACTATGAAGCACAACAGTTTTTAACTCAAGTTTTATATATATATATATATAAAATTTGTTTTCACCACCAATACATTTAAGCCCAGATAAGTGCAGCTTTCCCTGAGGCTGGAATCCCACCACTGCTGGGACAGAGTGCCTCAGAGGAGTCATCTGGAAGGTGCAGGATAACTTTTCCCCTGTTACTAGGATGGGCTCCATTTGTGTGAAACCAAGGTTTACTAACAACAAACAAACAAACAAACAAAGCCAACAGCAGGAGACCATTAACCCTCCACTGTCCTGTGCATCAGCTGCTCTCCCAGACTCCCAAGTACCTTTGGGATACAATCACATTTCCAGACTGACCCATAAATAAAATGCAATAAAAATGAATTTCTTCCTGAAGGTGAAGCCCAGCATCAATAAATAAGCACTGGTTTTGGTGGGGTTACCATGCAAATCAGTTTAGAGAAATTCAGGATGCCTTGCAGGCTCCTTAGGCAGTTAACAGCCCAGGGAGACAGGTACAGCAGCTTTTCTGGAGTGGGAAACAAAGCAAAGGAATTAAATTATCCTGACCCTGCATCTCCCATCCCTCTGCTGTGCTCATCAGCCCTGCTTTAACAGAGGCTGTTTTTAATTCAACACAATTTAAATTTTGCTCAGGAGGCTTTATAATGAAAGCATTATTCTTGGGTGCATCTTAAATCAATCTGAATTACTGAAACAACTACTCAGAATTAATTCAAAATCAGCTCTCCAATTCATGCAGAAACATTTTACTCAAGAGGCCAGCAGCTCCCCATCTCCCCTCTGGTCCCTGGGCTCTGCCTGTGCCAGCCCCGTCCTGTGTGCTGCAGGGGCTGGGACCCTGCCCCAGCTCAGGAGTGCAGGAGCTGCCAGGAGCAGCAGTGCCAGCCCAGCCCAGCACCACGTCCTTGTCCTGGCTTTTGGCTAATTCCGTGTGCAGTGGGCTCACATCTCTGCAGAAATGTGTGAATTAGAGTGAGTTTGGCTCCCTTGGTGCAGGGCATTGGTTTTCACGGAATCACAGAACGGGTGGGGTGGGGTGGGAAGGGACCTTAAACCCAGCTCATTCCAACCCCTGCCACGGGCAGGGGCACTTCCCAGCAGCCCAGGCTGCTCCAGCCCCACCCCATATTCAGTTTTATTCACTTTTAGGGGAAGCCTCAGGTTCTGCTGCTTCCCCTCATGTGCAGCACAAACTCAAAACCTCTGTCCCCCCACTAAACCCCACGCCAGTTTTGCCCAGAGAAAGTGTTTTTCCAAGCTTTTTACAGCTGTTTTCATTTAATCTGACAGCAGCAGTATGTTTCAGACTCCTAGGCAGTGTCCATGACCTGCAGCAGAGGCATCAAATTGTAGCTGTGAAAACCTGAGTGCCACAGAAATCCTCCAGCAGCCCCACGGGCACGGCAGCCAGGCTGGGCGGGAGCAGAGTGCTGGGATGGGGGGGTTGGAAGGGACCTCAGAGCCCCTCCAGAGCCATGGCAGGGACACCTCCCACTGTCCCAATGCTCCAAGCCCTGTCCAGCCTGGCCTTGGGCACTGCAGGGATCCAGGGGCAGCCACAGCTGCTCTGTGCCTTGTGCCACCCTCACAAGGAACAATTCCCAATTCCCAATATCCCATCCATCCTGTCCTCTGGCACTGGGGAGCCTTTTCCCCTTGCCCTGGCAGTCCATGCTCATGTCAATTTGTCGTACTTAGTGCAATAGAACATAAATTGTCCTACATTTCAATTTCAGCTGGTTTAAAGGCGCTCTCTTGGAGCTCCTTCAGGCACTGGAAGGTGCTGTAAGGAGGGAATATTCCTGGAGGGAATTGTCACTGGGACCTTTGGGCCATTTTTGCCCTGAGAGCAGCAGTGCCCCAGCGAGAGGAGCAGGGGCTGGTGCTGGGCTTGGTTCTCCTGAGGGATGCTCTGAGCAGTTTCCCTTGCCCAGAGAGGCTGAGCTCCCTCAGCCCGAGGGTGCTCTGGGGAGAAGCTCTCTGGCTGCCTGTCACCCTCACCATTTGCACAACCATACTGGCCTGGAGAGCACTCTGCCCCTTTCAGGGCTGGCTGCTCTGCTCAATGGCTCTGACAGACACAGCTCAGTGCACTTGGACAACACAGGCCCGTCTGCAGAATTCATTTAAGGAACCAGGTTAACACAGCAAAGTCGATAAAACAGCCCTGCTGGCCTGCTTATGTCAACAGCCTGATTGGAAGGGCTGCAATTTCTTAGAGGGTGTATTAGCTGAGTGTGTAGGGAGCAGGGGTTGGGGATAGGGTCTGGTCTGGGTTGTCTTGGCTCAGCTCTGCCTCTGCCAATGTGGATCAGAGGGAAACGAGAGAACGGGCGCCCGAAAGGACATCAGTGTCTGTTCTGCTAGAAAAGCCCTTATTTCTGGGGTTTTCTCTCTTTATTGGTGTTCAGCCACGGCCAGGAGAGGGGGTGGAGGGTGAGCAGGGCTGTGGCACGTGGGGGCCGTGGTGGCAGAGCCCCGAGCACGCCGGAGCAGCGCTGATCTCAGCACTGCAAAGGGATCAGCCGGAGCACTGGGGCTGATCTCGGCACAGCCAAGCACTGGGGCTGATAGTAACCTTCATTCACCCTCCTCACGCACACCAAGAGCAGTTTGCAAAGCAAGGAAAATAATAACTCATCTCTGGAGCGCTGCCATTGGCGGCTCCTCGGGGAAGATTGCTGTTTGGGCCAGGAGTCACGCCATGCGTGTCAGGACTTTGGGAGCTGCCATTAAACTGAACCAGGATGAACTTCCCGATAGAAACACCACTTTGCGTATTTAACATCACCAATGGGAGGGTGGATGGGGTGTGGGGAGTTTCCTTTGTGAAAGAAGGAAGGAATTTCATCGCTCTCACCATTTCCCACACAGCCAACCACTCCTCATGTCCACGGGCCAAAGAGCTGCTTGAATGTAATACACAGAAAGTCCAATCAAGCCCTGAGCTGATGGAGCTACACAAAGAGGCCATTTCCTTGAGCTTTCATTCTCTTCACTGCAGCTTCATCTCATACAAAACCTGTATCAGTTTTCTTCTCCTAATGGATTTACAGATATTGTGTGCAAAATGTCTTTGTGTCAGAAACTACAGATGGAACCTTTTCCCTTCACTATCTTGGTATAAATCTCAGGCAAGCATCTCATTTTTGAGCTATTTGCACTCACCAACACCCCAGAAGTATTAAAATACCTTTATTCATTCTTAGAGCAAGTGGAATTCACTGGATTTTTTTTTCCTCTCTTAAAAAAAATTATCCATCCTCATGCTTTCTGTGGCTTTGGATATTTGTAACAGTTGCACGTATGTGCAAACGCACCATTTTTAACGTGCAAGACAAAATAACTTGCCTTTAGGGTAACTCATTGTGTGAGAAGTGAATTATTTTGAATAAGGCTAAGAAATGGTGCTGACTAAAATTGTAACGTGACTGCTAAATTTACCAGTGGAAGCCTTGGCAGGGATGCATCTATAGCAACTGATTTACAGATTTTTTTTCTGATCTCCTCTTTCTTTTTTCCCCCCTCTTTTCTTTCTAACCTGCCTCCCAGTAAGAGCCTGAGAAATACAGATTAAAGATAACATTGCATTTTCATTGGAGATGAAGGGAAGTGATTGGCGTGCTGACTGGATCTGGGCTATTTTTAGTCTCATAAAACGATAATTTCATAACGGAGCTGACCCAGTAAAAGTAATCAGTTTACAGACATCAGCTGGAAATCAGGGACAGAGTAGCCACTGCCAGTCAGAGAGCAGGAGAGGGGAAGAGAAGGAAAGGCCCTGAAACAAATTAGCCAGAGCTAATTAGGGTCCTTAGCTGATTGCAGCCCGTGGGTGTGTGCAGGGAGAGGAGCACAGGGAGCTGCCAGTGCCTGAGCCTTGGCAGCCCCTCTGGCGGGAGCTTGGGGCTGCCAACACCCATCCTCATCCTCACAGGGGCATCTGGGCACCCCGTCCTCACCAGCCCTGCTCCCCTGGCACGGGACTGGCACGGGTCCCCAGCCTGGGATAAACCCACACCTGGTTCAAATGCCAGGGAAATAACCGGAGATGTTTTTACTGCCATTTCTTAAGGGATCTGTGAATTCAAGGATGGAGTGACAGGACAAGGGGGAATGGCTCCAAAATGCAGGAGAGCACGTTTAGATTGGAACTGGGAAGAAATTCTTCCCTGGGAGGGTGGGGAGGCCCTGGCAGCCGTGGCTGCCCTGGATCCCTGGCAGAGCCAAGGCCAGCTTGGACATGGCTTGGAGCAGCCTGGGCAGTGAAGGTGGCCCTGCCATGGCAGAGACTAAATCAAGATGATCTCTGAAGGCTTTTCCACCCCAAAGCAATCTGTGATTCTGGGTATGAGGATGTGACCAAGCCCAGCTGCTGCCAGGCCGTGTCCCAGCACTGTGATGGAAACACCTTCAGCCAAGCTCTGCCTTCTCCTGCACACACCGTGCCTGCAGAAACTGCTTGTGTCTATTTAACTATTTACCACTGCTCCATTAGAGCACACTCAAGGGCTGTAATTCACCTCCCAAAGTTACAGCTGAGTGTGGAAGAGTTATTTTAAAATCAATATCTAACAGAATGCCATTGTTCCAACATTTAAACCTGCTGGGAGGCATGTGGCAAGTCAAATCACTGCCTGCCAGAGGAGGAAACAATTCATTACTGCTGCTAGAGGGGCAAGTTTGCACTGCCCTTCCATCCAAAGGGGCAAGTTTGCCCTGCCTTTTCATCCAAAGGGGTAAGCTTGCACTGCCCTTCCATCCAAAGGGGCAAGTTTGCACTGCCCTTCCATCCAAAGGGGTAAGCTTGCACTGCCTTTTCATCCAAAGGGGCAAGTTTGCACTGCCTTTTCATCCAAAGGGGCAAGTTTGCCCTGCCCTTCCATCCTGTCTCAGGAATGACCCTGGGCAGGCTCCGAGCCCTTCCAGAGCAGGCTCAAGCTAAGAGCCATTCCTAGGCCGGCTCAGAACTGTTCCTAGGCAGGCTTGGAGCCATTCCTAGGCAGGCTCAGGCTCAGAGCTGTTCCTGGGTAAGCTCAGGCTCAGAGCCGTGCCCAGCTCTCTCCCTGCTCCACCACCCCGGGATCTTCCATCTCGGGCTGCCATCTGCAGCAGAATTCAAACACAGATCACCTCTAGCTTTTTGCCCTCAGGACGCTGTGAAATTTGGCTGAAGTGCCTGCCCAGAAAGCCCTTGAGAAGGGCTCCTGGAGCCCTGTGCAGTGAGGCCCTGAACGCTGAGCTGGAACGGGGCTCTGAGCTCTCAGTGGGTCTGTGCTGTGCAGCCTCCTCACAAAAAGGTCAAATAATTCAAGTTATAAGTGCTGATCACACGGGGGGAGGCAGCTGCTGCTGCTGCTGAATGTGCTCCATGCTGGGGTTTGCTGAACAATCCCTGGCAGTGACACCCTGGCAGTGACACCATGGCAGTGACCCTGGCACCCCTGGCAGTGACACCCTGGCACCCCTGGCAGAGACACCCTGGCAGTGACACCAGGGCAGTGACCCTGGAACCCCTGGCAATGACCCTGGCAGTGACACCATGGCAGTGACCCTGGCAATGACACCATGGCAGTGACACCCCGGCAGTGCCCCCAGCCCCATGACCTGCTGGGCACCCTGAGCAGCTCCTGGCAGCCCAATGCCCACCCCAGCACGGGACGAGCCCTGAGCTTTGTGTTCAGGGCCATTGTTTGTCCCTCACGTGCTCCTCGCTGCGTTCTCAGGGCCTGTGGCTCCCTTTGCCCCCCAACAGTCACAAACTGCTGCTGTTTTTCTCATCCTGCCTGTGGATACAGGGTTCCACATCAGATGGGAAAACAGCAGATGATAAAACCTTGAGTCATTTTCAGCCTTTAATATGCAAATGTGCAGCCTTGATAACAAGACTGCACCCCACCACCAGGCAGCCCTTTCCCCTCTTGTTTACACCAAGGAAAACATTTCTTACTATTATTTAATTTTGATTGTTTTCTCCTGTAGTTAGAATCATGGAGTCCCAGAATGGTTTGGGTTGGAAAGATCTCATCAGCTGCCCCCCCCTGCCATGGGCAAGGACACCTTCCACTGTCCCAGGTTTCTCAGAGCTGTGGACACCTCCAGGAGTGGGGCCCCAACCCTCAGTTCCATGTCTGCATGCTCCACGTCCACTACTGGGGTGTGATTTGGAGACAACATGTGCACATTTCCCTCTGTATTTGTATGATCTGGAGCACAAGGGAGCCATCCTCCTCCAATATTAATTACAGTCACTGTGCTGAGAACAAAAATAGCACTTTATTTTTCAATGGGAAAGCATTGAGCAAGCCAGCTCTTCTCACAGCCTGGGCAGCAGTAAGCTGCCTTCAAAGGGAAAGCTGAAGTGAGGGAAAGCTGCTCTGAGCTGCTTTCTCCTGAGTCCTGACACTCTGGGGCCTCAGCTGGGATCAGGAATGTTCTGTGCAAGCAAAGCCAGCCCCGTGTCCCTGCTGCAGTTTGATTCTCAGTGCAGAGCCCCAGGACTGAGCCCTGTGGGTGAAATGCGCTGGCAGGGGCACTGCAGGGCACCCAGTGTGCTCCCAGTGCTGCTGGCACTCGGGCACTGGGCCAGACTGGTTCCAATGGGTCCTGCCAGTTGGGTGCAGGGGGTGCCTGCCCCTCTGCCCCTCTGCCCCTCTGCTCCAGCCCCTGCTGGCCTGGCAGTGCAGGGAGAAGCTGATCCTTCCCTGCCATTGAGCTCCAAACTCATTCTCAATCACAGTCCTGCTTTAGTGGGGCTTTTCTGATGTTTACATCGTTTCTTGGGCTTTGTCATCAATATTAATGTGAGAAAAGCTCTGCTGGCTTCTCTGTGCCTCTTGTGAGGGGAGATGGAACAGGCTCTGACAGCTCCCTTACTCCACTGCAGCAGAGCCTTTTTCTAGTAATCAGTGTCTGCAATGAGTAGAAACAGCTCCTAAATTTACCACGTTGAGCACGAATCAATGGAGCATTATTGCCAGCACACATTCCTCACTGTCACACATCTCACTTGTGCTGCTGCTTTGGGAAGATTTAAAACCCTGTCTCCCACCCAGCTTTGCACCTGAGGTACCCTTCCTACCAACCCCACTCTCTTATCCCTGCATAATTAACCAAAATGTGAAATCCCCAGCTCCTGCCGTGCCTGGCTGTGCTCAGACCTTCCCCCAGGAGCTCAGGATTGTGTGCAGATGGGCAATCACGGGCAGGAGGCAATCACAACTTCTCCTTGGTGCCTCTTTGGTTCTCCTGCCCACCTACATCTGCCCAACCGTCTGTTCCTCAATCCCGGAGCAGCCAGGATGGGTCCCACTGAGTCAGACACTGCTTCGGTTCATGAAATGAGCTGGCAAGACACCCCAGCCTTGGCACACTCCATACAGAAGATTTCAGCCCTCTTGGATGTTTTTCTGCTAGAGAGGAATACCAGGACAGATTAAATAACAGAAACAGCCATTCAGCAAGGCAGCTGTTGAATGAAAACATGGGAAATGGATGAAATGAGGTAAAAGTCATCCTCCAGCCAAGGGTCAGGACGAGCAGTAAGCTGGGCTGAAGGGATACAAGATTTTGGGCTGCAGAGGGCTGAGCAGGATGAATTCCACCACTAATGAGCTTAGTGAATAAGCTCATTACCTAATGAGCTCTATTGAACAAGCTTGAATTCCTGCCTGGGGAAAGCCCTGCCGTGGATCCAGCATAGGTAAACAGCTCCATCAGTTTGCACACACAGCCTGCTGAGGCTCAGCAGCCCGCCCAGGGTCACAGCAGAGCCTTTCCCCAAGCTGTGGGTGTCAGGAAGGATCAGCAGAGAGCAGAGGTTCTTTTCCAGTTCTGTCCTTTCTGCACAATTTGGGATCTGGACGAGGATGCACCGACACGACTCGGTACCTCTCACACGTCCTGGTAACTTTCCTTCAGCATTTGCATCAGAGCCTTCCTCCTAAAGCTCTGCAGAGCTGGGCTGGGAATCCTCCAGAGGACCAAAACTACCAAAAAACACTCCTGAAATGGTTCATTTCTGTGAGTCTCCATCTAAAACCCCGGCTTTGCCTTGGTGCCTGGGGAGATCTGTCAGAGCAGATGCCAGTTCCGAGGGTTTGGAAAAGACCCAGAGGAAATCTCACATCCCCACTGCCTCACAGTTTATTACCCAGAAAGGCAGGAGTGCCTGCAAGGAATGGCCCCTCATCCCCTCATCCCCAGCTCTGCTTGGTGCAGATTGCACTTCTCCTGACATGGAAGTGAAAAGGGAAAATGAGATTTCTGAAAAGGAGAAGAGATCTACAGATGAAATCTTCATTTGATTTGACACGGCAACATTTGCATTTACTTGTACCATTTCTTCTTAGATTTTCAGTGCATACTGAAATGTTGTCTAAAGCACTCATTTCCTATAGTTGTGCCACTCCAAAACTCGGGCACTGCCCATCATTTGTCTGCTTCCATCTGAGCAGGGCTAAAAACATTGGAGGAAGAAAAGGGAAGGAAAATCCATGAACTTTCCAGTAACATAGAATGGCTAGTTTGGTGGGAGATAAAGATTTTGAGTAGAAAATCAGTGTTCAGGCTTTAAAAATATAAATCTTTAAGCTCTGCACGCATGCCCTGAAGTGCAGCCCAGGGTAAACAGACACAGGCAGGACGTGTCAGGATAGATTCACATGAGTGCAGCAGGAAAGTCTGGCACCACATGTACTGCGAACTGAAAGTGAATTTCAGCAGCTTTTGTGATTCATTTTTTGTCAGAAACAAAGGCTGTGGCTGGAGCTGCTCGTGTGCCACGTCCAGGGGGGTTCCTGCAGCACAAACCCTGCGCTCCGGACAGGCTGTGCCTGTGTGTCCTTCCAGGGGTTCTGGGAACTTTACAACCAAATCACCACCAGTGCTTAGGACACAGAGGAGAAGTTGCTCCTGAAGTGCTGGCACCCTCCAAGTCTGATCTGAGAGGGTCAGGAGGCCCTCAAGGGGAATTCAGCCCCTCTTGGAGGCACCTGTGCCTGGCTGGGCTCTGGGAATGGGCAGGTCTGGATCCTGCCCTGGGCAGGCACTGGGAACACACCAAACCCCACAAGGAGCAGCAGGAAACGAAGCCTGGTTTCCAGAGGTTTGCCTGATGAAGAGATTGCACTCGGCTGTCAGTGAAAGGCCTTTTCCTGCTCCTGCCCACGTGCCCCCCGTGCTCACAGCTCACTCAGCCCTGTGCCAGGAGGGCTCGGAACCAGAGGGAAATTGGCTTTTTGCCCACTGTGAGTGACAGGCTTTGTCAGGAATGATCTATTTGAAAACTGAGCCCTGCCCAGGGTTGTCTTTCAGACAGACACAACCATTCTTGGGGCATCACCGTGGGGCTGGAGCTCCCAGCCAGGCCCAGGTCCCACGCAGAGGAGGCTGGGGCTGCCCTGGGCTCGTGGCCATGGGCAGAGCTGGCTCCTGCACGTTGCCAGCTGCCATCGGCCTTGCAGGGACATGGGACAGGGTGAGAGCACGGAGGTGAAGGACAAGTGGCTCCTTTCCTTCCCCAGAGCCTGTCAGCACACGGGGAGATCCCTCTGCTCACTGCTCACCCATCCTGTGCTCATGAACAGGAGGGGCAGGGCAGCACAGCTCACAGCTCTGTCCCACTCTGCTGTTCGTGCCACTGAGAGCTCAGGGGGCTCATTCCTAAGGCTAACAGACTCATTTTTAGGGAGTTACGGAAGGAAAGAGCTGCTACAGAAAGAGAAGAGCTTCCAGGGGCTGGTCATTGCTGCTGCCTCTCCTGCTGCCTCTTTTCACGCTAAGCATCCTCCCAGGATGGCATTTTGTTCCTCCAAGGCACACAGGGGGTTTGTGGTGCTGTTTGGGGCTGGTTTGGAGGGAAGTGACCCCAGCAGGGTCCCAGCAGCTGCCAAGGCTGTGCCCTGGGACAGCTCCAGCTCTCAGAGGTGACTCCTGAGACTGATGTTCTCCAGCTCACTACTGACACGTGGGCTGGGTAAATGAGATAGGCTTTGGCGTCTCATTCGCTCTCAATCCATCTTCTCCAGTGCTTTTCTCCTCTCCAGCCTGCACATGGAGAGGTCAATCAGCTTAATTACAGATGTGGGACACATCAGCACCATTTGCAGGCCAAGGTGAGCTCCTGCAGCCAGAGCTCCTGCACACTCCCACTCACTTTTGCACCAGATAAAAGAGCAACAGGTTCCTTTGCAGTCAAGAAACCTCTCCACGTATCACTGGACTGATAACAAAAGGAATAAATAACTGCAGAGAAGTGAATTTTAATGACATTTCTGTACCAAGTCTGTCAGAGCACGCTACAACCACTTATTCAAGTTCACTGCCTCCCTAGATAAACACTGACATCTCTATTCTGCAGGTGTAAAATCCCAGTCAGAGAAAGGCTGAACTTCTCCTGCACAGCCCACACAATAAATCTCAGTGGAGCAGGGACCTGTGCACTCTCAGAGTGCCCCAGAGCCAGCAGGCCTGAGGCAGCTCTGATCAAAGCATGCCTGCTTCCAGAAACACCTTGATGTCCTCGGAGGGTGGCCAGAGCAGGTCACCTCCTGCAGCCAGGCCAGGGGTGGCACTGAGATCCTCTGATGTGTGTTCAGAGGCTCGGTCTGGCACCTCCCCAGCTGTAATTCCCTTGCTCCTCTCTGGAACATCCGTAGGTTCTGCTGCCCAGGTGGGTCACTCACTTCTGTTCTCCCAACTCAGAACCCTTTGAAGAGCAGAGGCACAAACCCATTCAGGAGCTATTTACTGGGGTCAGCAGAGACTGGTGTGTTGTTTCTGTCCCTTTAGAGAAGCCCACAAAATTCTACAGAGGCCAAAACAAACAGGAATGCACAACCAGCAGCTGCCTCAGCCTTCCAGAAGGGTTCTGTGGCATTCCAGGAACTCGCAGTGCACTATAAACTTCCCTTTGAAATAAAGGACACTGGGATTTTTAATTGCCTCCTAACCTTTCATTAATTGGGCTTTATGCAGTGAGCAACAGCACAATAGCAGGTCTGCAGCCTCAGTGCAGAATGCAAATGGGCCACAATGAGGGGAGGCACCTGAGCCAAGCCCGGCCCCAGCGGGAGCTCCTGCTCTCAGCCACCTCAGCAGAGATTTCCTAATGATCCAGTGGCCTTTGTTTCACTGGAATTGCTTTCAGAACAAGCAGCATCTGAGAAGCATTCCCCACACATCACAAATGTTGGCATTTGCTCCTTGGAGAGGCACAGAACAGCTCTAGAGTGATGGCTCTCAGCAGCTCTGAAAAGTCACATTTGAAATTTATTTCCATCGTAATGAGTCTAGTGAACAATTTTGTCAGAAAGACTTATTTGCATACCTCCCATTTATGTTTTCACGTAGTTTCTGAACTTGCCATAAACAACAGCTCTGTGGTGATAAAAGCAATAATCCCAGGGCAGGAACTTGTGGATGGCCTCAGCTCTGTGCTGCAGCTCCCCAGGGCTGATCCTGCAGGAGAGGAGCTCAGCCTGGCCTGGCCCAGCCTGGGCTCACCTGTGGGGCTGTGGGGGGGCCTGTGCAGGGACAGGGGGGGACCTGGATGGTCCCTGAGGGTCCCTTCAGCTCAGGGAGGTCTGTGACTCTGACTCCATGAACCCCAGCCATGGGAACACAATTCCCCTTCCCTCGTGGCCATCTCATCCTGCCCTTCCCGTGCCCTGGAGCAGCTGCTGGAGCCCCTCAGGATTGGGGTATCCTTGGGATTGGGATCCCCTTGGGATCTGGATCTCCTCGAGATTGGGATATCCTTGGGATCTGGATCCCCTTGGGACTGGGATCCCCTCGGGAGCGGGACCCCCAGCCCATCCTAGGGTCTGGCGACAGCCAGCCCCCCAGCCCTGTGCCCTGCAGGGGCACACAGCCCCTGTGCCCTGCAGCAGGCTCAGCTGGCCTCAGCAGGGCTGGGGGTCCCAGAGCCCCCAGGTGAAGCTCCCCCCGAGGGGCTCGGGGAGCAGCAGCAGCACCTGAGCCCTCCCTGCTGTCCCTGCAGGGCCGGGCTGGAAACGCCTCCCAGCAGAAGCCTGGTGGTGTCTCTGGGGGCTCAGAGTGCCATTTGCTCTAATTCTTGTTGACATTTCATTTCACACACTATTAAATGACCCCCGTCAGAAGGATGGAGCAGAAATTTGCTTTGGAAGAGAGAAAAAATAACGTGTGCTCTAGGACAAAACAAGCTCCTGATTTATTTTCCTGGTGAAGGTAACACGTGTGCAGAGCAGCCAGCCAGCCTGACCCAGGGCTGCTGTGTTTGCCATAACTCTGAGTTTGGGGACTGTGGCAGCAGAGTCTCGAATGTCACAGCACGTGTTTCTGTGATTATTGGCATCTTCACACCATCAGGCTGTTCCTACCCAAACAAATGTCTGCCTCTGTTTGTGGGCAGAGCTGGAGAGCTCTCTGTGACAGCCAGGGCGGTACCTGCATTCCACAGAGCTGGAGAGCAGCAGGACAAGTGTGAGGGAGCTGCTCTGAACCATTTTGTGTGATGAATTCAGCAGTGACAGATCCTGTCAGTCCCTCTGGGGGAGCCAGGGCTGGGCAGCTCTCCTGCCCCTTGTGCACCTTGCTGCACGGGCTCTGAAATGACCCCAGGAGAGGCAGCAGGGCACTGAGGTGCAGGTGGATCTCTCCATGGGGAGGAGCAGAGCTGCTCCTGGCATTCAGGGGACACGGGGACGATGGCTCTGGGAGCAGCACACTCAGAGCAGCCTGAGCTGGTGTGAGCAGAGCTGGGGCACACAGGGAGAGAAGGGCTCTGTAAAACACCTTCCCCTGCCTTTCCGTGGGCTTTGGCTCCCAACGTGCCGCATTCATCTTCTGTGGTGATTAAAGCTCAGCAAAGTCATTAATACTGAGATTTCCCTCACTATATCACATCCCAAAATTGACTTTTTTACTTGTTTTAGGGAAATAACCCCCTTTTCCCCTTCCAAACAGGCTTTTCTAGGGGAAATGCAACACTGAAACCTTGTGAGGGAGTCCATTTGTTTATGGCCAACCAACAACTTAATGAGTGCAGGGAAAATACAATTCCTGGGGCTAAACAGGGACCATCCTTGGCAGAGACCCCACAAGGCCATGATGGGGTGCACTGGAGCTGCAGGGGGGTCCCTCAGCATCGGCCTGGGGGCTGCAGGGGGATGGAGGGGTGGGGCTGTGCCCCCCACACCTGAGCTGAGCCAGGGGCACAGAGGGCAGGGGCACAGAGGGCAGGGTGGCACAGAGGGCAGGGCTGGCACAGAGGGCAGGGTGGCACAGAGGGCAGGGTGGCACAGAGGGCAGGGCTGGCACTGGGGGGCTCCGGGGTCCCTCCCAGCCCATTCCCTGAGCTGTGGCACAGAGGGCAGGGTGGCGCAGGGTGGCACAGAGGGCAGGGCTGGCACTGCGCCCCCCTCCCAGCGCCCCGGGCCCCCCCCCCCCCCTGGTGTGGCACAGAGGGCAGGGTGGCACAGAGGGCAGGGCTGGCACAGAGGGCAGGGCTGGCACTGGGGGGCTCTGGGGTCCCTCCCAGCCCATTCCCTGGCCCGAGGCTGTCTGGCTGTGCCAGGCAGGGGCACAGAGGGCAGGAAGGTGCCACAGTCCCACCCTGGCCAGAGGACAGAGCCATTCCCAGAGCAGAGTCACTGTGCAAAACGCAGCCGAGCTCAGGGATGACCTCCAGACAAATGAAGCTGTCAGGACTAATTAAAATGCTCTTTTTCTTCCTCTTCTCTCTGCTGGTCAATAAGATAAACACAGGCCAGAGGAGCACAAAGAACAGGCTCTGTGCACTCTGCACTCCCAAAGATGCTTCACAGCCTCAGACAGCAAACACAAAAGCTGAGCTGATGGGTTTCATTCTAGGGTGAATGTGTGTCCTTCTGCTGTCACTGCTGGCACGGAAAAACAGAAATGTGCTTCTGCCTAAACATTCCAGAGTGACCACAGGACTCGGAGCAGGTCCTGGTGAAAGGATTTGCAATCCTGCCAGGAAGAGATGCCCTAAAGCCTCTCTGGGGAGGTGGGAGAGCCCCTTTGGGGTGAAGCCTGGGCTGCTGGGAGCTGTGCTTGCTCTGCCTCTGCTCTGCTGGGAGGGTGCCAGCTCTCTCCCTGCTGGGTGGGTTTGACCCTGCTGCCCCTCCCCAGCCCTGGCACAGCCCTGCTCAGCTCTGCCTCCAGCTCTGCCCTGGGGCCAGGCAGGGGAGGCTGCTCACAGCGACGTCCTGTGCTCCCCCAGGAAATCCAAGTGCTCCTGTTGGAGGCTGAGAGAGGCTGCATTAGCAGTGCAGTGTGAGGCACTGTGAAATGTGGCTCTGCTTTTGCAGCTCCTGCCCTGCTGAAGCTCCCTCTTAGCTCAGGGTAACCTCCCAGTCTGCTCCTACGTTTGCTTTGCAAAGAAAAGGAGAACATGAAAAAAATAATGGAAAAGGCCTTTTCCCCCTTTACTTAAGTATCACCTGAAGGTTTAAATGTAGTAATTAAAAGTCCCTCTCTGCTTCTGCATGAATTTTTAAATATAGTCATTAAAAATAAAATAAACCCTTAGCATGATCTGCCTTACATAACTTCCTCCACAATTTAAAAATAACTCGTACAACTTTCTAGTACTCAGTGTGCATCACAGCAATTAGAGAGAGGCAGGTAAGAGCCAGCTCCAGCGCCCACCAGGAGGGCAGGATCCCACGGGGGGTGATTGGGGATCACATTTTGGCATCTCACTGCTGATCTGGGGACAGACCCCAGCCCCAGAGGCACATGGGGCTGGGGGCTCCTGGCTCAATGCTGGTCCAGGGCTGCACATCTGGGGTGGGGAACATCTGGCCTGGGGGATCCCCTGCTCCTGCAGGCACAGAGCTGCTCCTGAGCCTGAGCACAGCTGGCTCTGCCCCCCTGCACGGCCAGGGAACCCCAGATCCTCCGTCACAGCAGAGCGAGGGCAGGGGAAAGCTGATTAAAAGAGTGTAAATACAAACCGGAGCTCTTTCTGTTTGTGCTGGAATCACACAGCACATAAAACACTCTGTGAAACCTCCCTGCCTCCCCTGTCCCGCTCTGAGTCTGCTCTGAACCAGGGCAGCACAGTCTGGAGGCTCTTCTGGCCCAGACAAAGTTCCTGAGAAATCTCAGGAGCAGCAGAGAGCTGGAAGCCACTCAGGATTGCAGAGGGGAAAGGAGTGACCGTGTGAGAATGATAAATGTGCTGGAAAATAAGGAGAGTGAGGATATAGATCAACACAGGTCCATAAATCATGGCTCACATGATGAATTTGTTATGCCAGCTCTGCCTGTTGAGCTGTTAAAGCAATGCTAAAATATGACTGAGGCACATGTGAGAAACTCTGGGCAAGTCTGCCAGGCCTTCAGCCCTGTAAGTTATTACAGCTGTACTCACCTAAGTTTACATTAAATGAGGGTCCAGCCAGTTTTAGCTACAGAGAGAATTATTACAGAGCATCCATCAGGCACAGCATCAGGGACTGGGCACGCAGTTATTCTGCATTTCCCAGCTGCATTCCATCCCTAATTTATCCACTACCACAAGCTTTCTTTGTCCACTGCCACAAGCTTTCTTTCCCAAACACACCCACCCTGCCTTGGGCTGCAGGAGGAGCCCGGGAGGATTCCTGGGGTGCTGGATGGGACCAGCAGGAGCAGGGAGCAGCCCCAGAGGGCACAGCAGGGCAGGGTGGGACCCTGGGAGCCCCAGGGCTGGCACAGCCTCCCTGGGCAGCCCCAGCCCTGTGCCCCTCCTGAGGGGACCCAGGGATGCTCAGGGGGCTCCCCCAGCCCTGTCCCCACCCCAGGGATGCTCGGGGGGCTCCCCCAGCCCTGTCCCCCCAGAAAGGGACCCAGGGATGCTCTGGGAGCTCTCCCAGCCCTGTCCCCACCCCAGGGATGCTCGGGGGGCTCCCCCAGCCCAGGCTGTCCCCAGGCCAGTTTGCTGTGTCACTGCAGGGCTATTTATAGTATTTATAGAGCCAGGCCTATCCAGGGAGCCGGGGATGTTGACTAGTATTCACCATGAATAAAACATGGATATTTTCCTGGCTGCAGGAGCTAAGAGCTGCTTTGGATTTAATGTTTCACTCTGTGATCAGACTCAGCTGCTGAGGCAGCCCTGGTGCTCCAGACACAAAGTGGGATTTGAGACTTGGACTGGGAGGAAACCTCACAGGAAACAACCACATTTGTCAGGCAGCATCAGGCCTGGCAGACACTGCATTGGTGCAGATTTAAATCAGAGATTAGGGAGGGATTGCTGGCTGGGAGGGTGGCAGCCCTGGATCCCTGCCCAAGGCCAGGCTGGACACTGAGGAGCAGCCTGGGACAGTGAAGGTGTCCCTGCCATGGGATGGGATGAGCTGAGCTTTAGGGAGCCACCAGCCCCAAACCAGTCTGGGGCTCTGTGGAGTTAAGGGCATTAAAGCAGTAATCCTGCAAGAGCAGCTCCATGGCAGGCAGGGAGAGCAGGCAGGACATCCAGCAGCCTGGGCACAGCATCTCTGTGTGCTCAGCAGCACAAACAGGAATCCTGTTTCAGGAATCCTGATCAGCACAAATAGGAATCTGTCACCTGCAAAGCTCCACCTGACCCAGTCCCTCTCCCCCATTACAAATGAATGCCAAGTTTCCCACAGTGACATCTGAGCTGTGAGGTGGCAGAGGAAGGTCAGGGTGGTGGCTCTGCTCCTCCATCCAGCTCTGAAGTAGGTCAGGTAATATAGGACTTGGCATTGCTCTCAGAGCAATCAGAACTGGAATTAAATTTAGATTTCAATAATGAAGGTGCTGGAAAAGGTCAAAACTCCAGGCCCATTTCTGTGGCCCCCCTCCCTCCTGCAGGAGCCCCCTGTGCCCTGGAGACCCCTCTGAGGAGCAGGAAGACACAGATAGTGCCAGCTCACCCAGGGGAGTTTTAACTTTGTGCAGTGCTTGTGTCAGCTCCCCTGGACAGATCGTCCCGTGCTTATGTAGAGCACTTTCACGGCAACTTTCACTGTCAAATTTCAGATTATTTATAGCAAACAGAACTGAGGAGTGCCTCTGCAGATGAACAAACACCAGCAGCCTCTGCTGCTGCAGCTTGGAAGGGACAGGAGTGCCCAGCTCTGCTCCAGGGTGACTCAACAACCCAGAGACAGCTCAGCTTCTCGTGGCGTTTAAACCTTCATTGCCCTGAATATTTCCCTCTCAGGTTCAGAAAGGCTTAGGTTTCATGTATATTTGTCATGGCTCACAAAACTGCTTGGTTTCAGTTGGATTTGCAAGAAAAAAGTAACAAAGCAGTTCAAGAAGTTCATTTCCCAGAGTTTCACCCATCCTGCACCAGAAAAGCTGAGAGCAGAAAGCCTGACCTAATGAGATTAGCCAGGTTACTATTGCAGAGCTAACTGCTCTTGGGAAGAACAGAGAGAAAAGCCCATTACTGACTGATAAATAAAATAAAACTCATTTTTTCCAATGTATTCTGTAAATCAAAACACTCAAAGAACCTCTAAGGCTATATTAAAGCCGAGAAAAACGTAACATGAAATCAATGTTAAAGGCCATCTCAACATCCTTTTATCTAACCAAAATTGTAAACACACTGCTCCGTTCCCAAAGCACAAAATCCATTTACACTTTGCATACTTGAAAAGAAGTCTAATGCATTTTGAAAACCACAGACTTAACTGCATGTTTCTCCCATTTAATACAACGCAGCTTAATAAGATTTGCAGGAGGCACAAAAGGCAAATTGAGCCCTGGAGTTGAACACACGATCTCAGGTTCCCTGAGAGCAGAGAGGCAGACCTGTGATGGGGAAAATGCAACAGCAAAGGGATCAAAGCAGGATAAAGGATGCCCAGAAAAGGGAGGGAAATCAGGAAACAGATTCAGCACCCGAATTCTTGCAGTGCTCCTGTGAACACTTGGCAGATGATTTGTGACAGAGTCAGATCAAACCCAGCTCACAAAGGGACTTGGTTCCTTGTGGATAACTGTTGTGGATAGCTGTTGTGGATAGCTGTTGTGGATTAAATTCCCCCTTAAATTCCCCCTTGAACTCTGCCCTGCTGCTGTTCACACTCCACAGCCCCTGTGCAGCCCCTGATGCTGAAGCACAAGCCCAGGCAGCATGTTCCCTCTGCTCAGAATGAGAGAGGCAGACGTTACGTTGGTTTAAAGTGGTGTGTGCACAGCAGAAAGCTGAGAGCTTATCCACAAGTGGTCTGAGGCATGGCACAAACTCAAATGACTCAACACAACAGATGCTCTTTCTACCTGTCTGACTCTGCACAATGAGTGCTCTGATCCAAAGCTTTTATGGCAAAGCTGGAGCCAAAGCTTGCTGGGAAAACAGAGTCCTGAGGAGTCAGGAACCCCAGCCTGGGTCAGGCTGTCAGCTGGAGGAGCTGAGCACAGCTTTGGGCTCAGGAATGTCAGGTGTGCGGGCTCAAAATTAAAAATATCCCCCTGTGCAGTCACTGTGATGACTGATGTGAATTCTCCCCCCAAAAACACCTCCTAGCCCTGGGCTGGGAGCAGAGAGCCCCTGGGGAATCCTGCACCGGCTCTGGCCCCTCTGGACATCCCATGGGGCCAAGACCATGCCCAAGGAACGAGCCCTGCTCTGGCTGCACAGAGCACCAGTGCCCGAGGGGAAGGGTGGAGTGGGCTGGGAACAGATTTCCATGAAAAATCAGTGACTTTGGAGGAGGCAAGGAAATGACCAGGGATAGCATTTGTCCTTTTCCCCCTTTCTGCATTGTGCCCACTCCCTGGCTCTGACACAACGTTCTGCATAATAACCCCCCAAACCCTGGGGTCCTTGCTGGGGCTCCCCCTGCCCTCTGCCTTTCCAAATGAACCCCAAAACCCTGGGGTCCCTGCTGGGGTCCCTGCTGGGCTCCTCCTGCCCTCTGCCTTTGCAGTCCCCACATTTCCCTCTCTCCCCATCTCCATCCCGTCCCCGGCAGGTGTTCCCATGGCAACGCCGTGCAAAGCCATCCTTCCCTCCGACACCGGAGAGGTGGGAGCGGCTGGAGAGAACCGGCTCGGGAAAACCTGGAAATTCAGCTAAAAATAGCAACGGCAATAACGGCAGGTGAAGGTGGAAAAGTGCCCCGGGGCTCCAAGGCCCTGCGGGCTCCCGGTGCAGCCAAGTGCAATTTGCAGCTTCTCCTTCCTCGGGGAGAGGAGGCAGGAGCTTTGTTCCCTGCTCAGAGCTGGAGCAGCCCTGGCAGCTCTGTCCCTCCATTCCCCCCTCTGAGCAGTAATTCTCCTCATTCCATTCTATCACATCGAAATGATTCTAAGGGACCCAGAGAGCAAGGAGTGAGCAGCAGAGCCCCTGATTCCCCCCAAGGAATGGCTGCACTTGAAAGCTTATAACTCTTCCAGTAAATCAGTGTAATTTGTGCTCTGATGTCCTGCACGGCTTTACAAGTGACAAATCAATCATTACCCAAACACCCTTTGATAATCAGTGTGGTTCCATTAATTATGATAAATGCTTTCAGCAGCTACAGTATGTGGATGCAATGTGTAATTGCTTGGGAATTGTATTACCCTACTTTTCTGCTCACGTCCTCAAGTACAAAGTCTCTGAGAAAGTGTCACACTCCAGAGGCTGAAGGCAGAGTTTACACAATCCACCCTTCCGAGTGTTTAATTGGAGAAAATGCACAGTCCATTAGTATTACTGTTATTAAATATTAAGTAATATTCCTTGAAAAAGACCCATTACAGCTTTACAAATTACAAATATGCAGGAGGAGTGTCTGAGTCTCTGACCCTGGGGATTAATTGCAGCAGTTGTTGCACAGCAACGCAGCACAGGCCACCAGGACCTCAGCTCATGAGTAACACTGCATCCAATTGCAACTGCAGGGAAATTGAGCCTGGCAGAGGCAATTACCCAATTCCAGAGCTGGCTGGGCTGCTGTGTGCTTGGGAAGGGCAGCTGGAGGGAGTGGCGAAGGGATGAGGAACTGTAATTCCCATGGGTCTTAAAGACACGAGAGGAGAGGGGCTGAGAGCTTCAATCCCAGTGACAAATTCAACAAACAGATCCATGAGAGCATCCCCACAGACAAATTCAACAAACAGATCCACGGGAGCCTCCCCACGGGACAATCCTGGGGACCCAGTGCCACAGCACCTCCCAGGGAGCAAGAGCTCAGCTGCCTTTTCTGAAAGAACCAACACTGCTCCCCAAACCAGAGGTGCTGTCAAAGTAAGGCAACACGAATTTAGAAAAGGTTGTAATTCTTTCCAGTTCTTAGAGAAATGGCTCTGCTGGCAGGTTTTCCACTTGCTTGGGGTCTCTTTTCTGGAGCCATTCCCATTTGTCACTGGGAGCGACAGGATGCTGAACTGGGCAGACTCTGAGAGCTGTGCCTGTGTTTACATTCCCCCCATCCTCATGATCACAAGGACTCAGATCTTGGATTTACAAGCTTTAAGGGAGTTTTCCCGGGGATTTTGGTAAAGCAGAACAGCATCATTAATTGTCTGGGAAACCAAAAGCACATGTTTGAGAGCTTGTACAGCATCTGTGCTATTCCTGCAGGAGCTGCTGCAGGGGAAGGAGCTGAAGGTCAGCCTTAAGCTGGAAAGGTCTTGTTTGTTGGAAGAGTAAAAACAGTGGGCATGGAATAAATGTTTGGACAGGCTAAAGCAGCAGGGAGGGAGGGAGGGAGGGAGGGAAGTGTGCAGGAGCAGGGCTGGGGAGGGCAGCAGGGCAGCTCCAGCTGCTCCTCACTGGCACGGGCAGGAGCAGAGAGGATGGAGCAGCCTCACAGCAGCCTGGGGGTTTCAGCATCGCGGGAAATCAAGGCACAAAAAGGTGCAGGAGGGGCAGGAATGGGGATACAGACCGCCCCAGCAGGCAGGGCCCAGCAGGAGCCCCCACAAGGAAACTCCTGCCGTGCCCAGTCCAGATGGGAGCAGCAGAACAGCCCCGGGCACGCTGCTGCCCTGGCAGCGGCACAACCATCAGCGCCGAAAGAGCAGCCTTTAAAGCATGAAGATAAGCAACAGCTCTGCTTAAACGGCTGCTTAGAGAGGATTTTCACCCAGAATGTGACTTTTAAAGACGCAGTTTTCATTAAAATAATGAGGGCTGTTTAAACTCTGAGTATAAACATCCCGTTCCCAACCTTTGCACTTCAAGAGTTCCGTTTTGCAGGGGAAAGGATCCTCGTGTTTGATGCACAGGAAAGGTTTTGCAGGGAGACACAGAAACACTCGTGTTTGTGCTTCCAGAACAAAACAAACCACTTCAGAATGAAGGAGCCCGAGCCCGAGGAGGCTCCTGAGGCACCTGCACGAGTCCTTTCTGCTGCCTTTCACCCTTCAGGCTCTGGCCAGAGCCGTTCTTGCTTCTTTACACAAGTTCTCCCGGGGAATTTGTGCTCTCGGGTCCCCAGTGACCCACCAGTCCCTCTCCTGTCCCCAGGGATGAACCTCAGCGCAGCTCTAAGAGTTACATCACTTTCTTAGCAAAGAGGGCTTTAACCCTGTGTTTTCATCCATTTTCCCTAAACCTCTTGGCATTAAAAGATCTGAAAATAAACCCCCTTTTCTATTTGGTGTGGTTTTGGAGTCTAATTTAGAAATGGTTTGAGAAGAGCTTTTTTTTTCCTTTTTAGCCTTTATATCAGTCATTTTATCTGATATATGATAAGCTCAGATGAGTTTAAACTGATTCATCCTATTTTGTAATGTTTAAATGTACTTTGCTGAAGCTCCATCATAATGTCACACACTTTTAAAATGAATAATTCATCCTGCCCACCTTTTCTGAAATGCCAAAAGGATACTGTGCCTTTCCAGAGAGAAGCAAATACCTTCACTGGAGAGTACACAAGGAAACAAAATCATTTAATAGCAAATGGCAAGGCCAGCTGCAGCCCTGCAAATCTCAATCCTGTGGCTCCTGTGGGGTAACACCTGAGCCCAGAGGGGAGGGGGCAGCCCTGGGGGAGGAAGGAGGGTCTGAGGGGCAGCCCGGGTCAGCTGTGCCCAGCCCTGGGCAGGGATGGCACTGATCTGATGCCAGGCTGGCTCTGCTGCAGGGAGAGCTGTGTCTATATTCCATATTTACCTGTGGTTGTGTCCCTCACTAACAGCCAGGTAGGGATTTGGCAGTTTGGAGCCCGGCAGGGAGCAGGGAAGGCTCTGCAGTGAGTGGCACTTTGTGGGGAGAAGTGTTTGCCAGCCAGAATAAAACCCAGGTGGGGTGAAAGGAACCTGGGGAACAGCAAATGGCAGGAGCAGAGCCTGTCCCAGCTGGAGAACAGCAAATGGCAGGAGCAGAGCCTGTCCCAGCTGGAGAACAGAGATTTCTGCTGCCAGGGCCCTCCAGCCCGGGCTGCGGGCTCACCTGGACAGGAACAGCTCCAGGGAGAGCCCAGAGCCCCTGCAGGGCCTGGATGGGGGCTGCAGCAGAGCCAGCTCCAAAACACCTGATGGGTCTGGGAGAAACCAAAGCCAAAGCAAACTAAAGCCCCCAGAAAACCCTGCAGTCACTTTCCACCAAGAGGCCCCTGCTGCTCATCAAACATTGAAGAGCAGTCTGTGAATATCTGTGAAAATGACCTCAGTGCCATTCTTCAAACCTTCCCTTGGAGCCTGGCAGCTGCTGGTGCTTGCAGAGGAGCACCAGGGGAGCCTGGAGCCCCGTGTGTGCCCCTTCCCAGGCTGGTGTCAGTGCCAGCTCACTGGTTTGGTGTGGCAGAGCTGCAGAGGAGTGCTGGCAGAGCCCCTGCCCATTCCCCAGGCTGGTTTCAGTCCCAGCTCACTGGTTTGGTGTGGCAGAGCCCCTGCCCCTTCCCCAGACTCCTTCCCAGGCAGCTCGAGCAGGGAAAGGGAGCAAAGGTGCAAATCCTGCTCACCCTGGGGGCTGTGCTGGCTCTGACACCTGTAGGGACCCTCCCTGTGTGCCAGGCTGCCCCAAACCCTGCCCAGGCTGCCCCAAACCCTGCAGGGACCCTCCCTGTGTGCCAGGCTGCCCCAAACCCTGCCCAGGCCGGTCCCAGGGCTGGGGGCTCAGCCCCTGTGGCATTGATCAGCCCTTTCCAGCAGCAAGCTCCTGTAAGTGATGGGAGGGGAAATTGCTGAGCACCCAAGGAGCTCCCCAGTGCTCTGCCCCCCTGCCCCAGGTGGCAGGGCTGGTCTGGCCCTGCTCTAAGTGAAAAATGAGCTGTGTCATCCCTCGGAGGGCCAGGACACCCCTGGGAGGAGAATGCAATCTCTGCAGCCCCTTTGGGAGCACAGCCCCACTGCACAGCTCCTGGGGCTCCTTGCTTGTCTGCCCTGGAGGAGGGAGGCACTGGGGACCTGACTTCTGTCCAGCAGTCACAGCTAAAAGGGACCATCTGGTGCAGATTTCAGCATTTGGCTGAAATTCTGGCTGAGCCTGGGAAGAGGAGACAGCAGAGAATCTTCGGATGCCAGGGAAAGCTCAAGGTCCAGCCACAGAAAATCCATTCCCGGGGAATAAGACTTATTTAATGTAACTGAATTACCCTTCCCTGGCTTCACATTCATTGGAGGAGATTGTGTGTGATGTTTATCTCTATCTCTGTCCATCTGACTGCACAGTGTTCCTGTAACCCAAATCTGATCAATGGGAGACGAGCCCAGCACTGGGGTTTGCAGCTGGGAAATTGATTCTTTTGGGATGTCCCATCCCTCAGAGCCCAGCACTGGGGTTTGCAGCTGGGTCTAAAGGAAATTGTTTCATTTGGGATGTCCCATCCCTCAGAGCCCAGCACTGGGGTTTACAGCTGTCTCTGAGGGAAGTTGATTCTTTTGGGATGTCTGGCCAAAGGCTGGGCACCCATTGGGAGCAGCAAGGCAGAATAATGCACCTTTTATGTAAATAAACCGAGGGTGCCCGTGGGGGAGCAGGAGCTCATTAACAGCTTTTAGGGCCAGAAGGGAAATTGTGCTCACCCTGGGGCTGGCAGCAGAGCCAAACACCCAGGGCCTGCAGGTCTGTCACACCCAGCATGAGCTCATGATCCTGCTGCTGGCTTTGGAAATCAGGCACGTTTTCTATGGAGCTCAGCCCCCTTCTACCATCATCAGTTCTTGGGTGACTCAGGTGACTCTCTGTCCATACAAGGTTTCCAGGGATCTTTTCCATGGTTTCCAAGAGATTTTCTCTGCTTCAGAAGCCCGAGGTGCAGAAGGAGAGCATTTAGGAGCGGCAGGGCCCCACTGAGCAGAAAATGGGGCCCAGCTCTGAGTGCTGTGTCTGAGCTCCAGCACAGCAGCCCTGCCTGGGCAAGGCTTACAGGAAAGCTCCAGAGCTTTCCTGGATGATGGCTGGACATGAGGGCCTGCATGGATCCAGCCCAGCACCTCCCCGTGGCATTTCAGTCACTTGTGTTACATTTTGTCATCATTCTGTCACTTTATGAGGAACATCAGGCTTTATCTCTTACTGGCTGTCTGCAAAGTGCAGCCAAATAAAACTCCTTAACGAGGTCTCAGTGCAGAAACCTCCCCACAGTGCCACGTTTTGTGCACCTCTGACCTCACATGCCCATAAAAAATGTCCCTGCCCCCAGCTCAGGGCTGTGCTCTGGTACCACTGAGTTTTACACTGCATTCTTAGTCCCTGGAACAAGACTTAGAGCTGAGCCAAGACAAGGGCAAAAGGTCTGAAGAAATCCAGTTAGAGCCTCTTTGTAATGATGATTCCATTTAAGAACTAGAAAGTATATTCATGACAGAATAAAAGAGCCCCTCCATGGGAACACACAAATTTAGAAAGGGGACACAGTTTCCCTGACTCACGGGAGGATTTTCCATCCCTGTGGTCTCTTGTCACACCAGTTTAAGGCTCATCTGTTGCTAATGGCTCCAAATTCAATTTTTGGGGTGCAGATGGGCAGGAAATGGGCCCCAGTGCCAAGGCAGGCTGTGAGTGTGAGCCCAGGCTCTCTGCTCTGAGCCTGCATGGCCAGGGGCTAGAGAGGCTGTGAGTCACCCAGTGCTGCTGGGGTGAGTTAGTAACACAGAGAGGGCAAACACCCTGCTTTCATTCCTAACACTGGCCAAGGCGCAGCCCAATTAACCAGCCCTGTCCCTGTGGGACAGTGAAACACAGAATCACAGAATGTGCTGAGCTGGGAGGGACCCCAGGCACCCCCAAAGCAGCCCTGGCCCTGCACAGACCCCCTAAATCCCACCTGGGCATCCCTGGGATGGCTCCAGGAGCTCTGGCACCTCCTGGGGCTGTGCCCCTTCCCTGGGAGCCCGGGCAGTGCCCAGCACCTCTGGGGGAAGAACTTTCCAGAAACATCCAGGCTGGCCCTGCCCTGGCCGATCTCCAGGGTTCCCTGTCCCTGTCCCAGAGATCAGAGCTGCCCCTCTGCTTCCCCAGGGCCATGCATTCCTGCTCTTTGTACTAAACAGACATTTGTATGTTTTTACAGTGCCACTTTTACAGTGGCACCTCAGGAGCTGCCCTGCTGTCAGAGGTGTGGCACAAATGGCCCCGCTGTGGTGGGCACAGCCTGATTCGCCCCTGAGCCCAGCCTCCCTCCCTCCTGGAGCCCTGCTGGTGCCCAGGCCGGGTGTGCAGCACAGCTCATTCCTGCTGAATCATTCCCAGGCCTTTTCCTGCCTCTGAGTTATCTCCACGCAGCTGCTGCTGCCACAGGCACCAGCACGCAGCACTGCCCGCCCCAGCGTGGAGCTGCAGGCCTTGATCTGGGCCTGGGCCCCGCTCTGGGCTGGGCCCCGCTCTGGCCTGGGCCCTGCTGCCGGCCCTGCCCCGGTGCCAGCCCTGCCCTGGGGGGCAAGGGGACACCTCTGAGCACCCCTGATGCCCACGGACCTGTGGGACACACACTGGGCTGGCTGGCACCCCAAAGGCCCTGCAGTGCCCCCCTGGCATGGCAGGGACAGCTCTCACTGTGCCAGGCTGCTCCAGCCCCGCCAGCCTGGCCTGGCCACTGCAGGGATGGGCAGTACTGCCCAAACTCTGCCCAGAGTCCACAGTCCCTGCCAGCATTGACAAAATCCGCCTCAAACAGCCCCCTCAGCAGCCTGGGGCAGGTGGGAGCACCTGCAGAGGTGCTGCAGTCAAGGAGAACATCTCAGGGTGTCAATGCTTTATCTCAGGGTGTCCAGTGCTTTATCTCAGGGTGTCCAGTCCTTTATCTCAGGGTGTCCAATCCTTTATCTCAGGGTGTCAGGCACTTTACCTGCTGCCCCCACTGCCAAGGGGGTTGAGGCTGGGACCTGCCAGCCCTGCCCCGCCAGTGTCACGAGGGAAAATGGGGAAAGAAGGGCAAAAGGCCTCACAGCAAGCAAAGCAAGAGAGGAGAGGAGGTTTTTGTGCTCCCAACTAATGAATAATCATCCCCAGTTCCCTGCTCTGCCCTAATCCCCTGCTGAGTCACTGGTCCCTGCTGGAACCCGGGCTGGGTGACTCCTCTCTCCCAGCCTGCCAGGGAATGCTGCCAGATGGCAACAAGATTTGATTAGTTGACTGTTTCCTATTTGTTTTAATTAGTAGTTTATTAGCCATATGTTGAATTGCACATTTCAGCCACTCTGCAGTGCTGTTGGAAGTCAGGATGGCTCTGATGGGGTTTTGCTGTCTCTGAGCCACGTGGGCTTTGCTGTGGGTGTGAAGTCACCTGGGCAGGGCAGGGCTCTGTCCCTTGTCCCTCCCCACCTGATGCCATCTGATCCCATCTCTCCTGTGGTTTATCCCAGGGGATTACCCACCTCTGCCAGTGCCAGCAGCAGCTCCCAGAGCCACTCGTCACCCCAGGCTGCCCCTGGCACCCCCAGGCTCTGGAGGCCCTGCTGGCACTGTCACATTCTCTGGAAAATCTCTTTGCCCAGGATTTTTCTCCTGGGAAGCTGAGAAGCCTCAGAGAAAAGGGAAAACAATATAATCTCATTTGCTTCTCCTGTGTTTTGCTGCTTTGGGATGTGGGTGGAGATGTTTGTCCGACATGTGAATTGCTTTAACTCATTGGCCAATCAGGGGCCAAGCTGTCTTGGACTCTGGAGAGAGTCACAAGTTTCCTTTAGTACCTTTTGGCCTTCTGTAAGTGTCCTTACTGTATTTTTATTATACATTCTTTAGTATACATTCTTTTATATTCATTTCGTATATATTCTTTAGTATAGTTTAGTATAGCATTCTTTAATATAATATAGATAATAAAATAATAAATTAACCTTCTAAAAACATAGAGTCAAATTCATCATTCCTTTCCTGCCTGCGATGGGAGCCCCTGAAGGTACAACACCCTGGGGGCAGCACAGGGACCCCAGGGACCCCCGGGAGGAGCCCCTTCCCCTCCCCGAGGAGGATGTGGTGCTGCTCGGTGTGAGAGGCAGATGAGCAGAGCCTGAGAGCTCTGTGCTAATCACCCTTTGCGATTAGCACATCTCTTTGTTCCTGCACCTCTTTGTTCCTGCACTCCCATCAATCAGCCCAATAAAAGTTAATGGGAAATAGATAAAGAAGGTCATAAACAGCAACAGCAGAGATTCATTTCAAACGTCACTACAATATCCACAAGGACCTGAGAGCAATTTTCCCCCAGCACAGGCTTTGATTGCAGATTCTGGCACCAAGGGCTGCTGCTGCTGCTGCTGCTGCTGCTGCGTGTTCCATCAGCACACAGCTCCTTCTAGGAACAGCCAGCAGCTCCTGAGCAAACCCCAAACACATCCTGCTCCTGAGGGGAGCCACTGGAAGGGTGCTTGCAGCAGGTGACTGAAAACACCAGCAGAAAACACTGGGCAGCTCAGCAAACACCCCAGAGCCACCAGATGTCAAAGCAATGCATAGAAACACCTTTACATTAGGGTTTCTTGATTCCCATGAGTTAGAAATGCAGGTTCCTGGGTGTTGGGCTGATCTTGTGCCCTTTCTTTCCTGTCAGTTCAGGGTCTCAAGGGCAGTAACTCCCCTCTCCCCCTCTCCAGTGTGTGTTTAATCAGCACCTCACTCCCATCCCCTCCTTGCACCTGCTCCATGTGTGGGCTCACATCCATTTTTAGATTCCAGTGAGTGGCACAGGTTAAAAATACATTTCAGCTGCACATTTCCAGCAGCTCCAGGCACAGATCTGCAGGTGCAGATGGACACAGCCCCGACCCTGTGTGCCCATCCTGAGCTGGGAGCAGGGGAGCTCCAGCAGCCCTGCAGCAGCCCTGGGGCACTGGAGCTGCCTCCCGCTCCCAGGCAGCCCCAGAGCCAGGGATGGAGCACAGGGAGGCTGGGAAAGCCCCCCAAGCTCCTCCAGCTCAGCCCCAGAGCCAGGGATGGAGCACAGGGAGGCTGGGAAAGCCCCACGAGCTCCTCCAGCCCAGCCCTGGTGAGTGCCACCATGCCCAGGACATCAGCTCCAGGTGAAATGGAGGCTTTGGGGGGTTCACAGGCACAGAGCCCAGCTCAGCACAGAGGCACAGAGGGAACACTCCCTCCAGGAAGGGATGAGGAGCTCCGTGTTTACTCAGGCTGGTGCTCATGGATGATAATGTCACTGCTCGTTAGTAAATACTGACAAATGTGACAGAACCAGGAGCTAATCCTCGGAGCTGCTGGAGCCAAACACTCAGATCTGGTAACAAGCACAGATAGAAACATGCTCCCTGGCCTCCGTGTAGTATATCAAATATTTAAAGTCACTTACTGAACACACAGGCTCTGAACTTGCAGCTGATCACTGGAGCAGGTTCTGGGCAAGGATGGGGGAATGCAACCATGCCAGCAGCTCCAGCTGGGGAGAGTCACCCTGCAGCTGGGAAGTGAGACAAATGAGACTGGGTTAGGGCATCAGATAAGAAAAGATGTTCCCTTTATTAAAAAATAGCAGTACATTCTTTACATTTAGCATAAAACCTGCTGTAATTACCTAGCAGTTGGAAAGCAATTTGCAACAGGCTTTATTGTTCAGCATCTGAAGCAAATTCTCAGGGAAACATCCACCAGGGAATAAAGGAAAATGAGATGTGCCACAGTAACTACAACACTCAAACGCTTGCACAATGGAAATTTCAGGGAGCCTTAAACGAGCTCCAGCGCAATTCCACTTCTGTGCTTCTGTTTTTGTTTTGTTACTTAAAGGGCTCTGGGTTTGACTGCAGCTCTTTCTGCCCTGTGTACACACACCCACCAGGACTGCCATAATCCTCTCAGAACAGTGGGGTTATACTACAAAAGAAATATAATTGTCAAAAGAAAAACCAAGACTTTGAAGCCACAGGACAAGAAACACTCTGGCAGTACCACCCCAGGACTTCACTGCTGATCAAGCACGAACCTCTTTGGGTTAAATCCCCACATTAAAGGGAAAAGGCAACGACTGATGGCCTGCAAATCCACCACAGCATCCCACAGCAGCTGCTCAGCCAGGGGGAAAGTGGAGATCTCACAAGGTTTGGGGGATGAAGGAAGGTACATTTCACTCCTGCTCAGCCTGGAATAAATCCAGCCTCACTTCCCCACAAGTGAGACAGCCAGGAGAGCTGTGATGGAAATAAATCACTCCAGATTTGTACCAGTCTTTATAAAAAGACAGAAAAAGTTCCAGTTCTGCCTCTCCCCGGGGCAGGAGCTCAGGGGAGCTCTGGCCCAGCTGCTCACACCTGGCTCACACCTGGCCATGCAGGGGGGACACGAGGGGACCTTGACGCCACACAGGGAGAGCCAGGAATTTATCAGGTGCCTGGTTATTCATTCTGTCTTTCCTTTCTCCCTGATTAAACAACATTCCTCCTGATTTCATTCCAGACCATCAAATAGGACGGGAATGTATCTTTGCAAGGAAATATTCTGTTCTGCTCTAAGCTAAAGAGCAGAAGCAAACACATCGCTTTGGTTAGAGGAGTGAGCCAGAATGTTCCAACCAGGACAATTAACCAGTTCCCTGGGCAGTTTAACCAATTCCCTGGGCAGAGTTTAACCAATTCCCTGGGCAGAGTTTAACCAATTCCCTGGGCAGTTTAACCAATTCCCTGGGCAGAGTTTAACCAATTCCCCGGGCAGTTTAACCAATTCCTCCCATGCAGAGTTCCAGAGCTCTGCCTTGCTGGCTGCCCTGCCTCTCCCTGAGCCCCAGGCAGGTTTTTATCCTCCAATGCCCAGGATTAGGTGTGCACATCTTTGTTTTGCTGGCGTGCTTGCTGGCTGCAGCTGAGGGCAGGGCTGGCCCAGGTGCTGACAGGACCCTGCAGTTTGCTGGAGCTGCCTCCTGATGGAGGTGGTCCCACACCCAGGAGTGTCCCCTCTCATCAGAGCAAACCCTGCTCCAGCAGGGAAATCAAACCAAAATCATTCCCTCATTCAAGAGAGAAAAAGAGAAATGAAAGTGATGTTCAAAGCAGTGGCACAATCAGTGGGTGAAGGGAGGCAGAGGAGATGTGGTGACAAGAGGGATGAGGCTCTGTGCTCTATGGGCTGGTACAAAAGCCAGGAATAATAAAGAGCAAGGAGGATCAGACAGACATTTACAGAAATCCTAGACTTTATTCAATGAATTATTTAAAATCTATTTCTGATCTGGCCCAGGAGGTCGCTCTGGAAGGGAGCATGGGAGCTCCATCCCTTCTGCCACCCAGAGCTCTGAACAGAGCCAGGACACAGGGCCACAGTCCCACTCAGAATTCCAGGGGAATTTGGGAACACTGGGGTCCCAAAACAGTTGTACAGCCCCAAGAACATCCTCCCTCCCTTGCTGTGCTTCAGTGAGCACTGGCAGAGGAGTGGAAGAACATCTCCCTGCACCCTGAGAGCTTCCCAAAGCTGCCAGCCCCAGCCAGGGCCAATTCCCAGCACCTGAGGGAGGGCAGAGCACCTGCACAAAATGGAAAAGTGCATTTCAGGAGCGAGGTTAACACCTGCAGCCCAGGTCTCCTGGCCCTCTGGGTGAGGAGAGATTGGTCCCCATCCTTCCTGAAGTCATGGAGGCGTTGATTCCCTCTCTGTCCATCCTCTCTTTGCAGCCCTGTCCCGCAAACCCCCTTGATCACAGAGCTTGTTGTCAGGGAGGGATCTGAAATCCTGCCCTGGTTTGTCCTGTTCAGCACAGTGCCCGGGCTGGGGCTGCCCTGCAGTGCCCCAAGTGCCAGAGGAGACGAGGGGCAGTGTGACATGAGGGCACACAGCTCGAGCCAAGCCCAGGAGCACAGCTCTCCCACTCCTGCTCAGTGGCAGCAATTCAGGGCTCTGGGAAGAAGGGGAAAAGCTCCAAGCATGAGATTACTACATTCTGTACATTACACCCTGATGGCAGCTAAAAATAGCCTCTGATGGTTGCTAAGTGCGTTCCAAATGGCTTTCCTTGGAGTAAAAATGGGATTTGTTTGAAAAAGCAGAAGGTGGGCTTTGTACCGTCACATCTTGGGAAGGAGCTGTGGGCAGGGAAGGAGCTTTGCCACCCCTTTTCTCTGGGCAGGGAAGGCGGGGGGGGGGGGGCTGGCAGAGTGTCCTGGGCTCCTGTGAACAACTCCTGGAAACTCCTGGCACCCCTCACCCCCTCCCTCACACAGAGCCTCGGAGCCCCTCCTGCCCCTGCCCAGGACCAGGAGCAGGGAAGATCCTGCAGAGGCTGCAGGAGCAGTGAAGGTGCCTGCAGTGGTTGTAGGACCAGGGACAGTGGCTGCAGTGGCTGCAGGAGCAGGGGCAGTGCCTGCAGTGGCTGCAGGAGCAGGGGCAGTGCCTGCAGTGGCTGCAGGAGTTCAACCCAGGGCAGGGAGGGGATCACAGAGCCCCCAGGAGCCAGTTCCCCTTTCCTGCTCCTGCTGGGGGCCCTGGCACAGGAGAATTCAGCTTTAGCAATGCTGGGGCTGAGCTCAGCTCAGGAGAACTCAGCTTTAGCAGTGCTGGGGCTGAGCTCAGCTCAGGAGAACTCAGCTTTAGCAATGCTGGGGCTGAGCTCAGCTCAGGAGAACTCAGCTTTAGCAGCGCTGGGGCTGAGCTCAGCTCAGGAGAACTCAGCTCCGGCAGTGCTGGGGCTGAGCTCAGCTCAGGGCCAGGCTGGAGCAGCTCTCAGCTGCCACCCAGAGCAGCCCAGCCCAGGATTCCCTCCTGGTGTCCCTTGGCACAGCCAGGCTGGGCGCTGCAGCTGGCACAGCCTGGGCACGGGAAGCCTCCTTGCCTTTGTCAGGGTCTGAAACTCTGAGCTGTCTCAGAGCACTGCCATTCTCATTAGAGCACTGTGGTTATCATTTCCTAATTAAGAAAATGAACTGTTTTTATAAAGATGAACAGTTGTAATTGAAAGACATCTGATGTCAGAACAATTTCTGAGACGCACTCCAGGTATTAAGAGAGCCATTTCCTGCAGCAGGACTGAGCACTTGCTAACAAACCTCCTTGGAGGGAAATAGCCCCGAGATAATTGGAATTACAGCCCTGCAAACAGCACCAACACGCTGCTGCAAGGGTTTGGGTGCTGCTGAAGCTGGTGCAGAAACAGGCACAGGGAGAGATGAGCTGGGGAAGGACAAGAACCAGGAGCTTGAGCGTCCCAAGCACACTTTGGAGCACCAGATTTCTCTGAGACTTCACAGCTCCTAAAAATGAGAATTACTATACAAGAAGGATTAAAATGTGGAGAAAAGTAAAATAATGGTTCAAAGAAAACAGGTGTTAAATTAAAATAGGTACTTATGCATTGATGTGAGAGTACATGTGCTGAAGGAAGAAGGAAAAGATTAGAAACCTCATTTATTTTCCCAAATAACTTTTCCATTACAAACACACTGTGTCCTTATCAAGACAATTTCAAAAAAAAAAAACCAAACAAGAAGCCCATTATCATGGCTTAGAAAGAAAGACTATTTTTAATCACTTCTCTCAAGGGAGAGAAACTTGGTCAGGTTTTTGCAGGTGTGGCCAGAGAAGGTAGCGGAGAGGCCGGGGGGCTCTGGGGCTGCTCTGTGCCCCCTGCAGCAGGGCCCGTGCTGCCATCCAGAGTGGCACCCGTGCCCAGCAGGGTGGTTGGGTTCCTGTGTGGCACCCACAGCTGGCCTGGCAGGAGCAGAGGGGCTTTAGGAACCTGCCCTGTGCCAGCCAGAGCTGAACTTCCCGTTCTCAGCTTCTGCCCCTCACTGGGACCTCAGTGCAATCCCCCTGCCGCAGGACCCAAACACCATGGGAAAGAACGGAGAAAAGTCTATTGCCACAAAATGAATTTGCCTCCAAACCTCCCACTATCAGATCCGATTTATAAAAGAAAAGCAGGCAATTAAAGCCAACTGAATGTTTCACAAACAAAATCAGCCAGGTTCAGAATTGGCTTTAAAATGACAAAACCCAGGAAATTACAAACTTGTGAGTGACAATTCATCCCAAGCACCAAGCACAGAGGCCTCCCAGCATTATTAATGACCCACTTTGTCAGCAACTTCCTTCACTTTAACACACTTTCCTCTCGTGCTGCAGAATTTGGGGCATTTTCTGTGTGGCAGCAGATAAATCTCATCAGGAGGAAGGTCAGGACGTTGAGGGGGAGAGCAGTGATGTTCCTGTGCCTGGTCCTGCTCCCCGGGCTCCAAGGGCACCAGGAAAACCTCACTGCAGCAGAGCCCAGGTAGCCTGAGAAACCCACTGGAATTTATTTTTTTATTTAAAGAGAAAAGCACTGTTACTTTTCATTCCTGACAGAATTCTCCATTTGCTATGCAAGTCAGCAAATGATAAAATAGCAGAATATTCAGCAGTGTCAAACAGAGGATTTCAGCAATAAGCTCCAGTGCAATGTGAAATATTGTAACAATTATTCCTTGTGATCGGGATGTTAATCTTCCTTTTTCAAACCAAATCTGAGGTTATCCAGTATGATCTTGCCAGATCGTCTCAAAAATTTCCCATTTTGAGTCCCTGTGTTCACTGTGATCCAAAATCTGTGACATCATTTAGCTCAGAGCCTCCCATTTACACTCTGTGCAGCTTTCTGACTAAACAAAATCTAAATTTGTGGGTGTCTGAAGATGCTTAAGCAATATACATACATACATACAAATATATATATATGTATTTGTGTCTGTTGGAATGTATACAAGCTTACATCCAGAATCATGCAACAGTTTGGGTTGGAAGGGACCTTAAAGCTTATCTCATTCCACCCCCTGCCACAGCAGAAACACCTTCTGAATAGACAATAAATGCAAATTTCATTTAAAAATGCCATGGAGCACATCCCCAGCTCTAGTTCCTTAAACTGCAGCTACTTGGGGACAGTGACAGGACTCCTGCTTAAGCCCAAAGCAGTAAGAAAAATAAATATGTTCCAAACATGTCCAGAAATAAATACAGATGAAGAGTATTTTTACTGCTAATACCTCCTGCATCTGGATTTAAGAGTCTGGATGATGTGATGAATTATTAACATGCTAATGTAAATGTAATCAAATCTCCTGACTCGAGTGTACAGAGATCACCACAGGGAAATAAATAATGAAATGTTTCATCTCCTCTGCTCTCAAGTACCTGCTCTGCTGCTGGGGGTGTGGATCGGGGGGACAGGAAACTCTTTGGAGAAACAGAGAGAGAAACCAACATGCTCAGCCTTGGCTTCCCAGCCTGCAAGCACTGCCCAGTCCTCCAGAGAGCACAGAATGGACAGGGGTGTCCCCAGAGCCTGGAGCCACGCTGCTGCCCCCATCCCATCCATGGATCCCATCCCACTATCCCATCCCATCCCATCCCATCCCATCCCATCCCATCCCATCCCATCCCATCCCATGGATCCCATCCCATCAATATTTCTTTCTGGAGCCTTTGATAACCGGTTTCAGTGAAGCTCAGAAGTTCTGGCACAGAAGAAGCATTACAGAGCTCAGCAGAACTCGTTACTCTTTTATCCATGAACAGCATGGATAAAATGCTGTTTGATTCCATGAACAGCACGGAGCAGATCCCGATCCCGTGCTGGGAATGCCCAGGGCCAGCCTGCAGGGAGGGGATGCTGGGCCAGCAGCTCCTGGGGGTCAGAGCACCTCCCAAGGCCCCTCAGGAGCTCCTGGCAGAGCCCTCTGTGCACACTGAGAGCTCCAGAGTCACCCCAAGCACAGAAATCCTGCTCAGGGCAGCAGGGACAAGGAAATCTCTGTTTGTGGAGATGTTTGCCCCTGAACTTTGAGCACTGCCAGACACTGGAGACTCTCCTAGCAGAGACAAGGACGGAGGAAGGGGGAGCTGGAGAGAGCCCAAAAGGTTTCACATCTCTCAGTAAATCCCTGCAGGAAGGGGTGACTGCTGTGTCCGTCTGTCCTGTCAGCACTGTGTGCTGCTTGCCGGGCTCAGCAGGGAGGAGCTGGGGCTCTCTGTGAGTGCCATCCCTGCCCAGGACTGGAGCTAGAGCAGTCCCTTCCAGCACCCACCATTCTGTGATTCTGTGCTCTGCAGGTGGATTCTCTGCCATCCTCCTCTCTGGCTGAGAAACTGCTTTTCTGCAGCACCCCTGGTCACAGGTACTGCTGCCCTTGTGCCCCTCGTGGCCAAATCAAACTGCAGGGACCACACAGTGATGAAAACACACACAGAGACAGAAATGCAGAGTTTCCAACACCCCCAGCAATCCCCAGGCCTGCCTGGCTGCAGGCTCAGTGAGACGTGGCAGGACTCACATTCTGCCTCCCTGCTGGGAAGGACAGAGATTTGGTACACCTCACAAGGGAGGTGCAGCAGAGCTTTAAATAACCACTCACAAACCCTCCTTCCAAAGAAAATAACCAGTCAGTTAATGCCAAGAAATCCCAGGCTAAGATTGATAAAATAGGACTGCCTTCTGCACTTGTGTGGAAGGAATTAAGGAGTCGTGGAAGTTTTTGGCAGCCAGGAGGAGAGGGAATTCTCACTCCTGCTCCTGCTGAAACTGCTCCCAAAGCAGGAGCCGTGGCGGGTCCTGGGATAAAACATGGTTTGCTCAGGGTCACATCCACGTGCAATAGGAAGGATCCAGCACAGGAGCTTTAGAGCCAAAGGTTCCCCTGAATTCCTCAGGGAGGGGAATTTTCCTGCTGGGTCACAGCAAGGCTGGAGGAGTCAGGGTTCAAACCAGGTACCCACAGCCTGCTAAGACATTTCACCTCTCTTTGGCCAGTTAATTTAAATCAGGATTAATATTTCCAGCATGATTAGAATTTTATGAAGCCTAATTAATTAAAGGTCATAAAACACAATGAGACCAGCATATGACAGAGCTCAGATAAATTCAGGCTCTTAGTGTGGAAGTCCTGCTGTGTTTGAGATGTATAAGCAGCTCTGCAGGGCTGCAGGAGGGGTGGGGGCTCAGCCAGGAGCTGAGAACCCCCAAAATAACCCAGAGGGGAGAAGAGGAAACCCAGAGAACCAAAGTGAGGGTTCCCAGTGGGAATGAGCACAAACCAGGGTGATTCCTGAGAGTCACCCAGCACCACCCTGGGGCCAGGGTTTGGGGTGAGCAGGGCAGTGCTGGGTGCTGGCTGCATGTCATGGTTTTGCAGGCTTTTCCCACCCCAGTGAGCCCATGGTTCTGTGGGTGTGTGGGCACGAGGAGCTGTGCACACACATCACTCCCTCCAAAGGAACTCGCTGTTCTCCAGGACCTTTAATTACTAAAAAATGCAGCAAATCCCCTTCAATATCCCAAATTAGGGTGGGCAGAAGGGGCTGTTTAGGATTGAAGGAGGATAAAGAGAATAAAATGCAAATCTCCCAGCAGTTTATCCTTATGACTAATACCTATCACAACAGATTCGTTTGGGAACTCGCCTGTGACGTTCAACTTGTCAATCCTCCCCACCTCTCCCAGCTCTGCTCAGGGACAGCCTGTGCAGCTCTAGCTCTGCCCAGCAGTGCCTCAGGAGATGCTCCAAACCCCCAGCTGTGGATCCTGCTCCGGGCAGTCAGGGAATCATGGAATTGTTAGGCTGGAAAAGCCCTTTGAGGTCACCCAGTCCCAGCAGCACCACAGCCACCACTGAGCCGTGTCCTCAAGTGCCACATCCACGCCTTTCTGAACACTTCCAGGGATGGAGACCCCACCACTGCCCACAGCAGACTGCTCCAATGCCTGACAGCCCCTTCTGGGAGGAAATTTTCCTTAAAATCCAATCTAAACTTCCCCTGGTGCACCCTGAGGCTCCAGGTCCTGCTCTGCTCCACAGAGGGGCTCTGGCTCAGCCCATCTCGTGTCTAAAGAAGCTCCTTGGTTGGGAAAGGCTGCAAACCTCTTAACAGACCACTCGTGTCTCAGTGAAATTATCAGGAAGGATAAGAGTGCAATTTATCACTATGAAACCAGGCTGCATTTGAATAAAGCCGAGCCAAATCCATGGCTGTGTGGATTCCCTTCCCCAGGCCAGGTAGCAGTGGGCATTTGGGCATCTGCTGCACTACCAACCCTGAAAGCAGCTCCAATCCTGTGAATCTCTCTAAGTACATTAGCCAGGGAATGAAAACCTCATTGGGATTAGGTTTCCATCTCCCCACATCCACGCACACGGCAGCTGGGATTAGTAAATGACCAGAGCACTGAAGGAGGGAGGAGGATTAACAATGGGAATAAAAAAGGTCGGTGATCAGCGGCGGCTCTTTGGAAAAGAGACTTAGGACAAATGGCACAGGCAGCTCCCATCGATTGCCTTGGGCAGGGAGAGCTGCAGAACATGAAAATGGAAGAACAATCTTGCCCTGATCTGGGGGGGCAGCAGGGCCAGCCAGGCCATCACCCCAAACCAGGGAGCCCTCTGCAGAGCCCCTGCCAGCTCCAATCAGCCCAGGGCCCCAGGCTCAGAATCCAATTCCAGCCCCAGCTATTACTGCAGGAGTTTTAATCTCCGTTCTTATGCAAACAACTGGAGGGAGTGATGGACAGATAAATAAAGAAACAAATGAATAAAGCCGGGCTGACACACAGGAGCAGCACACGCCTGTGTGAGCCTGGCATGGCAGTGCTGGGAGATGAGCAGGACAGGGGTCACCCCTGCTCTGACCAGCTCACATCAGCTCAAATTTGATATTCCAGACGCAGCAGCACAGAGGCAACCTCTGCTGTAACAGTGAGCTCAAACGTAAGGGGAAAATGAAAAAGGAGCTGTTCTTCATTTGTGTCCAGACAAGGGAGGTGTGACCCATGAAGGCAAAACTTCAGCTGGAGAGTCCCAGCACGGCACTGGAGGAGGGAGAACTTCAGCTCTGTTAAAATTAAAATCCGTGTTCAGTCTGCCATCTCCTAAACCTGTGTTTAGGAGAGTGTAACTCCTGCCCTCATCTGAATTCTGTGGGAATTCACTGCCCGCATACCCACAAAAGGCCTCTTTTGGAACAGCCCCCCCTAAACTGCCACAGCACTGCTAGAACAGGAACTGCTTGGTTTGCTCAACTCAGGGAAGCTGCTTCCAGGCTGTCAGACTGGTACCTTGCTCATATTAAATCATTTCCCTGCACCAAAAGGAAATTAAAGATTATTTTATGCTATTAGCTTTTAGTCCATTTACAACTTTCTGCATTAATATTAAGATATACAATCACATTTTTGTTCAGGCTGTAAAAACTACATGAATACAAGATATTTGAAAATTATTTAAGAACTGTGCCCTCCAAGCAGCTCCCTCAGAAAGTGAACTATGAGGTCTTGGCCTCCATTCGGAGCCCAGTCGAAAACACATTTGCTGCTTGTTAGCAGATTAACAGATGAGACAGAGGGGAGTTAAACATGGCCAAGGTGTGAAAACTAATTATAGGCTGCTGCAGCAGGCTGGCAATAAGGAAAGGCAGTGTTAAGTGCCTGTCCTAGGAGGTGATATCCATCTCCAGTGCAGGAGGAACAAGGCAGAGCTGGGGCTGGTTTTATCTCCGGGAGTTCATCTGAGTCTGGCTCTGTGTCTGCACTGAGCAGGGCTTGCACGGGCTCGCTCACATCAATTCACTGCCCTAAAGTTGCCCTTTTTGGGGGCAACATGTGCAGCCAGCTGCAGCAGCAGCTGCTGGAAATGTGAGCCCAAACAATAAATAACAACCCCTTACCAATTCACTTCCAAGAGTGACTTGATACTCTCCAAGCCCAAACAATAAATAACCCCCACCAATTCACTAGCAAGAGTGAAGCTCCCCACTCTTCCAGCCCTATGAGGCACAAACCATTTCATGTGAAGCCTTGAGCCTTTGGAGTAGTTTGAGCGAGAGGAGGGAGCTGCTGCACACCCAGGCAGGATCCCTGGCAGGATCCTCGGGAACTGGGAAAAAACACCAGTGGCAAACAGGTCCCAGGTGTCCTGGAGGGCTCCTTGCTCCTCCTCTTTGTGTCTCCTCTTGTGCTGTGCCCGAGGCAGCAGCTGGAGCTCTGTCTGGTGAAATCCAGCTGCCCTCAGAGTCAGGGGTTTGTCCCATCCAGAGGCAGCCTCTCCTCACCTGGGTTGGTGCTCCTTGTCCCCCTCTAGGATCCCAGGGCACCCAGCACTGCCCCTGCACAAATAACAGCCAAGGATGGAACATTACAGGCCCTATACTGTTATTTTCTCAATTATTTACTGGCTGGGCCAGGATTTTGTTGCTGTGAGCACACCAGGAATGGCAGTGTCTGTATCAGCCAGTAACAGTGTTCAGAAATTCTCCATTTATTTCAAAGCTGCAGAAAGAGCTGCACAAACTGCAGAGAATGGAAGATCATTCCCTGTGGGGCTGTCTTGCTTTCCCTGAGCCACCGCTCTGGTTCCTCAGAGACAAAGCTCTAGCGTAGGAGCTGTGCACCAAAGGAGACCAGAAACAGAAGAAAATTGGATATTTCTCTTTCTTTAGAACACCCCAACCTCAGCAGCATCTCAGTGACGACAAAACCACTCCAGCCACGGAGGTGCAGCAGTTCAGCAGCAGCAGTTCCACCCCTCAGAGGTCAGCACTTGTGCAATTTTGGAGTCCAGGGCTGATTCTTTGTGCAGGCACAAGAGCTAATTGCATCCCAGAGAGCCCTGTGCCTGTTGGTCTGGAGGTGTACTGCCATATGTTTGGTGTATACTCAATTAACACCGTGCAGCTGCACTGCTTCCATCTGCATTATGGAGCAGATTCCCATTGCAGACCCAGGCAGGAGTCCCACAGTTTGTATTTATTGAAATCATTGCCCCAGGACTTGGGTGCTTGGAAATACTCAATGGAAATAGTCAAGCAGCCCAGCATTGCTCTGTAGAAGGAAAATCATCCAGCCAGGGAGCCAAGGAGTGGGAGGAGGACTCGAGGGGCTGCCACGTGCAGGCTCAGCCTGCAGGCAGAGGTTAAAGCTGAGATTTCTTCCAGGGACTGCTGCTCCTGCTCTGAGGTTTATTGAAGTGTGACTTGCTGGTGTATTCATATTCAACATCAGATTCAGGGCTTTTTTTAGCTCCCTGCAATCTTTTTCTCTAGGCATCGGAAATTTAATTTTAAAATTGGATTTGTGTAGTGCAGGCCTTGGTCTGGAGTGTCTGTTCCTGAAGCACCTGTGCTCAAAACTCATCTGCCTGTGAAAATCATTACAGGTGTAGGAGCTGAGTAAAGGTGCAAATTGCACAGATGGATTTCAGTCAAGTTTCACTGCCAGGGTCTCTTTTGCTGCTGTACAAAACCAGCTTGCAGAAAAACACCAAAAATACAGCGAGGTACAGGAGCAGAGGGAATGCAAACACAAATCCACAAACCAGGTGTGACCTAATGGCAATGGTTAGATCCAGGGCCTAACCACAGCCTCTCAGGACACAACAGGAGACAAGTACAAGGACCCAGAGCTGTGGCTGGGTGTCATAAGGAGAGGACATTCAGCATTTTCAGTGACTGTTCTTGCCTTGTCCAGCCTGTGCTGAGGCAGCAATCTGACTAATTAAAGTCCAAATCTGGGCAATTACAGACAGCAACGCGTGGCTGGGAAATAATCAGATTTACTTCTGCTGTCCATTCAGAAAAGCACCAGCAGAGCTGTGCAGGGCTGGGCCAGGCTGTGCTGAGGCTCCAGGACCTGTAGCAGGTGCCCAGAGGGGAAGGTGTTGGTGCTCACAGCAGATCCATGGTGCCCCAGCGCCATCCTGTGCCAGGACAGACGGACAGACACCCTGGGGCCGCCCTGGGGCTTTGTCTGGGCCAGGAGCAGCAGCTGGGGGCAAGCAAAGCCAGCTCCCCCTGGCCACAGGTGTGCAGGGCCAAATGTCCCCAGGGCTGGGAATCTGGGACACTGGGGATACTGGGGGGATACTGGGGGGGAACTGGGCGTCCCCTTGAACCAGCTGCTGCCACAGCCCTTCCGTGCTCCTTAGCACAGGCATTTCAAACTTTCCAGCTGGAGAACTTGGCTGGTTTATGCCCAGATTGGAATTGTAATAGCCTTGCTGTTATAAGGAGGGCAGAGAAAGGGAGGGGTCCAGGGAATGTGCTCAAAGAGCTCATGGATTTTCTTCTTAGGGGTTTTTTGCCTGCTTTAAGGGGCTCTCATTGGAAAACAACAGTGAGCTCAGCAGCAGTATTACAAACATTAAATGGAAACTCCAGGAGAGGAGGCAGGAGAAGGAACATGGCAGCTTTTGTTTGAAAAGTCAAATGCAGCTGCATTGATCCATCCAGCAGCCACAGCTCAGAGGCTGCTTTGTGCATTTGAGCTTTAAAAAATCTCCAAATCCTCAGGAGCAGGCTTAAGGGACTTGATCCATGTGTCAAATCCCCCAGCTGGAGCAGCACCCTGACAGGCCTCAGTTATCCCGAGCAGCACACAGGGTGCTTACTGTCACCCCAGAGGGCAAAAGCAGATTTGGAAGGAATAATAATTTAAATGTTTTCTCTTGTTTTGCACCCCCCCCCCCCTGCTCTGTGCAATGACATCAGGCACTGCAGCATCAGGAGCAGCACAGCAGTGAGTGCTGCTCTCTGGACCCGTGCTGTGGGCAGGGATGTGCTGGGAGCCAGAGCCTTTCTGGGCTCCTGGCACAGTCCCTGTGCTCTGGAGCAGCTCTCCGGGGCTCTGGGGTGGATTTTTGGGTTTTGGGGTGGATTTTTTGGGTTTTATCTTTGTTTTCACGTCATTCAATGCACATCAGCAGCAGAGCAGTAGAAACCTCCAGCCAGGTGTGCCAGAGGAACTCCAGAAATACAAAGTGCAAACTGAACCCTCCCCTCTGGGGCAGGTCTCTGCTCCCAGGGACCCACACACAAGCAGGCAGGGCAGGCTGGTTTACACCTGTCATTAACTTGCCTTTTTAATGAACTTTTCAGCCTTTAACCATCCTGGTGCTTGTGCTTGTGCACTGGCAGAAGTAGACTCACATCTCACAGCAGCAAACAGAGATTTGCAAATGAACCTAATCCTTTCAGAGCTCTCAGCACATGGACACACATCTTCTTGCTGGCCAGTGGTTTGGTTTTATACCTGAATTCTCAGGCAACTCAGAATCCTGGTAGGGAATTTCATGCTGCACAAAGCTGCTTATCAGCATCAAAAGAACTGAATTAAGATGGTTGGGAGAGGGAAGAAAAAAAAAAGAGATTTTTTCAAGCAATGCTTCTGTTCCACTAAAGGAGCATAGGAGGTGGGTTTGCTTCTCAACTCCAGGAGAAACTGCTCCCCTTTCTGGCCCCTTTGAAGTGCACCTGAGGCTCCAAGGCTGAGGAGGAATCACTGGGCTGTTTGCACACTGAGCAGTGCCTGGGAAAGTTTACAGCAGCAATCAGCAGCTCCTGCAGGATCCTCAGCACAGCAGCATTAATAAACATTAAAGAGGAGTGTGGGCTTGGCATCTTTCTAATTAAGAGTGGAGGAGCCTGGAGATGAGGTCAGTGCCCAGATGGGGTTGAAGGGCAGTGTAAGCTTGAGAGAATGAATTCAACGTAAAGGTCATCTATATGGATTAAATGATCTGAACAGTCAATTCCAGAGCCATCTTCTGCAATTAATATTTAATTAAAAATAGAAACACTATAAAGTTTAGCTTTTAACCAGCAAAATTATTTCATGTCCCATAAAACCTTTAAATACAAGAGCCTGCATCCTCTCTGTCCCCTGCCCAGAGCAGGCTGTGAGTCCCTGGGAAGGGCATTCCAAGGGCAGCACCTGTCAAACACCTGGGATCTGTTCCCAGTGGCCAGAGACAGCACTTGACAGCTGAAGGGTTCTTTCCTTTTCATTCTGTGGAGAACTGAATGCAATTTCTAATCAAATCCAAACACATAATGAGGAAAGGACTGGGTTAAGCCACGGTCAGCAGCAATTCCATGTTTCCGAGGGGAAGGGGATGGGGAAGAGGCACCTGGGGGTGGTCCAAGGGCAATGTGCTGATCTCCAGCCCAGCCAGGCCCTCCCCAAGAGCTGCAAACCAGCCCAGCCCAGCAGCTCCCAGAGCCAGTGGTGCCTTTTCCCTTTGCACATCTCCCTGGACCTCTCCTGAAAGGGCCCCCTGCACGTGTTCAGTGGGATTTGAAATGTTCTGTCTCCTCTGACTTTGCTGGCCCAGAACTAGGCCACCAAGAAGTCACCAGAGGAATATTTGTTCTTCAGCACTCGAGTCCTTTGTAACCTACTTCTGGGTGTTTAACCTGCACCACCAGCCAGGAGCTGGAAAAGCAGGTTCAGGCTCATCATGTGAATTCTCACCTTTGGAGAACACAAGGAAAAGTCACTTTGTTTCTACAAGGTCCTTTCAGTGGACTGAAGCTGGAGAAATTTAGGTCTGTCACCCATGTCCTGCTTGATTTCCAAAGGCTCACACTCTCCAAGCTTCAGTGCCCTGGAAGTGCAGATAACACTGACTTGTTTTCATATGAGCTGGAGATATTTTCTACAGGGCTACGAAAATAAGGAGTAATCCAGTTCAAAGACTTGTCTTTGCTTCCCTCAAAGTCAACCATAAAATTCCCTCTACTTCAGTAGTGCAGGATCAATGAGTTTTTCTCTAAATGTTTGATAGAGCTTCCTCCCTTTATTCTTGGGACTTGGGGTTCTCGTGTTTGTTTTTACTGATTACAGGAGATTTGTTGTTGTTTTCAAGGGTACAGAGGTGCAAATGCAGGATATGATTGCCTGGAGCTCTGTGCCTCCCTCCCTGCTTTGGAGCAGCATTGCTGGGAGCCCTGACCTTCCCCAGCCAGATTTTCTGGTCACCACAGCTCAGCTCAGGGCACTGCTCAGAGGAGCCTCTGGCACTTCAGTGGTCATTCCCTGGCTTTGGAAAGTGCTCTTAAACCTCTCTGAACCCTCAGCAGCAGCCTGGGAGTCCTCCACTCAGGGGAGCATCCATCCATCCATGGATTCATCAATGGATCCATCCATGGATCCATCAATGGATCCATCCATGGATCCATCCATCCATCCATCCATCCATCCATCATCCATCCATATCATCCATCCATCCATCCATCCATCCATCCGTCCATCCATCCATCCATCCATCCATCCATCCATCCATCCATCCATCCATCCGTCCATCCATCCATCATCCATCCATCCATCCATCCATCCATCATCCATCCATCAATCATCCATCATCCTTCCATCCATCCATCCATCCATCATCCATCCATCATCTATCATCCATCCATCCATGGATCCATCAATGGATCCATCCATCCATCCATCCATCCATCCATCCATGAGGAGTGGGAGCAGGTAGGGAAAGGCAATCAGCTTTCCTCATTCTAATAAGACAGCACAATTAATCTCTTCACTTCTTAGCCAACCCGTGCTGCATGTATAAATTAAATTATCAGCCATATATAGAGAGATATTATATATAGATATATAGAGAGAGAGGTATCATATACACACACAGGTATATGAAATACCCCTTGGCTGGAATGGCTCTTCTAACCTGGAGATAGAAGGTAAGAGGTGAAACTGCTGAAAATCTCAGGAAACAGCACAATCGCCATCATTCCCGCTGTGGCCTAGGGATGGTTCCCATGCAGTCACATGCATGTAAAAAACCCTTTTGAAGTCTCTCATATTTTGTTACTAATTCTGGTTTGCAAACAAGTGCCTGGTGTTACTGCTGAAATATGTCAGAGCTGTTAAATGCTTGTATAAATAATAGATGGGAGGGCTTGTACCAGGACTAAGGTCTCTCTGCATCAAGACATAGACAGCGTTATGTTTTATTAATAACCACTTGCAAACCACAGTGAAGCAGGGAAATGGCTGCTGTGCCAGGATTTTAAAGCCCTGGTTCACAACCAGCCCAGCCCAGAGGGTTCTCTGCATGATCCTCACACCCTGAACCTCACCCTGAGGTGGGGAAGGTGCCACCTTCCCTGGGGAGCAGCAGCACGGTGGTGCCAACACCTCCCTGGGCTTTGCCACCTTCCCCAGGGCTTTGGCTGAGCTAGCACCCCTGTCCCAACTCAGTGTTCTGATTCTGCAGAACTCTAAAATACCAACTTTCTATTCTGTCTCTAGGCCAGCTGTAAGAATCATCTTTGATTTCTATCTGTGGGTAATTGTGCTACAATTATGGAAAACAACACTGTGTCATGGAAGTGCTTACGGTGGTTATTTCAGCAGAAATAGCCTCGTGCATTGCTAAAAAAGCATTTTCCAGCCCCTTTATGTACAATAGGCAGTGACAGACAGAGCAGATTTGCATAAAACCACACAAGCATCGAGTTCTTTTCAAGGCAGTCAAAGACTCCAAAGCAGCACCATGGGCAGCGCTCGGGAGGGATGCGGTGTGCCACTGCCAGGGGCAGGGTCCTGCACCTCTGCCCTCCAGGTGAGCCAGCACCTGCCCAGGTGGGCCTGGAGAGCAGCCAGGGTCCTAACAACAGCAGCTGCACCTGGTCTGAGCACACAGCCCTGCCCAGAGCAGCCAGGTTCCTTAAAACAACAGCTACAGCGTGGTCCACCCCCTGGTCCAGAACACCAGGATGTGGGGACAACTTTCTTTCTTTTTTTTTTTCTTTTTTTAAATTTTTTTATTGCAACTTCAGAATTCAAAGGTTCCCTCCCACGCAGCCAATCTGCACAGAGCAGGTGGAGGAGCAGATTTCACAGCTGAGGAAGGTTCTGGGCTTGTCCTGCCATCCTGCCCTGCCCAGGGGCAGCTCCCAGGCAGGCACCCCAGCACTCACAAACCACCCTGAGCACAAATGTGAATTCAGCAGCACCAAGGCCAAGCCCTGAGCCGCTCCAGATCCCCTCTCTGTAAATATAAACACCTTTGTAAATCTAAACACCTCCTGCGGCTGTGAAATAGTGACTGCCAGACAGCTCATGAATAGAAATGCACTTTGAAAATTGCCCAGCTGAAGGCCAGCCCTTGCTGATCCACAGAGCTGGTTATGTGTGAAAAATCACTGAAAGTCAAACCAGTCCATTTACCTGCCCAGAGGAGCTTACAGGAGTCTACATCTGAAACAGCACTGAACCAACACCTCATGAATATGAAAGCACTCCCCAAACAGCTCCTTCTGCCCTGGTGCGAACTGGAGAAGTGAAACCTCAGAGCAGCCTCCAGGGAATGAATTCCGCTGACATTTTACTTCGATTAAAAACTGATCTTTGTTAAGCCACACCTAATGCTGAAACACCAGCAAGTGTGAAGGCACAGAACGTTACACTGGCATGCAGAAAGAAAAAAAAAAGGGAAATAAAAAGTCTCAGAGAGATTTGAGCTTGGTCTGACTTGCCCCCAGCCCTGCCCTTCAGTGGAGCTGGCTCAGGGGAGACCTGGGCTGCACCTGGATCCAGCACATGCTCCTGTTCCAGAGGGAAACCTGCAGCTCCTGCCGCTCCTGCAGGGTTTGGGGGCTCTGCTCTGCCCCTGCAGGGTTTGGGGGGCTCTGTCCCTGCAGGGTTTGGGGGCTCTGTCCCTGCAGGGTTTGGGGGCTCTGTCCCTGCAGGGTTTGGGGGCTCTGTCCCTGCAGGATTTGGGGGCTCCCTGCAGGGTTTGGGGGCTCTGTCCCTGCAGGGTTTGGGGGCTCTGTCCCAGGTTTGGGGGCTTTCCCTGCAGGATTTGGGGGCTCTGTCCCTGCAGGGTTTGGGGGCTCTGTCCCTGCAGGGTGTGGGGGCTCTGTCCCTGCAGGGTGTGGGGGCTCTGTCCTTGCAGCCCCTGCAGGGTTTAGGGGCTCTGTCCCTGCAGGGTTTGGGGGCTCTGTCCCTGCAGGGTTTGGGGGGCTCTGTCCCAGCCCCTGCAGGGTTTGGGGGCTCTGTCCCTGCAGGGTTTGGGGGCTCTGTCCCTGCAGGGTTTGGGGGCTCTGTCCTCAGCCCCTGCAGGGTTTGGGGGCTCTGTCCCTGCAGGGTTTGGGGGGCTCTGTCCCTGCAGGGTTTGGGGGCTCTGTCCCAGCCCCTGCAGGGTGTGGGGGCTCTGTCCTTGCAGCCCCTGCAGGGTTCGGGGGCTCTGTCCCTGCAGGGTTTGGGTGCTCTGTCCTTGCAGGGTTTGGGTGCTCTGTCCCTGCAGGGTTTGGGGGCTCTGTCCCAGCCCCTGCAGGGTTTGGGTGCTCTGTCCCTGCAGGGTTTGGGGGCTCTGTCCCAGCTCCCCCAGCCAGCTCTGCAGGACAGACCCTCCCTTCTCACTCCTCTTTTTGCAGCCCAGCCAAACAGGTGGCTCGGGAGGAATGAGGGGATATTAAATTAAGCTCAGGTGAACCTTCTGGGGAAATTCAAAGGAGTTTAATTGCAGAGTATTTGCTTTTACCTATTTCTCCCTTTTTATTTGGGAAATGCTTATGAGAAAACTCTGTGTTTAATGAGGAGGAAAGCACTGATGAAAAGATACTTTTTTTTTAAACATCTTTAATCTGAATTCCTGCTGGTGCTGCACATTTTCCCAACAGAATGCTTACAGGTGATGAGGTTGTCCTGCAATTTTTTACTGATTACACCCCAGACTAAATCAGATGCAGGAGATGGATGTACAGCTGTGACTGAGTGTCCTGGCCAGGGGCTGGGGCTTCTCATCTGCAGCCTCTGCTTTAAACAGGAGTGAGTTGAAACCTTGGTGCAAAGTAAAACCCTCATCTCTTGAACAGATGTATGAGAAACACAGGATCTCAGGGTTCTGAGCAAGCCATGAGCAGCCAGGTAGCCCAGCAGCTGATATCAGCACTGATAAATATAGACACTTCTTATATAAGGAGGGACAGGCAGGTCACTGGATTTTTAGGAAGATGTTCTCATTGATTTCCAATAGGAAAATCTGATTTTAAACGTGGTATAAAGTGGCATTTTGATATGATTAATGCCATGTTCTGGATAATACGAATGCTTAATCTAAGTGTAAATAATGGCTGTGGAAATAGTGCCTGGGCACTGCCAGTGCAAAGAGCAGAGTCCCTTGGACAAAGAGCAGGAGGAGACTCTGGGGATAGGGGGAAAGGATTGCTCTGCTTTCAGGTGAGACTGGGGAGGAACGAGCTGCCCAAGGTCACTCAAAGAGCTGAGTCCCCTCCCTCAGAGCCTCTCCCTTCACCTGTGGCACCTGCAGGGCCCCTGTGCCAATAAATCCCCAGGCAGAGGGAAGAGGAAGGGATGGGAGCTGCCCTGGGGCTGAATCCCCTGCTGGAAATGACAGATGAAGGACAAAAATGTGACGTTTATCAACTGAATAAATATTAAAATAAAAGGATTTGGGAGCCTGTCATGATCTCAGTGCTTACATCAGGCACAGGCTGTGCATATCTTCACATTACAGCTACGGGTAGGAAAACAAACTGGATTACCAGGGCTTAGTGCTTAAGCACTCTGTTCCCCAGCAAGGCAAGGAACTCTGGCTGTTCTGTGTTACAGATGAGATTGAGGCAGGGCAGAGACAAGGATCAGACTGTTTTCCTGTTCAAGCACAACGGTTATACCAAATAAATGAAATAAAAATCACAAAACCTTCCCAGCTCATCCTCAGAGATGCCAGCAAGGCTGGAGGTATGTGAGCTCTGTGAAGGCAGCTCCAGTTCCACCCTCATTTTCCTGCCAGGACACCAGACCTGACACACCAAACCTGCCAGGACACCAGACCTGACACACCAAACCTGCCCCAACACCAAACCTGCCCCAACACCAGTCCTGCCTCTCCCTCTGATGGCCAGGGGAGCTCTGCCTCTGCTTTCAGGGCACAGAGCTCCTACAGGAGATAAAATTATTGAGCTCACTGATGGGAATAAGGCTCCTTTTACTGGGAAACCTCTGGTTCCATTAAAGCCTGAACCCACGCATTCATTTCAACAGGAAATAATTTCATTTTAAAAAATTAAAACAGCAAGAAAACTTCACTCCCAGCAGAGCAGCAGTTGGGATGCGCTGCCCGGGCTCCTGCAGCTCCAGAACCAAGCACAGGGCATCATAAAGGTTGGAAAAGAGCCCAAAATCCAACTTTTTGGGGACAAACAGCTGTAGCTGCACCAGTGCTGGATCCCAGCCCCCTGTATGGGATGATTTTTGAGGTCCCTTCCAGCCCAAACCATTCTGGGGTTCTGTCCTGGGCTTCAGCAGCTCCTCAGTTTGGGGAGGGACAAATCCTGCTCCTGTTCTCCTGTCTTCCTCAGAAGGAGGGAGAGATGGTTGCCCTCAGACCTGCTCCAATGGGAGATATTTTTAGGAGGCATGTTTGATCTAGCACTGGATAAAAGAGGGTTTAGACTTGCAGGGGCTTAACTGCCCCTGGGACACCAAAGGCACGAAATGTGCCAAAATCAGAGGAAATCTGTGAACTGAATCCAGCAGCTTAGAGCTCAGCCACTGCTTTTCCTAAACCAGAGCAGTGAGAAATCTGCTCTGTTTCCCCTTACTGGAATCTGCTCTGTTTCCTTTATTGCCACCAGTCTCTCCTCGCAGGGAGAAGCCACAGGGCAGGAGGAAACAGCCTCGAGTTCAGCCAGGGGAGGGCCAGGCTGGCTTTCAGGAACAATTCCTTCAGGGAAGGGCTGGAACAGGGCAGGGGTGGGGTCACCATCCCTGGAGGGCTGGGAATGTGTGGATGATACCTGGGGGGCAGTGCTGGACACGGGGCTGCTGCTGGCTGCTGCCTGCCTGGGGTCCCTCCAGCCTGAACCAGCCAGGAGCCTGCAATGAACCCCAAAAACCAGAGAACAAACCCAGAGAACAAACCTCTGGCAATAAACCCCAAAAACCAGAGAACAAACCCCTGGCAATAAAACCCCCAAAAACCAGAGAACAAACCCCCGGCACTCTGCTCTCCCTCCCTGTGCCTTGTGCCAGGCTCTGAGCTCTCAGAGCTGTCCCAAACCGGCAGGAGGGGGACAGGAGCCCCTGTGCCCATCGGGGCAGGACCCCTGAGCTGGGGAAGGTGACCCTGACCCCCCTAGGATGGCAGCAGAGCCCTGCAGGGCTGGGGGACATTCCTGGTGTCCCTGATCCCTGTGCAGGGCTGAGGGACATTCCTGGGGCCCAGCTCTGGGTCCCTGACCCTTCTGGGATGGCACAAAGCTCAGGACCCCTCTGCAGGCCTGGGGAACATTCCTGGGGTCCAGCTCTGGGTCCCTGACCTGCAGGGGCGGGGGTCCTGGTGTCCCCCCCCTGCAGGCCTGGGGAACATTCCTGGGGTCCAGCTCAGGGTCCCTGACTCCCCTGCAGGGCTGGGGGACGTTCCTGGTGTCCCTGACCCCCCTGCAGGCCTGGGGAACATTCCTGGGGTCCAGCTCTGGGTCCCTGACCCCCTGCAGGGCTGGGGAACATTCCTGGGGTCCCTGACCCCCCTGCAGGCCTGGGGAACATTCCTGGGGTCCAGGCTGGGGCGTCCCTGGTGTACTACCCCTGCAGGGCTGGGGGACATTCCTGGTGTCCCTGACCCCGTGCGGGGCTCCCCTGCAGGGCTGGGGGACGTTCCTGGTGTCCCTGACCCCTGCAGGGCTGGGGGACGTTCCTGGTGTCCCTGACCCCCCTGCAGGGCTGGGGGACGTTCCTGGTGTCCCTGACCCCCGTGCAGGGCTGGGGGACGTTCCTGGGGCCCAGCTCAGGGTCCCTGACCCCCGTGCAGGGCTGAGGGACGTTCCTGGTGTCCCTGACCCCCGTGCAGGGCTGAGGGGACGTTCCTGGGGCCCCTGACCCCCGTGCAGGGCTGTGGTTCCCCAGGGAAGCTGGGGGACAGGCCCAGCCCGGGGCCTGGCTGGGAGCAGGGCAGGGCTGCTGAGGGCTCCCAGAGGGAATTGTACACGCTGGCACGCTGCCTGCACCCTGCGGGAGGAAGGAGCAGCAAACAGCTCCTGGCTGGTAACATCTGAGGTGACACCATCCATCACTGCGAACTTCCACAGCCCCGCCTCAGTGCTGCTGAGAGTGATAAAACTCTGCAAGGAGAAGGAAATAACAGGGACTTCCAGGCAGGGCTATTTTTCTTCTTGATTTTCTTTCTATTTGAAAGAAAAATCCTGTTAAATCTGAGGGAGTTTTAATCAAATACAGACAAAGGAAATTGAACTATTCACGAACCAGCCTCTATTCTCCGTTGGCTTCTGTTACTTTCACTTCAGAAGTTTGTGGTGCAGGCCTGGCCCAGGGGAATTCTGCATTCCTTTTATCTGTTACCATCTGATGGCAAATGGCACTTTTTGGGATCACCTTGGAAGGGACAGAAGTAAATACTCAGGGAATATGAACAACTTGCATTGCATTTCACATCCAGGAAAGGGAAACTTGAACCAGCTCTGTGCCAAACCAATGGGAATTTTCTCATTTTCTCATTCTCTGGAGTGCAGTGAGTTCCCAATGTCAGTGTTTGGAGAAACCCTGGTGGAGGGACCTGCTCAGGGACAGAGGACAAAGATTTTGTCCCTCTCTGATCAACCCCCAGAACGGCTGCAGAAACCTGACAAAGGATCCAGACATTACGTGGCTTTTCTCTGCATAATTATCACATTTCCTGTCTCTCTCTGTTATTTATTCTGTGCTCAGCTCCAGCGCATCTCCTGTCCCGTGCAGAGCCTGGCATGTGCAATACCCTGTTACAAACACTCCATTACAGCTCACTCCCTTTCCTTCCAGCCGCTCCTTCAACTTCTTTGAAACTGATTCCAAGTTCAACTTTCCCAGAGCCTGAAGCTTTCAAAAAGCCAATTCTTAAAAAGCTAATTAGTTCCCCATAGGCCTTTTTTTTTTTTCCTTTGGACTCAGTAAATATTTCTGAGATTGCTTTTTGTATAATCAGTGTTAGCAGCTCATTAAAATGCACAGTATGTGGATCATTTGGAATGTGACATGGCTCAGCATGGACACTCAAGCTGCTTAAAAAGACAGAAAAGAAAAAGATGAGGATGAAATGAAAGCAAAAAGCCAGCATTTCCTTTAAGCTGACACCACAGTTAAGGATTTAAGACAGGGCAGGGAGCCTTCAGCCCTGCTATTAGGAGAGCAGTCTAATTGCTCAATGCACTGCCTGCCCTCTCCTGCCTCTGTGTTCGCCAAAAAGTTCCTTTTACAGAGAGCTGAGATGCAGGAAAAAGGGTTCTCTGAGCAGGTAATTGTGTAAGGTTTTCACTCTGAGTAATATGAGGATTCTTCTTGAATTAATAATGAATGAAGTAATTTAAAAGGCCTTTAGTGTGTGCAGCCAGAAATAAATAATGCCTTAATCTGGGACATTTTATTTTCCATTAAAACAAACACTTTTTAAAAAGTGGGCATTACTGAGCAGCACTCAGCGCTCTCATGCCAGATGCCTGCATCAGATGGACAACAATACTCAGGACTTGTTCCTCATATTTCAAGCATGTTCTTGGTGGCTGTGGAAGGCAGGGAGGCCGAGAGCATCACTTTGGGTCACAAGGAGAAATTCCAGCTGAAGGAATGCCAGGAGTGGGGTGGGAATGGCCCTTCCTGTGCTGGCCCTGCAGCCTCACTGACTGGGCAAAACAGAGAAACAAACCCCAAATCAGCCCTCACTGACTGGGCAAAACAGAGAAACAAACCCCAAATCAGCCCTCACTGAATGGGCAAAACAAGAAACAAACCCCAAATCAGCCCTCACTGACTGGGTAAAACAAGAAACAAACCCCAAATCAGCCCTCACTGAATGGGCAAAACAGAGAAACAAACCCCAAATCAGCCCTCACTGAATGGGCAAAAACAGAAACAAACCCCAAATCAGCCCTCACTGAATGGGCAAAACAGAAACAAACCCCAAATCAGCCCTCACTGAATGGGCAAAACAGAAACAAACCCCAAATCAGCCCTCACTAAATGGGCAAAACAAAAACAAACCCCAAATCAGCCCTCACTGACTGGGTAAAACAGAAACAAACCCCTTTGCCATCCCCTCTGCAGAGGTCTCTCTGATATTTCTTCCCCTGCTCTGGTTAATGAATGGTAATAGGGAACACTTGATTAGGAGCCTTTCATCATTTTAGGACTAGGGGCTTTAGCTTTCTGACCTACTTTTCCTGCCAATGAAATTCCATTTTTAGCTTCAACTCAAGGTCTGAATGTTACCCAAATTCAGACCATCTGTTTTAACTGCCTACGGGCTGAGGAGCTGATCCAAGCCAGGAGGAATAAATGGAACCAGTGTTGATATATGAAGCATTCTCCACCCTGTGTGTATTAAATAACCTACTTAGTTTGTTCCTGAGTCCTCACAAACATTCCTTTTCCTGCTGCTGTTGGGAGGAACATTCCTGCCACCAGTTGCTCTCAGGTCCCCTTTTCTGTCCAGCTGGGGCACAGAGCAGCCTGGAACTGGCTCCAAGCTCAGCTCATCCCTGGATCTGGCTCTGCTGAGGGTTGGTCCAGCCTGGCCTGGAAATCCAGCAGGGAATGACCTTCCTCCCTTCCTGATGCTCCTCCTCACTGCAGAAGCAACAGAACTTCCTTCTCCTCAGAGCAGGACAATTCTGAATTCACCTCTGTCCTTTTATCACACAAAACTCAGTCAGAAATACGAATTTATGAACCAGAACAATATCAAAAAAGGCAACTTCACCTGGAAAATCCCTACTAAGCAACTGCTGACCGCAGCTTTGCTAAAAACCCGAGTGAATCCAAGTGCTGGAGATAAGCTGCTGCTGCTGGAGCTGATGGGCATCTCCAGCCCTCATCCCTCACTGCCCGGCTGAGGGCTGGGATTGCAGCACAATTTCCAGAGCATCCATAAAAACATCACCAAGTGAACGATGCCAGGGAAAAAGAAAACAGGAGTGTGAAAGGATGCCAGATCTCACAGCTGAATGCCCAGCTGGGGAAGTGCCCAGCTCCAAACAAGGCAGAAAATAAGGATATTTAATGTAAAAGAATCCTAGCATGAAATAGGCTCTGTACTTCCCCGGCACGGCTGATTTGCTGCTCGAGGCTGGCACTTGACAGCCTGTTTGCAGATTCTCCTGCCTCAGAGCCATCGTGGCTCTGCTCACAGCTCAGCCTCGCAGAGGCACCGGGGCCCAGCCCAAACCAGCGTGTGCTCCTGGGATCTGTGAAGCACAGCTGGGCACCCCTGGGGACATCCCGGGCGGGGAGGACGGCGCTCTGAGCAGCCTGAGGCTCTGGAAATGTGGAATAAATGGCTTTTGAAAGGTCCCCTCCAGCCCAAAGCACTCGGGGGCAGAGCTCAGGTGAGCTCTGGGGCTCATTCCACCAGGGTGGGTGAGCGGAGATCAAACCCTAAAGCAGAGATCCCCCAGCCCTGCTCTCAACCAGAGATCCAGCCCTGCCCACTGGGAATTCCCTGCTCTAAAGCAGGCGAGGAATGAGCAGAGTTTGCTCCTGCTCCCCTTGGGCCATTGGAGGTGCCAGGGTCATTATTGCTCTGGGGCCCGAAGCAGCATTGGCAGGATTACCTGGGACCTGCACCTGACAGATGGAGGGGCAGGGCTGTCCATGCAATATTTCAGTCTGGCAAGGCCCCTGAACCCTTCCAGCTGAGTTCTGGCCATTTCCCCTCCTTTGTGTGGGCCACAGCGCTGCCCAGTGAATCACTTGGAGCACAAAAAAGCCTCTCTGGCACCTGGAGAGCCACATGCTAACTCCATGCTTTATTCCAGCTCTTCCATGCAGGAGGCTTTCAGAATCACAGTCTATTGTACAGCACATAATGATATTATTCTGTCCCTATTGTCCTAAAGCAGACACTTCCAGGATGGAGCAAAATCTTCTTCTGCCTCTCCTGTCCTGGGCAAAAGGTTGGAGAATACAGCAGCTCCCCAAGAGCTGTGAGGCAGAAGTGCTGCCCAGGGGAGAGCCTTGTGTCTGCCCCCATCCCAGGAGCTGTTGCAGCTTTGCCCAGCCTTAAACCTCATCTTGTCCTCCTTCCTCCAGGGGAACCTTGCCCTGGCTTCAGCAGCTGGAAATGGCTCAGTGTGTTGGGATCCGAGTGGATTCCTGGCAGTGGTGGCGCTCTGTTGTGCTGTGCAGCACCCTCAGACCCTCTGCAGTTCATCATGACCCAGCTCCTCTATCAGCTGCTCTAATCACATTATTGATGAACTGCTTAAAATGCACTTTCTGTAGAAGTTTTCTAGATGACAATTTGCCTTTTGCTAAATAAATTAATGAAAAAGTTGGGTTCTCCCATTCCAGTCTGGGGAAAAGAAGTTTTGGGTTTGAAATGCCTAATTAGCAGTAACTGGAATCCAGCAGCTGAGTTTATTTGAGTTTATTGGCACTGTAGCTGATATAAATATGCCACGGGGCCATTAGTGCCTTGTGGCAGCATCAGGACAGAAATAGTCCCTCCAGCAATGAATATTGCAGGAGCTGAGGGTGCCAACAGAGCAGAACAATTGCAGCTCAGAGGCCCTGGCAAAGTCAGGGGAGGCTCTCAGGCGGTGCCAGGGATGGACTTGGGGCTCTGGCTGGCCCTGCCCCTGAGAAACAAAGCTGAGACATCCCCAGACCTCAGGGCTGGCATTTGCACCTCCTAGGTCAGCCCAGTGGGGCACAGGGATGTCCCCAGGTGCCACCTCCCATCACAGGTGAGATGTCCCCAGGTGCCACCTCCCATCACAGGCCAGATGTCCCCAGGTGTCACCTCCCATCACAGGCCAGATGTCCCCAGGTGCCACCTCCCATCACAGGTCAGATGTCCCCTGGTTCACCTCCCATCACAGGCCAGATGTCCCCTGGTTCACCTCCCAGGCCAGATGTCCCCAGGTGTCGCAGAGCAGGTCCCCAGGGCAGGGACCCAGGAGGATCCTCCACGGAGAGCTGCAGTGGCCCCAGTGCCACCAGGGCCCCAGCCATGCAGAGCTCTCAGGGCTCCTCCTCTCACAGGAGGTGTGCAAAGGAACTTCTCCATCTCCCCACAAAGCCTTCCTGCTCCCAGGGTTTGATCTTTGCTGGTGCTTTAAGCACTTCTCTCGAGTCCCCAGTAATGAGGTAACTCTCAGTCTGCATGTAAGAACAAAACTCCCCGAGCCAGACTGTGAGCCAGACACTTATTATTATACTCTCTGCAAAGGCACAGAAGGGCTTTTTCTCCATGCTCCAGGTCACTGAGATCATGTTTGAGGCACATGATTAATTTTCAGCCTTATTGTGTTAAGGGCCAGCAGCAGAAGAGTGAGATTTTTTTTAGAGCAATGTTAAATGAGGTAGAAGAACTTGTCACTTAGCAAGAGCTTTGAAATGATCTTTGCATAAAGCAGCAGCTAAGAAGTTAATAGACATGAAGAGCCATCTATTGATTTGAGGCATTCTGAGGGGTTTTGGTGTGGGTGAAGGCAGGAGAAGGATTCTGCTCGGGATAAATAAGCCTTGGCTGAAGCATTTAACATGCAAGGAGTCCTGCTCTTACTCAGCCCCTCATTCCAACAGGTTCTTGCACGGGGACAGAAGTGCAGCTGAGAAAAAAGGTGCTTTGAAATGTTTGTTTTTCCTCCTGGATGTAAATTATTCTTAGCTCAACTCTATTCCCCTCAAAGCTCTTTGTTGGTCATAGACTGACATCAAATGTAAAAATAAAGCCTCAATTGAAATAAATAATTTCTCTTTTCAACATTTGCTGCGCCCAGCACCAGAACATCTCAAAGATAACCACAGAAATCCCTAAAACCATCTGATAGCAACCAGGGGCTTGTTTAGATTTCAATTTTCAGTTTTCAGATTTTCTCCAGAGCAGAAGGGCTCCAGCCCCCAGAGCATCCCTGTGGCCTCCTCCGCACAGCTCCACTTCTCTTTGTGCAACACAAATTACAGTAGAAGATTGCTGGGTCCGACCCAGTGCAGAGCTTTGTGTGAATATTTTCCAGCTGGTCTCACGTCCCTGAGAATTCACCTTTTACTGAATGCAGATTTTGAACAAGCCCCAAATTTCTGACTGTGCAGATGGCAGGGAAACTGCTGGGGTTTGAAATGGAAGTGTAAATCAGTCCTCGTTTGCACCTGGATGCCAGGGAATGAAAATCCATGAGCTGCTCCCCAGCAGAGGCAGAGCTTGGGGTTTGCTGGAGCTCATCTGCACGGGGAGGGGGGCACAGGGGAGCGAGGGGTGAATTCCAACCCCAGCAGCTGCTGAGCAGCACTGCAGGTCTGCGCAGGGTCCTGTCTGTGCTGAGCTGCCAGGCAGGGCAGGGGGCTGTGCCCAGCCCAGGGGGCAGCACCAGGGCAGGGTGGCAGCACCAGGGACAGGGTTGCTGTACCAGGGGCTGTCCCTGGCATGGGGCAGGGTGGCTGTACCAGGGGCAGGGTGGCTGTACCAGGGCAGGGTGGCTGTACCAGGGGCAGGGTGGCTCTACCAGGGGCAGGGTGGCTCTACCAGGGGCAGTTCCTGGCATGGGGCAGGGTGGCAGCACCAGGGCAGGGTGGCTGTACCAGGGGCAGGGTGGCTGTACCAGGGGCAGGGTGGCTCTACCAGGGGCAGGGTGGCTCTACCAGGGGCAGTTCCTGGCATGGGGCAGGGTGGCAGCACCAGGGCAGGGTGGCTGTACCAGGGGCAGGGTGGCTGTACCAGGGGCAGGGTGGCTGTACCAGGGGCTGTCCCTGGCATGGGGCAGGGTGGCTGTGGCCAGCCCAGTGTGGCAGTACCAGGGCAGGGTGGCAGCTCCAGGGGCAGTTCCTGGCACGGGGCTCTGAGCTCCGGTGCCACCCCAGAGCTGCCCAGGCCCTGCTGAGGCTCAGGGTCTCAGGAGGGCTCAGGAGGGCTCTCAGGAGGGTTCAGGGCTCTCAGGAGGCTCTCAGGGTCTCAGCAGAGCTCTCCTGTGTGCTTTGCCCACAGCTACGGGGACATGGTGCCCAAGACCATCGCGGGGAAGATCTTTGGCTCCATCTGCTCCCTCAGCGGGGTGCTGGTGATCGCCCTGCCTGTGCCCGTCATCGTCTCCAACTTCAGCCGCATCTACCACCAGAACCAGCGCGCCGACAAGCGCCGGGCGCAGAAGGTGAGTGAGGGAACCCTGTCTGTCTGTCCGTCTGTCTGTCCATCCTGCGCCAGGGCCAGCGTGGGCACAGAAGGTGAGTGAGCCCCGCCTGTCTGTCTGTCCCTTCCCGGGCACTGTGGGCACAGAAGGTGAGTGACCCCTGTCTGTCTGTCTGTCCATGCCCTTCTGGATCATGGGCACTGTGGCACCCCCACCCTGTGCAGGCCCTGCTCAGCCCTGCATGCTCAGATAATCCCCTCAAAACCAGCCCCAAACCAGCCCCACAGCGAGGCCAAATCCTGCCAACGCCCCCAGGGCTCTGGGGAAGGGACAGACAAACCCCCCAGCCCAAAACCAGCACCAACACACAGAGGAAGGGCCCAGAGTCACAGCCTGCAGCAGGCACTGAGGGACACCCAGTGCCCCAGAGCAAGGGGAGGCACTGAACTGCCAGTGCCCCCAGAACAGAACACACACCCCAGAACAAAACTGAACATGCCACAGGGATTCCTGCCTGGCTTCTCTCCAGGGCTTGTGGTCTGAGAAGCCATTGTTGCCAAATTTCAGCTGCAGAACCCCCCACATGTGTTTTCATGTTCCAGTGGCATCCAGCTCTGAGCCACTTCACACCAGGTTAGTGAGGAAACCTCACACACAACTGCATGGATTCTTGTATAAAATTCTCCTATCATATGTCATAAAATTACACCCAGATAATGACTTACCCAGCCACATCTCTAGCACAATAAACTCGTATGATCCACAGAGCACTGGCTGACCCGAAGTCCAACCAGGGTAATTTACACATCCTGCCTTGGAAATGCAATGTGCCCCCATCAGAATGCACCCTCAGCCCTCTCCCCTGCACACTGTACCACGGTATTTTCAGCACCAGGAGCAGCAGGGCTGTTCTTGCTCACCTTTCCCACATCCTTGTCTGCAGCAAATGGATGGCTGTGTGCACAAAACCCTTAAATCATCCCCAGGAGCTGTTTATCCTCCTGGCTGCTTCACTCCTTGCTGTCTCTCTGTGGTTTCAAATACACCCATCCAGCAACATGCACTTATCAGCACACAAACCCCTCAAAGCTGGGGCTGAACACTGGGAATACACAAAAGCCCCTGGAAATGTGAAGGGATTACTGAATATTCCAAATTCTGAACAGTTTTTGCCAGTGGAAGCTCCCTGAGTCACTGAGAGAGTATAACAGATTTACTATATCTCTATTTCAATCTGCTAAATTGCACCACAGCCAGAATCAGGTTTTTACAACAACTGCAAACCAAAGGCCCGAGGTTCTTTTTCTCCCCATGGAATGCTGCCTGCCAGAAATGCGAGACTCAGGGGACCTGCTGGAGAACAGTAGTAGAAAAATGTGTTATTTCTGCTCCAGGCAGGCATCTGGGCCGTGCCTCCTCCTTGCATCTCAGGGAGCTGACAGCACAGAGCTCAGAGACAAGACCCACAAAACCACAACATTTGGCAGTCACAACACAAAAGGGGAATAGCAGGAAGGTGCAGGAATGAGCTGCAGCCTCAGCACATCCCTGCTGGGCTGTGCAAACCCTGCCTGAGGCTGGACAGGGCGCACTGGGGCAGGGGAGGAGGACTGGAGGGAGAGGTGTGGGTTTGATCGCACACAGCGCAGCAGAGATAAAGGGTACAGCTATGGCAAAGCCACCCTGTGCCCTCTGCAGCAGCTGGCAGTGGATCCAGAGGGGTCAGGGCAGCCTTGCAGTGAATTTCAGTGGCTGCAGAGCTGTCTAAAGTGAGGCTGCACCGGGCACGAGGGTTGGGATTTCACTGAGACAGGAGCTGGGAAGGGCAGGGATGCTCAGGGGGAGGTTTATGGGACAGTGCCCAACAGCCCATTCAAGAACTGAGGCCTTTGACAGAGAGCTCTGGTTCTGCTGCAGCAGCACCAAACAGAGACAGGAGCTGCTCCAGAGCCCAGCCAGGCACAGAGCAAAGGGCCAGGCAGGAATTGGGCATAACCCAGGGCTGAGCGCAGGCCTGGGCTCCTGCACAGGGCAGCCCCTCTCTCCAGCAGCAAAGCAAGGCTCCTTCCTCCAGTTCCACTTTCCCTTTGGCCTGTGATCCACTTGGTAACAGGGAAAAGTCCCAGCACCTTTGATGCCAGTGTGATTGATTGCAGCTTTTATAAAGCTTTGCTGTATTGACACACACAGTGTATAATTTCCCCCCATTTGAATTTCTAATTCCCTTGATATTGGAGGAATTTCTCAGTTAAGAAACTTTTCCCAAGTCAGAAGTGTGAGTAATTTTCACATGATCAGCACTGCATGAATACTAAAAAGCAGCAGAGGGAGAGAAGCACATTAGTGACAGTCCCTCTGGAGCTGGTCAGGATGTGCAGGGGGACATTGAGGATCTGCTTGGATACCACACTTGTTCCAGCATCATCCCACACTGGACTGAATCCCATCTTCAGAAACAGTTAAAACTCTGCCCCCATCTCGTTAAGGTTACAAAGACATTTGCAAGGCTTTTTCAAGAAGGTTGGAAAAATCTCTTTGCTCTCTCAGTCCCTGAATATGAGGAACCCACCAGCAGCAGCTCCTTACAACAGAATTTAGGAGCACACCAGGAATTTAGTGAGTTCTTGTTCTCTTTGAAGGGAGGAGCAGATCTTGGACAGGGATCAGGATAAATGCTTTGAAAGTTCTGCTTAGTTTGAGAATCATGACTCTCATGATGTACAGCCAGATTTCAAGACAAGGCTATAGACATTATTAATTTTTATATGAGCTCAGACTGAGAGTTTCCAGTGACCAATAACAAAGGCAGAAATCCTGTACGAGCATCAGGCTGCCTGGATTGACATTCCCAGGGGCTGCACCCCAAAATCCAGAGCACAGCCCAGCCCCTCTGGCTCTGCTCAGCCCTAACTTTGCCTCTCCACTGCTGAGGGGGCTCTGGTCTAGCAGGAAAAGGAATTTGAGTAACGTGCATAAAGTACCAGGAGGTGGCTGTTACTCATCAGCATCTATTCTTCAACTAACTGAGGAGAAGTGTTCCTTAAAAAGAAAAAACCCAGTAAAACACAAAACCCAGCTACCAGTGATCTAATCTCTTTAAAGATAAATTATTCTTTGCCAAACCTGTGCTGTGAGACAATTAATTACCAGGAGATCTGGCAAATCTTAATTCATTGTGCTGTGGTATCAAATTCTGTCCTCTGGCATGCAGCAAGGAGCAGGTCAGCGTGACTGGGAGATGAATTGATCACTTGTGACAAGGTTCATTTTGGTAAAACTGTTGTGTTTTTTTCCTTCCCCAACGACTTTTTTTTTCCCCCCTTTTTTGACTGATGTGCTAAGAATAGACATCCCTGACTTTGAAACGGTGCTGTTCCTCAGTGAATGTCACAGCCTCGGATTTCAAAGAGAATGTGACACTTAAAAGGCTTGACAATAGAATGACTTTGTAATTCAGATGATGCTGGAGGAGCCCCTCTCTGCGCTCAGCTTGCAGGAGAAGGAGACAGGAGCTGGGTGGGGGACAACACCTCCCACTTGCCCACCCCGGCAAGGAAAGGCAGAGGCAGCTGCTGACAGCTCCGAGATGCTGCTCCTTTGGCAGCAGCGGGGAAGGAGAGCAGATCGGGTTTGCAGAAGGGGTGAGCAGGCCCCAGGCACAGCTCATTGTCCCCAGCACAGGGACAGGGACAGGCAGGGCTGGGGGTGGCACAGGGGAGCCCCGAGGTGGGAATTCAGCAGGGATGTTGTGGATCTCAGCCTGGGGAAAGCCAAGTTCATAGGGCACCCCTCACAAAATGGGGAACCCACAGCAGCGGGGAAATGGAAATGCTCAGAAATGCTGTGGGGAAAAGAAAAACCCAGCCCTGCTTGAAGTGCATTTATGTGTAATAGTCAGATTTGCTAAATGAGCCTTGCTGCTGGAATAGCTGATAATCCCAGGGGATTGGCATGGCCTCAGTTCCACAGGGGCTGCCAACAATCCCAGCCCTGGGTAATCACAGGGCTTGGTTTCAAGCCTGCAGCAAATGTGCTTTTGACGACTACAGCCTCGGAGGGTGTTCAATTCATTTCATTTATTATCTGGTGCCCTTTGGCTCCCTGAGAACAAGCAATGCGCTGCACAAGCCTTGAGGCAGGTTCTCCTTCCATCCTGGGGCTGTGAGCTTCCAGGAGAGAGCCAAGCACAGGCTGGGGCAAGGCAAGGAGCACCAGGACAGAGCAGTTCTGTAGAGCTGCTCCCACACAGAGCCCCAGCATCGAGCAGGAAGCTGAACAACGCCAGGCTGGGGGAGAGCAGAGGGGACAAACTGGCGAGGCAGGCGAGGGGACACCTTGTCTGGGGGACGGAGGGAAGGATCCATCACTGAGCAGCTCCAGCAGCAGGGAGGGAGGCGGGCATGGGGGACAGAAAGGGATGGAGGGAGGTTCTTCCATGGGGAGAGGAAAGGGATGGAGGGAGGTTCTTCCTTGGAGATGGAGGGAAGTTCTTCCATGGGGAGAGGAGGGAATGGAGGGAGGCTCTCCCATCCCCTCAGGAGACAGTGGCACGCAGGCAGCTGAGGAAGGGGTAACTATGGAGATGCTTGCAAGGGGCTCCAGCCAAAAGGAAGGACAAGCAGGGACACAAATGCCTGATTGTTCCTCAGGAGGATGCAGGAACAGCCTGTTCCAGACCCTCGGGAGCTGCAGCAGGGCTCAGAGAGGGGAGCGGTGCTGGGAAAGGCTGAATCTGGGTTTGTGTCATCCCCTACCCATGAGGAAGGCAGCCCACACAGCTGTCAATAACCAGGCCATTGTCATCATTGATTTGCTACAGAGCAGGGGAGTCAGCTTTGAAATGTTCTGTTTTACAGCTGACACCCTAAATTTGGGAGGTGGGTTACTGAACTTGAGAGCGTGGCCAGGAAGAGTGAGTGGAGCTGTCTAAGGAGGGCTCAGCATCAGCACATGAGTCAGTGCCAGCAGGGGATGGGGTTGGGAACTTGGGGGGAGAGAGAAACAATAAGGTTAAAACTGGAGCTGGCTGACATTTAAGGAACATGTTTTTTTCAACCAGAACGAATCTGTGTGGAATATGTTTTTGTTGTTGTTGATATTTAACAGTCTTTGACAGGGGAAAAAAAGCTTTTTTATTATTTTTTAGAAGATATTTCATTTTTTGCTGGGCTAGGTACCTCTTTCTCTGTTTGTCACATCCCTTAATAGAGTTCAGGGGAAAAAAACCCAAACACACAAATCAGCCAACCAGGACACCTGCCTCTTTCCTTTCATATCATCGGGGAAAGCAAAACAACATTTTCCATCAGCTCAGCTATTCCAAATTCCCCGAATCCCAGATTGTACGAGACAAGGAGCTGTCTCCTCTGAGAGGAAGGGCTGAAATCAGAGAGCTCCAGTTGATGGGTTCAACTCCAAAGCAAGCCCATGCATCCAAATATTCCAGGCTGCGTCAGCAGTGGCCCAGTGCCCAGCTGGAGCCCCTTGTACACGTACCCAGGAGCTGCTCCACGTTGATTTTCAGTACCCAGAAGCTGCTCCACGTTGATTTTCAGTACCCAGAAGCTGCTCCACGTTGATTTTCAGTACCCAGGAGCTGCTCCACGTTGATTTTCAGTACCCAGGAGCTGCTCCACATTGATTTTCAGTACCCAGAAGCTGCTCCACGTTGATTTTCAGTTTCCCATCGTGTCTCAGTGATGTCCAGAGCACAGCCTGGGATGGGGAGGAGCTGAGTGACCCCCCAGCCCCGGGGTCCCTGCCCCATGCCCAGGACAGATGTTCCCGTTCTGTGGCACAGCTGGAGCAGCTGCAGTGGCTCGTGCTGCCCTCTCTGTCCCCGATGTCAGAATAAACCCAGGCTGAGATGCCCTCGCCAAGGAGCCCTGGCTCAAAGCACTCGGCCAAAAAAAGCTTTGCTCAGGTAGGGCTGAGATCTCCCTCATGGAGAAGGGGCTGGGGCTGGGGCCAGCCCCTCAGTGCTGCCAGCAGGGCCCTGTCCCCCAGGGTGACCCTCCCTGAGCCATCCCCCCTCCCTGGGCTGCCACGGGCTCCACACCGTTAATTAATTAATTAATTAATTAATTAGTGCTCATCCATCAGGGCCAGCACCTGGCATGTGACACCAGATCAAACTAATTCCTCCAGCCCTGAACACTTCAGAGCTATTAATTGGGGGTGTGAGCTGTGTGAAAGGTGCCATAAAAGGGAGCTCTGGAAACACAGATAAGGAAGGACAGACAGATAAATCACAGGCAGACAGCTGCTCATCACGCTTGGCTTGCAGTGAGACACTGAGCCTCGGTTTGGACTAATGCAGAACAGCACCATCCCTATTCATGGTGCAGAAAAACATTCCTTGTGATTTTTTTTTTTAAGTAATAAGTTTCTAGACAAGTTCTGACACCCTGATTTACACCCCACAACAATTCCAGTTATTCTAGATCATTCCACTACAATTGGGCACCCCTTGAACAACATCCTTGCAGCAATTCTGACCCAAGCTCTAAAAACCTGTTCCAGCATTCGTACTATAAAAAATGTGTGTAGGAATTTCTTTTGTTCTATTTCAAGAAGGGAGAGAGAAGGGAAGAGAGGAGGTTTTGTCACTCAGCTGGGCTGCTGCTGTGGGAGCTTCAGCAGAGAGGAGGCTTTGAGGTTCAGGCAAGCTGCAGAACTGTGTAAAACAGAATTCAGCCAGGGGAAAACAGCCCCTAAATCAGCCTGTACCCAGATCAAGGTGTGGCTGTGGCCTGGCTGGGTGGATGAACACACACACACAACACAGGCTGGAAATCACAGGGAACTTTCTGAACAGACGAGAGAATTTCCAAAACCAATATCCCATAGGAGTGAGAGCCTCGCTGAATGTGAGCCAGAGCTCGTTGAGCTCAAGGTGAGAATGACAAAAAGGAGATTCCAGCAGGAGGGGAGCAGTGCCCCAGGGCTGCCTGAGCCCCCTGCCAGTGCTGCACAGTGTGACCTGTGAAAGCTCCTGCTCAGCCAGGATACCTGCACTGGGAGAGACCCAGACCCATTAAACTCCAGATTCTGTGCATTGTTCCATAAATAGCCTGAACACGATGTTCCTCAGCGTTGGAGAAGATTAAACGATAAAGTTCATTGGAAATGAAGTTCTGTTGCTTTAATGGTGCCAAGGGTAAGGTAGCATTAAAAGGAGAGGCACAGAGGAGGAGAGGGGGATCTTTCATCTCTGGGAAGTAATGAAGAGGCCCAAAATAAGATCAAGGTCTGACTGCAAGTGGTTCTGTCGAATTATATAGGAATATAATGAGTTCTGCACTACCTAATTTCCATATGCAGCTCTATGACATCTCCCCCAAAGCAAAAGTGACAGAATAGTTGAACTTGGCTCAAAAGCTGTTTAATGTAAAGGTTTGAGAGGAAGTAAAGTCCAAATGTGCACACTTTGTATCTTAGAGAAGTGAAAAGGAGAAGAAAAAGTTCCTCTTAGATCCTGTAGCAGTCTGTGCTCTGTTTAACTCTGCAACCTGCTCGTCACCTTTTCCACCTTCCAGAATCAACCAAGTCCTTTCCATCCAGGATTTAAATCCAAACCCCAAACAAGCAACAGATGCAGACAAAAGCAAGAAAATAATATATATACAATAAATAATATTTCATATTTCACCTTGAGAATAAAAACCGGATCCAAAGCACTCCACTGGTGACTTTGGAGAGCAGCTTCATCTCAGCCTTAAACACCCAGTGCTGCTCACCTACTGCAGCAGTCACCAATAACATTCAAACTATTAATTATTGAGGAATTAGCATGGAAAAACATGGTTAATTACCTCCACTGTCTTCCAGGAAACCTCGTGGTGTGGTTTTAGCAGTAAAGGGAAATGGGGCAGAGGAAAGGCTGAGGAGGGACTGTGGCCTCACAGGGACAGCTCTGAGGGAGCTGATTAATGTGTGAGCACCCTCAGGTGTGCAGGTTTGGAGAGCCCCAAATCCACCTGGACATGGGTGGAGCCCTCGTTAATGGCTAAATACCCTCAGGTGTGCAGGTTTGGAGAGCCCCAAATCCACCTGGACATGGGTGGAGACCTCATTAATGGCTAAATACCTTCAGGTGTGCAGGGTTTGGAGCCCTCGTTAATGGCTAAATACCTTCAGGTGTGCAGGGTTTGGAGCATCCACCTGGAATGGGTGGAGACCTGGGTAAATACCCTCAGGTGTGCAGGTTTGAGAGCCCCAAACACCTGACTGGGTGGAGACCTCATTAATGGCTAAATACCTTCAGGTGTGCAGAGTTTGGAGAGACCCAAATCCACCTGAACTTGGGGTAGAGGTGGCTGTAGATCAGGGACCTCGTTAATGGGTAAATACCCTCAGGTGTGCAGGGTTTGGAGCCCTCGTTAATGGGTAAATACCCTCAGGTGTGCAGGGTTTGGAGCTACCCAAACCCACCTGGACATGGGTGGAGGGGGCTCTGCACAGTCAGACCAGGTGAGCTCTGATTTGAGTCCCGAGGTCCCTTCCAGCCCCATCCTGAGAGTGAGGGTGCCCAGACAGCCCCGGTGCCCAAGGGGAGAAGGGGCTGCAGGGTTCCTGCCTCCAGGTCCTGCACTCCCTGCTCGCTCAGGGACAGGAGATCTGGAAAGCTGAAGTTGTCTGGCTAATGTGGAATCGTGTCATGGGTTGTAGCTTAATAGTTTTTTATCCCACATAAATCAAGAGTGAGCGTTATCTCCATAAGAACTGGATGAAAATCATTAATAAATAATAATTAGCTGTTTCCTGAGCCTGCCATCTGGTAAGCATTTCTCCCAGCCAGCAGCTCCTGCTCCCTGCACTTCTCCAAACAGCAACAGGATGAGCTCAGGCTCTTCCCGCTCCTCTGCCAGTCCCTTTGGGAAGTGCAGAGCCCCAGGATGCTGCACCCTCCCCACCTGTGCAGGTCTTCACTGCCCTGGTGCTGATTCTGAGCCCCCAGCTTCTGAAGAACCAGCAGAGCCCAGAAGTTCCTGAGCCCTGCCTTCCATCCTGCTCTGAGAAACACGTGGGCTCCAAGATAACCAAATTAATCATTCTAACCTGTAAGTGGCTGTCATTAGTATTATTATTTTCATCATATAAATTATCTTCCAGATTAGGTCATATGCATTTTGAGATCCTGTGGTTTCCTAGCAACTCCTCTCCCATCTCCATGCAGACACAGTGTGCCGTTTGCTTTTCCTTTTTTAGCCTCCTGTGCAGGGGTTATTTCAGTAACTGTGAGCTCAGGCCCGGCCCTGGTGACCTTTAGTCTGTCACTTTTGGGGGAGAAGATGCAGAATACAACCATCCCCCCCAAAATGATGTTTGCAGCAGAAGGCCAGAGAACCACAGGCCTGTACCTGCCCATCCTCAGTGCCCAGGCCAGGAGCTCTGCAGGACAGGGATGACAAAAACCTGCCCACATGTGGTCAAAACTGGCAGAATTTGGAAAATCTTAAACCCATCTGTACTGTCAGAGCCCACAGAGACACAGGGCAGGTACCCAAAGCCAGGCAGAGCTTGTGCCACCCGGCAGAGACACTCACAGAAAATTCACATTTGCACACTCACAGAAAAACCTGAGCTCTTGTTTTAAAGTTGTTTCTAGTCCAATGGAGAAAACTGTCTGGAGGGCCAAACCAATTTTAGGCACCAATTTTAATTAACTTCTCTAGCTGAGTTAATCAAGATATCTACCAAATTTAATCACGATGGGGACCGGAGCTGGGCGCTGAGACGATCCCAGCCCATCCTTTGTGCAGGAGAGCAGGATTAACTTCTGTCCTGCCCCACTGACATTTTTTAAAATAACAACGTCTGTTCTAAACTACAAAAGCTGTGGGGCTTAATTATTTAGATAGCAAGTGGCCCTGTTTCAAAAGGAAAAGGGAGCAGACCTCAGAACCGTCTCCACTCCACATGGAGTACAGCTATTAATATTTGATGCCCTGCTGGCCTGGAGGCAAAGGGAATAATGTTCATTACAACAGCCTGAGACTGAATCCACTTTAACAATTGACTGAGCTGGGGATGAGGATGAGCCTTCCCTGCAACAGGTGAGGTGATTGGACACTGGCAATTCCTCCAGCAGAGGAGCTGATGTTGTATCAGGCACAGAGAGAAATGGGAACCTCAGTGGTACCACCAGAGCATCCCTGGAAAAACCAGCACTGCACCCAAAATCCACCCCTGATTCGGGGAGAGAGATCCCTGTGGAATGTAAGGAACAGACACACAAAGGCACAAACTTGTGTTTAGGAGGAACCATTTAATGGCAATGTCATTATCAGAACAGAGGGACAATGCCATGGAAATGGAAATGTTGCTCAGTCCCTTACCCAGCTCTCTCCCACTGCCCCCATTCCACAGCAGCAGTCCCACGGATCTTGTGCCAGGTCACAGCCTAAGGCCAGTCCTTTCCAGGGCCTGGAGCAGCCCAGCAGCTTGGGGAAGGTTCAGGAAAAGTGAAGATTTCTCACTGTGCTCTCAGGCTGGCCCCTGTCCCAGGCAGTTCCTTGGCCCAGCACAGAGATCTCACTGATCTCACACTGATCAGGAGGCTCGGCGTTAAAATGGGACAAGGAAATCTAGGTGAGGAATAGAAAATAAAGCCAATTTCAGACGTCCCCGTTTTGGGGGGTCAAAAGAAGACCTATTTCTCAGCCTGGTCATAGTCTGTGTCACCCAATTAAAGCTGCCAACTTTACCCATGGGTGTCTCTGCCTGAGGAACTGTCTGCAGGGGCACAGGGTCTTGAGGTTAAAGAAATATTTCAAATCTTTCCAGCACTGAGGGCCAGAGTGGCTCACACCTGGACAGGGACAGAGCTCCTGAAATGGCTCCACTCTGGACCCACTGCAGATTTTTGCCTCCTGCCTTTCCTCTTCCTACAGCGTTTACCCATTAGCACCTCTAATTAGAGGGGAAAATCACGAGCTCCATGTTATTTAAGGGATTATGCAGCATTTTAAACTACAGCACAATGTAATTATTTTTTAATAGCTGCAGCTATTTAATGTATTTACTTTTAATGGCGTTTGAGTCATAAATTAACAGTAGAAGAGAAAAAAGGCAAATCGCTCAAGAGAGAAGCAGGCAGCAATTGAAAGTAAAACGAAAATGCTAAAAGGAATTATCAAAAAGGAAGAGGTAGGGTCTTGGTTTTTCTTGTTGGCATTTTTCTGGAGTGCTTTTATCACCTGTCCTGTCCCCCTGGAGGTGTGTATTTTTGGACAGTTCCTTTATCAGATGCCACAGCTGATGAAGCAGCAGCGCCACTGCAGGGCCCTGTGTCCCTGTGCTGCTGCAGGGGACAAGGACAGGGCTGGGACACAGAGAGGGCTTTGGAGGGCCCAGGGTGGGGGGAATGTGAGAAATGGAGGCACCTCACGTGCAGAGCACGTGCAAAGCCCCAGCCCCATTGTCCCCCAGCCCTAAGCCCACTGTCCCTGACCCTGTGTCCCCATCCCTGACCCCACAATCTCTGCCCTGTCTCTGTCCCTAACCCCACAATCTCTGTCCCTGTGTCCCCATCCCTGACCCCACAATCTCTGCCCTGTCTCTGTCCCTAACCCCACAATCTCTGTCCCTGTGTCCCCATCCCTAACCCCACAATCTCTGACCCTGTGTCCCCATCCCTGACCCCACAATCTCTGCCCTGTCTCTCCCCACAGAAGGCGCGCCTGGCGCGGATCCGCGTGGCCAAGACGGGCAGCTCCAACGCCTACCTGCACAGCAAGCGCAACGGGCTGCTCAACGAGGCCCTGGAGCTCCCGGTGAGTGCACAAATCCTGCTGGCCCTGGCCCTGGCCCTGGCCCTGCCCCTGCCCCTGTCCCTGTCCCTGTCCCTGTCCCTGTCCCTGTCCCTGTCCCTGTCCCTGTCCCTGTCCCTGCCCTGTCCCTGGCCCTGGCCCTGCCCCTGTCCGTGCCCCTGGCCCTGTCCCTGTCCCTCCCCTCCTGCCCCTGTCCCTCTCCCTGTCCCTGTCCCTGCCCCTGTCCCTCTCCCTGTCCCTGTCCCTGTCCCTGTCCCTGTCCCTGGCCCTGGCCCTGGCCCTGGCCCTGGCCCTGGCCCTGTCTGTGCCCCTGTCCGTGCCCCTGTCCCTGCCCCTGTCCCTGTCCCTGGCCCTGGCCCTGCCCCTGCCCCTGTCCCTGTCCCTGTCCCTGTCCCTGTCCCTCCCCCTGTCCCTGTCCCTGTCCCTGTCCCTGTCCCTGCCCCTGTCCCTGTCCCTCCTGTCCCTGTCCCTGTCCCTGTCCCTGCCCCTGCCCCCCTGTCCCTGTCCCTGTCCCTGTCCCTGTCCCTGTCCCTGTCCCTGTCCCTGTCCCTGCCCCTGTCCCTGTCCCTCCCCTGTCCCTGTCCCTGTCCCTGCCCCTGCCCCTGTCCCTGTCCCTCTCCCTGTCCCTGTCCCTGTCCCTGTCCCTGCCCCTGTCCCTGCCAGCCCCTCCCTGGCTCCCATCTCCCCTCGTCCCCAGCCTGGCACTCAGGGTCACACTCAAGGTCAGGAGATGGGACAGGGACAGGGCAGAAGATGGGACAGGAGCTGGGATGGAGCTGGGACAGGAGCTGGGACAGGAGCTGCCCTTGCAGGCAGGAGCAGGTTCTTTCTCAGCTCCCTCTGCTCCGTGCCAGAGCTGCTGGGGCTGGCCTGGGCCCCACAGCCCCCACTAGAAGCACCCTCTGCCCTCTCTAGAAACACCCTCTGCCCTCCATGTACCCCTTAGGAGGCTGATGTGCACTATCTGCTCATCTCCAGCTGGACAGGGAGATGTTCCCTGGCTCCTGGCTCAGGCTGCCTGTGCTGGGTTTATTTTTAAAGGCCTCCAGAGGCCTCTGGCTGCTCAGGAAAGTTTTAAGTGCTCAGATTGCTCAGCAGAAGCAGCAGACACGAGAGAAGGTGATTACATTAAGCCTGATCAACACCAGAGCAGGTATTAGCACATTGCATGGATTCCATTTCCAATAAATCAGCCTGCCATGCACGTGGGGAGCAAAGAGACAGAGAGAGGAAGGATGGCTGAGCCCCAGAGCCAGCTGGGGCTCATCTGTGCAGCCTCACTTGGGATCCAGTCCCCAATTTCCCTGTCCCTGGGGCACAGCCCTGCGTTGTGCCCCTGGGACAGGAGCAGGACGAGCTCTCTGAGGAGCCGGGGGGCCCAGGGGTCCACAGCCCGGAGCCCCCAGCAGAGGGGAGGCAAAGGAAGGGAAGGATCCGTCCAAGGACAGCAGCAGCAGGAGATCAGCTCCCAGAGGCTCATGCTCCACAAACGTGTGGATTTGTGGCATTTGCCATCCAGACACGAAGTGCTCAGACTGTTTTCTTCTCATTTAGAGGGTTTTTTTTAGTGGGCTTTATGTCAAAAGTGCTCGAGGGATGGTGAGATCCTTCCCATGGAAGCAGCCTACATATCCTCTTAGCACTAATCCCCTCGTACAGCTGAAATTCCCTTGGAGCTGCAGTGCCAGGAGGTGAATGCCCCAGGAGCAGAAGCCTGGCAGCTCTGGTGCCTTTTCTCAAGCCCCACATAAGGCTGGGCAGGGCCAGTCCAGCCCCTGCCCCGGCTCACCAGGGCTCACCTGGAGCACTAACATCGAGGGAAAGGGGAACAATTTGGGGTTGCAGAGCTGACACCACAGCATGCCGCAGCCTCCCCCAGCACCCAGCAGCTCCCTGAATGCCTTCCAAGAGCAAACTGCATGGTGGCTGGCACCAAAGCCTTGCCAAGCTGGCATCCCTGCTCAGAGGGCTCAGCTCTCTTCATCGCAGCCAAGCTCCTCTGCTGCAGACCCGGATTCTGTCAGGGTGCAGAGCCCAACTCTGCGGGACCCCTTCCCTCAGCCCTGCTCCCAAAGTGCCAAATGCCAAATGCCAGCCCTGGCCAGCAGCTCTGCACCTCTGGTGCCCGTTTCCCACCCGGGGTGCCCTGGGGGCTCCTGCTCAGGAGGAGGAGGAGGCAGAGGTGGCATTCCCTGAGCCTCAGCCCCCTCCTGGCACTGCCAGCCCCAGCCCAGCCCTGGGATGGGACACAGGGAGAGGCTGGGCTGTGCTGCCAGCCCTTAACAACTGCCTTGGCTCTCCTGCCAGAGCTGGGCAAGCTCTGTCTTGGCTTTCAGAGTCCATTTTGATTTGCTCTCAGGCAAATCCTCACAAAAAGATAGTGTTTGCAATATGTGCTCTTCCTCCCTCTGCTCCCAGTGTTTTAGTGCAGCATCATCTCAGCTTTAGGGCTCCCAAGGAGCTCCCTGGGGAACATTCCAGGCCAGGCTCCAGTGCAGTCAGACATCTCAGCAGGAGCCAGCAGGGCCTGCTGGAGCTGTTACCTCATCAGGAACATTGTTAATAAGAAAAATGGAACTGATTTTTTTTTTTTAGGCCACTTCTAAAAATACATCTGGGAATGTTCATCTTCCAAAACAACAGCAACAAAAATCCATAACCTGCCTAAGCTGCATTCCCACAGGAATCTGTTAATTCTGTGTTCAGGAAGTCAGATTGCTCAGTGTGCCACTCCAGCTGTGCTCTGGCTCTGTCACACTCAGTTATTCCTGCCCTTGGGGACCACAGCATCAGCTGGGAGTGGCACCCAGAGCAGGGCAGCTGTGGGCACAGTACTGAACAGTACTGAACAGTACTGAACAGTACTGAACAGCATTGAACAGCATTGAACAGTATTGAACAGTACTGAACAGTACTGAACAGTACTGAACAGTACTGAACAGTACTGAACAGCATTGAACAGCATTGAACAGTATTGAACAGTACTGAACAGTACTGAACAGTACTGAACAGTACTGAACAGTACTGAACAGCATTGAACAGCATTGAACAGTGTTTAACAGTACTGAACAGTACTGAACAGCATTGAACAGTGTTTAACAGCATTGAACAGCATTGAACAGCATTGAACAGCATTGAACAGCATTGAACAGTGTTTAACAGTATTGAACAGTACTGAACAGTACTGAACAGTACTGAACAGCATTGAACAGTACTGAACAGTATTGAACAGTACTGAACAGCATTGAACAGTGTTTAACAGTATTGAACAGTACTGAACAGTACTGAACAGCATTGAACAGTATTGAACAGCACTGAACAGTATTGAACAGTGTTTAACAGCATTGAACAGTGTTTAATGCTGGGGTGTGTTTAACTGCAATGCTGTCACCAGGGCTGAACTGCATCCCCTGGAGGGTAACAAGCGATGTCCTGGCAGCATGTTCTGCCACCCGTTTCCTCTCCTGAGCAGCAATTCGAGCCATGCACATCCATTTCTCCTCTCAGATTTAGGCGCCCTCAGTTCTGAGACACTGCAGACACCCTACAGCACCCGACCGTGCTTTGTGCACGTCTTTCCCTTTGTGGACAGGGGAAATCATTAATAAAAACCTGAGGAAACCTCCTGAGAGTCAGGAGAAACCCTGGGAGCCGGCAGCACTGAAGCGCCCTCGTCCCCGTGCCAGCCCCCGCTGGCTCTGGTTGTTCTCCCGGGTTTTCACCTGTTGGGGTTTTGTTCCCTCCTCTTTCCGCGGCTGCTCAGGGATCCACCGAGGAGGAGCAGCACATGACTAAAGGCACCTCCTTAATCGAGAGCCAACACCACCATCTGCTGCACTGCCTGGAAAAAACAACTGTAAGTACCAGCACAGGGCACAGCCCTGCAGGGCTGGGGGGCTGCACCGGGGGCTCTGAGGGACCCCTGGCACATCCCTGTGGGGGTGGGACCCACCCTGGGCTCCCCTGGAACATCCCTGTGGGGCTGGGATCCATCCTGGGCTCCCCTGGAACATCCCTGTGGGGTTGGTACCCATCCTGGGCTCCCCTGGAACATCCCTGTGGGGTTGGTACCCACCCTGGGCTCCCCTGGCACATCCCCTGGGGCTGGGATCTATCCTGGGCTCCCCTGGCACATCCCCTGGGGCTGGGATCCATCCTGGGCTCCCCTGGCACATCCCTGTGGGGTTGGTACCCACCCTGGGCTGCCCTGGCACATCTCTGTGGGGCTGGTACCCATCCTGGGCTGCCCTGGCACATCTCTGTGGGGCTGGGATCCATCCTGGGCTCCCCTGGAACATCCCTGTGGGGTTGGTACCCACCCTGGGCTGCCCTGGCACATCCCTGTGGGGTTGGTACCCGTCCTGGGCTCTCCTGGCACATTCCCCTGGGGCTGGGACCCATCCTGGGCTCCCCAGAACAGTCTGCAGTGGGTTCCACCTCATTCTCTGTGCAATGAGAGCAGGAATTCCTGTGCAGAGGGACGAGATGGGATTGGATTATCTGCTGCCCTCAGTCCCTCCCCTGCACAGGGCCAGCAGCAGCTCCTCAGCCTCTGGACACACATGAATGTCAGCCAGGGCTCAGGGAGATGTCAGAATAAGAAGTTTCATTTTTTCAGTGCTCCTGACAGACCCAAGTGCCCTTGCACGCATCCCACCGCTCAGGGGGGCTGAGCAGCACCAGGGACAGCTCTGCTGCCCTGGAGGAAGGTGCTGGGGGGACCCCAGGCACAGCCTGGCACCAGTGCCCCGGGCTGGGGAAAGGAGCCTTTGGCCCTGAGCTGGCCCAGAGAGGGTGAGCCTGTCCCAGGGCTTAGAGGCTGCACACAGCTTTGCTCATCTCTGGTTGCGAGGGCAGGGGATTTATCCCACAGCCAGTTTTACAGCATGAATGTCCTGTCTGCATCCTGCAAGGTGTTGGGAATGAGTTTTGTTTCTCATTAGTGACTGACTGTGTGTGCAGAAGTCTTTGGGAACATTTCAGATATTTGTTTGATACAGATGTTTTGCTTCCAGGTTTATAGAAAAGGTTCTGCAGTAAAGGAACACATTATCTATACCATGATTCATTCTAGGGAGAATGGAGAGAGGTTAACATTTGAAATATTCATGCCTTTTCCTACCTGCATCCATCATCAAGTGTACTTTTGATTTCTGACTCGCACGGGTTTCTTTTAGACAAATCACCTTCACTTCCATAGCTTGGCTTGTGCTGGAAAAGCAGCACTTGGGCCTCAGAGAGACACTGCAGGAAGCTGAGGAATTAATGACAGGAGCTCGAGGGTCCCAGGGCAAGGGCAGGGACTGATTCTTCCTGTACCAATGGCTCCTGAATCTGTTTTACACAACTCATCCTTTATTTCAATGTGACATTACCAGCAGATATTTCACAACCTGACTCTTCAGTTCAAAACTCTCTGCCCAAACCCCTCAGAGCTGTGCCCACATTCCACAGCCCCACTTTGAGCAGAGGGGCTGCAGCAGAGGGAAGCTGAGCCCTGTCCTGGAAAGGCTCACGGAGATTCTGACCTGTGCAGGGGCAGGTGAGCATCACTCAGGAGCTGAAGGAACCAAAGCGTGCCCTCATTAGTGCTGTGGTGCCCTAGTTAGTGAGCGTGGTACCCAGGCTGTGCCAGCCCACACTGACAAAGGCTGAGCACTTCAGCTCACAGACCTGCTCAGACAATGAGTGGCAGGGACTGAAAATGTTCCAAATTTTCAGGAAACAATGGCAATAACAGTGATGCTTGAATTTGGACTAAAACTCAGAAGGAGAATCGGCACAGAGGGGTTTTCCCTCATGTTTTTCAGCCAGTTATTGCCATGGTGCAGCACCAAATCAGAGAGCAGGTTTGGATCCTGCTCTGGAATTATCAGGCCAGAAGGTTCAATGGCTTTGTGTGCAGATCCTGTACTTCACATAATCTATTAAAACACCGTGCAACAGGAAATTTAAATTGCAGTAAAAGCATTTTTAAACACTGAAGAGTCATTTTGTGAGCAAGTTGCAGGAATGGAATGAGGAATGTACCATGGTTGCAAGCTTGTTTCAATGGGCAATTCACCCTTCTGAAAGCAGGCAGAGGATTCTGAGAGTCCATCATTTATTGGCCTGGTGGTGTCTGGGCTGCTGCTGGCACACACTTCCAGCTGAGTGGCTGTGAATGGCCCCAGATCTGCTGTGTCAGATGACAAAGTGACCCTGGAGTGCTTGGAGCTGCCACCACAGAGATTACTCTGTCATATTCCCACAGCAGACAGCTGGTTCAAACAAAAGGAGGTTTTTGCCCTCCCATTCCAGCTCCCAGACTGAGCCTGGACACTCACATGCTGTATTTTCTCCAAGTGCTGAGTGCCTTGAGCCCAGCCCTTCAACCCAAACCCTTCTTCTGTGCTTTCACAGAGTTTGATCAAATGCCACTGGTGACACAACAGCAGAGCAATCCCAGTCTGTGCCCTGTGCATCAGAGCTGGAGCCTTGTTTGCCTTTGGCTCTCAAAGGACCACAGCAATAAAGCTGCTCTGGTTCTGCTCTGTTCCCATCAACAGAGCTCTCCAAAGCTGAATTGGCAGAAGGGTTCTGGTTGAGGGGCCCGAGAGGAGGTTCTGTTGCCCATTCAAACTCGAGCTGGAATGCTGAGGCCAGAGATGCAGTGCTGGGACTAAACTTGTGGATGCTGGAATGGACAATGAATTGTGTTTTTATCTTCTGTTGGCATGTTGTCCCGTAGGGATTGTCCTATCTTGTGGATGATCCCCTGTTATCTGTACGAACTTCCACCATCAAGGTATTTAATCTGTTTTCTCTGTGGTCTCTGTGACGTGTCTGGACAGTGTTTGCTTCCTTCTCCTCCTGCTCCTGTCCTGGTGGTTTGTGCACGTGGCTCCCTTTGGCTTTCCGTGCTCCTGTTCCCTGAGGGAGTTGTGACTTGTCCCAATGGGATCTGGTGGCTGCCCTCAGCATGGTTGCTTTTGTTTCCCATCGTTTCTGAAGCCGACAGGGACTGGATGAGGTCTATTCACTGCACCTGGGTGTTCTTGGCCACACATGAGACTTCTTTCTTTCAGGATTTCTTGTTCCTTACCACAAAAGCTCTTTACAGATTCAGCTTTCTGAGTTTCCTTCCCCCTGAACACTTCCCCCTCTTCAGTGCTGTGTTTATTGCCCCCAGCTCGTGCACTGCAGGGATGCTTTGAGCCCACCAGCCAATGCCAGGTGATCACCCCAATGAAATACAGTCCTGCCCCAGGCATGAAGAAGAGGAGCATGAGCTCTTTTTGGCTTCCATAACCACGTGGCACTCCAGACTTTTTGAGGCCGTTCTGGAATGCAGCAAAAGATGAAGAGAAATTCAAACCCTGCAGAGTGACCGTGTCAGGCTGTGCGAGCAGCGATGGCCTCACGCCTTTCCCACTGCCACAGCTCCTCTCATTTCCCTGCTGGCAGGGCAGGGCAGGGCAGGGCAGGGCAGGGCAGGGCAGGGCAGAGAGTGCCCTGCCCAGTGCAGCCCTGCAGGAGTGCCCTGCCCAGTGCAGCCTGGCAGGAGTGCCCTGCCCAGTGCAGCCCTGCAGGAGTGCCCTGCCCAGTGCAGCCCTGCAGGAGTGCCCTGCCCAGTGCAGCCCTGCAGGAGTGCCCTGCCCAATGCAGCCCTGCAGGAGTGCCCTGCCCAGTGCAGCCTGGCAGGAGTGCCCTGCCCAATGCAGCCCTGCAGGAGTGCCCTGCCCAGTGCAGCCCGGCAGGAGTGCCCTGCCCAGTGCAGCCCTGCAGGAGTGCCCTGCCCAGTGCAGCCCTGCAGGAGTGCCCTGCCCAGTGCAGCCCGGCAGGAGTGCCCTGCCCAATGCAGCCTGGCAGGAGTGCCCTGCCCAGTGCAGCCCTGCAGGAGTGCCCTGCCCAGTGCAGCCCGGCAGGAGTGCCCTGCCCAATGCAGCCTGGCAGGAGTGCCCTGCCCAGTGCAGCCCTGCAGGAGTGCCCTGCCCAATGCAGCCTGGCAGGAGTGCCCTGCCCAGTGCAGCCTGGCAGGAGTGCCCTGCCCAATGCAGCCCTGCAGGAGTGCCCTGCCCAGTGCAGCCCGGCAGGAGTGCCCTGCCCAGTGCAGCCCTGCAGGCACCGCAGCATCTCCCGCAGCGGGGCAGGGCCGCCACCCCGGCAGTGACAGCTCCGCTCTCCCCGCAGAACCACGAGTTCATCGACGAGCAGCTGTTCGAGCAGAACTGCATGGAGAGCTCCCTGCAGAACTACCCCTCGTCCCGGAGCCCGTCCGTGTCCAGCCAGGCGGGGCTGGGCGCGTCCTGCTGCTCGCGGCGGCACAAGCGGAGCGCGGCGCTGCCCAACTGCAGCGTGCCCGCCACGCGGCTGCGGAGCATGCAGGAGCTGAGCACCATCCACATCCCGGGCAGCGAGCAGCCCTCGCTCACCGCCAGGTACCGGGGGGCATGGCACGGTGGGGCTGGCAGGGCTGGCAGGGCTGTGCCCAGCTGTGCCCAGCCGCGGGGCTGGCAGGGCTGTGCCCAGCTGTGCCCAGCCGCGGGGCTGGCAGGGCTGTGCCCAGCTGTGCCCAGCTGTGCCCAGCTGCAGGCCGTTCTCTAGCCAGGGCCTGGGGGCAGCCTGTTCGTCTCCACACCAGTGACGATCCAAGGGAGGTGGCTCCTGGCTGTCCTGGCAAGGAAGGAGCAGGTTAAAGCTGCCCCAGCCCCCAGGGCAGCCTGGAGGGTGGATGTCAGGGAAGGTTCTGCCCCCAGAGGGTGGCAGGCACAGAACAGGCTCCCCAGGGAACGGGCACGTCTGTCAGCCAAAGCTCTTGGAGGGCTGAGGTGGTCCCACAGGACACTTCACTGATTTCCGTTGTCCAAAAGCCTAAATTGCCACTCCAAGCATCACTGGGAAGCAAATCAGAGGAATTTCACAGTGGTGCCTTAGTAGCTGTGACCTAAAAGGCCGTAAAGGACACAGGTGAAGTGTCCCTTAATAGAAAATGTTTAAAATTTAATTTTACACAGAAATTGCTGAAAAAGAATCATTTGTTCACCATATAATTCCTGCAAATATTAAATTACTTTCTAAATCCCCCTCAGCCCATTAAGTTTTTTGTGCACCAGGGCTGGTTTTGAATGTCCCACTCCTGTTCTCCCCACTCCAATCAAAGGGACATACAACCCAAACAAAGCTGCCTTCAGGGCAGCAAGTGATTACTTGGTGCCAGAAGGGCATTTCAGAGCATGAGTTATGAATGAGTAAGCACAAAACAAGCCTCCAGCTATTTCAGTTTCAATATGACAATGTTTTAAACCAGCACCTGAAGCAGTAATTCAGGGGAATGTCAACTGTTCTGGCTGCTAAATCAGACGCTGGTGGTATTTTAAATGTCAACACTTATTTCACTTGCTTACCAAACTGGGCAAGGATGGGGAGAGGAAAAAAAGCTTTTCAGTTATTTTTTTGCGAGGAATGTGACCAGCTGGGTGTGCTGGTTACCACTGGCACAGCACGCAGGCCCTGGGGCTGCCCCACTCGAGGCATGGGGTGGGATCTGTCCCTGGATGTTTGGGGGATCAGAAACCATCCCTGGGTGAGTCACTCCGAGGGAACAGCAGCAGCAGCAGCTCCCGACTGGGAGCTTTCCATTCTGAAAGGACAGGCCTTGTGTGGAAAATGAACACGTTGGGCTGGTAATAGCAGACTCCTGTAGCTGTGCAGATGCACAGAAATCAACCTATCATTTTCCCCCTGTAATTAATTATAGGATGCAATTGATGCAGATCTAATAAGAATGCTCCCAGCTGTCACATCCTTGAAACTACTGCAGAGAGAAATAAAATAGAAAGGATCAAGGGACGGCGAATATGAAAGAGGTATTTGAAATGCAAGAAAGGCAACATCTTTCTCAGAAAGAACTACCTGTGCTCTGAAAAGATGCACTACACAGGCCAGTGTATTTAGATGTCCTTTCAAATAAACTAGAATTATGCAAGAAGGAAATGGAAACAGAGCAATTTGCCCTGTGAGAAGCTGTCTCCTAACCAGGGGGAACATTACCAGAGCTCAGTGTAATCTGTGTAGACATAAATGGTGCCTTGCAGGAACGGGGGATGTTTAAATGGAGCCTTTGAATATTTCAGCTGAATAAGATCCTGATTAAGAACCACAACCGTCCCCATCCTTTCTACCGCCTCATTTTGAGAAACAAGCCAAGCACTAAATTTGTTTTCCAGTCGCTCCAGCCTCAACATGAAGTCGGACGACGGGCTGAGGCCGAACTGCAAAGCCGGGCAGATCACCACGGCCATCATCAGCATCCCCACGCCGCCGGCGCTGACGCCCGAGGGCGAGAGCCGGCCCGGCCCGGGCAGCCCCGGGCCCGCCACGAACGTTCCCAACATCGTCAAGGTCTCGGCCTTGTGAGCCCAGCTCCGCGTTCCGCCGGGCACCGAGCGCCGGGCAGGACCGGGCACTGGCAGGACTGGGCACCGGGCAGGACTGGGCACCGGGCAGGACCGGGCACTGGCAGGACTGGGCACAGGGCACCGGGCAGAGCTGGGCACCGAGCGCCGGGCAGGACCAGGCACCAGGCAGGACTGGGCACCGGGCAGGACTGGGCACCGGGCAGAGCTGGGCACCAGGCAGAACTGGGCACCAGGCACTGAGGAAGGGCTGCAGCAGGAGCAGAGAGCCGCAGGCAGAGCCAGCTGTGCCAGCCAGCTGTGCCCCACACAGCCCGGCTGCTGTGCCCCTGCCAGCTGTGCCCTGCACAGCCCGGCCGCTGTGCCCAGCCAGCTGTGCCTGGCCAGCTGTGCCCTGCCCACTGTGCCCAGCCAGCTGTGCCCTGCACAGCCCGGCCAGCTGTGCCAGCTGTGCCCTGCACGGCCCGACAGCGCCGCACAGCTGGAGCTGGAGCTGGAGCAGGAGCCGGCCCGGCGGCAGAGCCACTGCAGAGAACGGAATCTAACACTGTGTATCGCAGCACCTTTTTAAAGGTTTTTAATGGATAATATTTATTCACGAGGAAATGACTGAAAAGGTGAAAAACAATAGATTTTGTGAATTTTTTTCTTTTTTTTCTCTTCATGGAGCAGATCCTTTAAACCAACCAAAATTTCACGTTTTTTTTTTCTTTTATAGGAAAAGATTTAGAGAGAAGAAGCCACCTGTCACAGCAGCCCCCTGCAGGGCTGTGTGTGTGAGTGTGAGTGGGCAGAGCCACAGAGGGCACGGCCCTGCCAGGGAGGTGCCCAGCCAGGTGTGCCAGCCCCCTGCACACACACACCCACACCCACGCCTCCCTCCCTGGATGCCATCCCCAATTTAGACTATTTTGTACCCGCCTTTCAGGTCAATACAGTGCAATTGCAAACTGTGTTTGTCTGCTAATTATTGTCTGTGGAAACATATTTGTGGAGAAAAACAAAAACAACAACAAAAAAAGAAGACAGGCTTTAGTAGAGTTTTAGTCCCACCTGGGTATCTGCTTTCTATTTTTGTTATCACTTACTTGTAAGAGTGTGACTAGACTACAGTTCTGTATTTTTTAAAAAGGAAAAAAAAAGGTAGGATTCTTTTTTAATACTGTGCACACAAATGGCAAAGAATGAAAGCACTGAACTTCATCGAGCGTTCCTGAGTCTACCAGAGGTTCCTTGTAATGTATGCCCATGCTTTTTACTTTTTACTTTTGGTTCCTATAGAGAAGTTCCTTTGCTAGCACTGGACGTGTAACCCGTTGTAAATAGTAGCCAAATAATGTCTGGATTTATACTTGATAATAATTAACCCCAGAGCCAAATATCTTGCATGGACAGAGAGGTGTTTGGCTTTTTCACAGGCTGAGGGCTCCAGTTGTCCCATCCATGGCTCCTGGGCTGCATCGATTTTGGGGATAGACAAGGTCAGCAATTTCAGTTCTCCAGGCCAGCACAGGATCTGCCTGGGAAGGGGGAGCAGGACTGGAGCTCGGGAACATTTGCTACCGTGTGGTACAGACAGCATTTTCTACTCACAGTTCTACACTTCGTTTGGGAAGAGTCTAATCATGAACTAACAGCTAACCAAAAACTGAGAACACTGTGTGGTACCCCAGGTACCTCAAACTGGGCCTGAGCCGTGCTCAGCGCTGGCACCTCCTCTGGCACCTTCCTAGGAAGGATTCCTCAAGGGAAATTCATGGCCTGAAACACAACTGCTCCCTCTTTCCTGCCCCTCTGCCCTCCTGGAGTGCCCTTTCCCAGGGGATCCAGGGAGGGCAGAGCGAGGAGCATCCCCCCTCCCTCCCTCCCCTGCCCCAGCCTGGCTGAGCCCTGCTCACACACAAACCTCCCAACCCTGTCCCCAACAGCCCGGAGGGAGCAGGGGAAGGTCCCAATCCCCTCCTGAGCAGGGATTTTACCAACTTCAGAGTGGAAGGAGCGGCTCAAAGAGTGATTGAGGCTGGCTCAGCAGAGGGATGATGTTTTTGTTTTAACATCTGTCATAACCTCTCCCGGTGTAATATTTATCTGCACATATACACACACATATAGCTAATTACAGACACATACATGTATAGATAATTAATGCTGATTACACATAGGAGCTGCACCCTGCTTTGGCAGCACTCCTGCTGTGCCTGAGCGATGGCTGCTGCATTAACTCAGTTAGAATCCTTCTAACCCTCCTTAGAATCCTCCAACATCCCAGGAACCCCAGGGCTATGGCTGAGCCTCCAGTAGCTGCACCAGCTTCCAGTCATTTATTCCAGGGCTGTAATATATTACCCAAAACTATGTTTAGTCCTGTTTTAAAAGATTAAAATGCTCTGCCTTTTGCTGCTTCCTGTAGGAGGTTATACTGCAGTTAATCTTCCCATTACTGAGGTTATTTTTGATGTTTTAAGTTGTGCTTTATTTTCATTAACTGTCATCATCTGAGCACCCCTGCCCTCCTAGATCAGAGGCCTTGCTCTCCACCACTTGCCACCTTTGCAGCCTCCTCTCCACTGGCACAGAGTGAGGGTGAAATGGCCCCGTGCTGACAGGGACAGGAATAAAAATTACAAAGAGTCAGGGATTCCCCAAGGATTCTTGGTGCTGCCTTTCTTATTCCTGATTCAGCGTGGAGTGCTGAACCAGGCACTCCACATCTCTGTATCTGTAAATAGCCCCGGTGGCAGCCCTCGCCCAAAGGGGCTTTTAATCACTGTCAGTCAGACTTTTTGGGAAAGGGAGTATAACACTCAATTTTAAGAGGTTAAAAAGAAGGAGGAAAACCAGTTCCAGGAGTTTCTGGCTGGCTGCTTGGGCTCTGATTGCCACGGCCTCTGTTTTCTTCCACAAATCAGGAATTGTTATCCTCGCTGGGAACCACGGCTCTGCCCCTGCCACAAACAGGGCAGGTGCTGCCCACGCTGTCAGTTCCTCAGCACAGGCTCTCAGGGGATAAAAACACATGGAATTAAGGAAGTCTGAGCCTAGAGAAACAGGGCTAAAAGTATTTTTAGTGGAGGCATTAGCTCTCTTTATCCTCTGAAGTCGCCCAAGTAAAGCTTCTGAAAGCACCTGTGGAAAACTTGGGTTTACCCCAGTAGAGAACTGTGCACCTCTGGGGGCTGCAGGGACAGGGATCCATCCCCACTGGGCTCCATCCTGGAAGGACTGGGATCCATCCCCACAGGGATCTATCCCCACAGTGACAGGTCCTCCCTAGACAGGAAAACCACCCCACAACAGTCCTCCCACACCCCAGACTGGGATCCATCCCCACAGGGATCTATCCCCACAGGGACAGGGATCCATCCCTGCCAGGACAGGAAAGGGATCCATCCCCACAGGGACAGGGATCCATCCCCACATGGGATCCATCCCCACAGGGACAGGGCAGGCTCTGGAACAGCCCCATGAGCCCCAGAACATCAGTGCTGTGCTGGCACTTCAGCTCCAAGCCTTTCCCCTCCTCTCGTTCCTTGTGACTTTTTATAGTTTTAGAGATGCTCCTTTAGAAGAGGTAAAAATGGATTCTTTGTACAAAAAGCAATGGGAAGGGCATTATTTTTTCAGATTTTCCTAAAGCAATATAAAAATATCAAAGGAGCAACTCCCTTTTCTGAGCATTTCATTTCCTTTCCAAAGCTTTTTCTGAAGGAGAAATATTTTCACTGATTTTCAGCCTATGGTATCAATAGATTTCCTCTCTTCTCATCTGGCATTGAGCTGCTAACAGGATTCACACCCAGCTGGCAGCAAATGATGAAAAATACTGTCACACATAGGCTTTGACTTCCATTGACCCTTTCTAAAAACCACCTTTTGCTTTCGGTTTCCTTGAAAAGACAACCTAAGTAACACACATGGCTTTAGGGCAGAATAAACCTCATGGATAATCCAAAATACATCTTTCTTTAATTGGCAAGAAAGACCTAATTTAATCAATGCCACTTGTTTGACCTAAACCTGTTGCTAATGCACCTGTACTGTAACCCAGCATTTGTCATTCTAGTCTAGACAGCTCAAGGTGTGTGCATGAAAATCAGATTAATACCAGCAAACGAATGCAAATTTCCTTCAAGGGTTTGCTTTTTTAAGTAAAGAGGTTGCAAACATGTTGCATCTTACATGTATTGTAAAGAAAACCCAGGAAATTAAAAATCACATTTAATTTATGTGTTGCTACATCCCTTGGACTTTGTACAATTTAATCTGTTGGACTAAGGCAGAGTTACAGTCAGCACTCGTGGAGAGCTGGTGAACATCAGCAGCTTTGAACCACAACTTAATTCTGCTTTTAAAGTTGGGTGAATAAAACACCTTTCCCACATCTCTCACCCATCCAGTCCATCTCAATATTTTATTTTAGAACACTTGTTTTTCTCCAACACTTGGAGCCAACGGCAGTAGATCCATGGGTTTAGAGCCCGAGTTTTTAGGCTTTGTATTTGCCAAAAACGCTGTCCATGGTGATTTTCTAAAAGTGTCAGAGCAAAGGGAAGGCAGTGAACATCAGGAGCTGACCATCAGCACCTGGGCTCTGCTCCTGAGCTCCTGAGCAATCACTAAGTGACCTCGAAGAAGTCATTTCACCTCTCTGGCAATCCTGTAGAGCAAGGAGCACCTCCTCTCGCACCAAGTGCAGCTCAGCTCCTGACACCCAAAATGCCACAGGGAATTCTGGAGACAGAGCCAGAGCTGCTGCTCCCGTTCGGGGGCAGAACCTGTGCCACAAATGCTTCAGGTGGAACAAAGAGCAGGTGACAGAGAGCTTGTGAAAGTCCCTCCTCCCGTTCCCAGTCAGGTCTGTCCCTCTGTGTGCGTCCGTGTGTCCCTCCCCTCCCTGGGTTAACCCAGTGCTGCTCCAGAGCCGTGGCTGGGGAAGGTCCCCAGCACACCCAGCGCTCCTCCCCACTCTTCAACCACCACTGGGAGCTCCCAGGGGCTCCTCGGACCAAGCAAGTCTCTAAAAACGGTGTGATGGTCTATTTTTGATAAACCAGTACGGCATTCCAATGCAATGGTGTTTTCTTTAGGAGTTCTATGTTGTAAGAAGCTCTCAACCTGATTCTTTTCTATTTTCATACTTTAAATGGGCTTTGCTTTACAAATGTCAGAGGACAGATACGAAATGTACTGGACACAACTGCAGGTAGCTTCATTTGAGAACAACTTTCTAGAAGAACCAAGTTTCCTGTTGTCTTCTTTTGGAATTGTAGTGCATATGTTGAAACTTGTATATCATTTACAGTATTGAGTCTTGTGCCACTGCTGTACCTGATGTATCCAATCCGGATTAAACAGAGTATGTGCCACAAATACCAACAGCATGCTGTCATTTCTTCTCCAAACCTTCTGGGAGGCTCTTCTGGAGAACTTTGGGTGTTGACCTAGGCCACTGGAGTTGCATTTAGATACTCATTAACTCTTCCCGAAGCAATCATTGAGGAAATCAGTGAGATGTCACAGGACAGCAATAATGCAGACACTGAAGTGCATCTCTTACAGGGTCCCCTCTGTGAATGTTACAAGCTGCAAAAATTCATCTTGGAAACACGATCATGCTGTCTTGGCCTTTTCCAACTATGCAAAGGGGAACCCCCTCCCTGGAGTCACTTGTGACACAAAGGGAGTAAGGCAGGAACTAAGCACAGAAAGAAAAACTTTCAAAATTAGTGCAGTGGCAACCCAAGGTCAGCACCCCGAGCCAGCCAGCACTCCCATCTTTTCCTGCCCCAGGACAGCTCTGTACAAGCCAAACAGGAAATATCAATTAGTTTTAGCACTAATGGGTAATTCCATGTCTAATTAAAGCTTTCCTGTAAGTGTGGGAAGTCTGATACTGTTGCACCCAGAGGGACAGACCAATTATGATTGCTGCACATTTTCTACATAACTAAATCTTCCACCACACAGCCTGCTGCACACCTTGCTATAGAAATGTTATTTATACAGTGTTAATTAACTGGATTTAATTTAGCAATGCAGGCATTGAGATGCTCCTTTCACTCTGCCACTTCACTGGGATATAATCAGTGCCTGGTGTTTACCAAGAGAATCAGGGAAAAGGGGATGATCACCAACTTGGAACAGACCATGGGGCCTCACAGGGAATTCAGCTCCACCCAACAGCCACAGGGAAGGCAAGAGGGGGGGCAGGGCCTGGCACAGGATGGGGCAGCTGTGGCTGCCCCTGGATCCCTGGCAGTGCCCAGGCCAGACTGGACAGGGCTGGGAGCTCCTGGGACAGGGGAAGGGGTCCCTGCCATGGCAGGGGTGGAACAAGGTGAACTTTAAGGTCCCTTCCCACCCAAACCACCCTGGGATTTCATGAAATACAACTGGGATTGTTCTGTATTTTCTGCCATTTGTTATGTGGGAATGACTGCCTTTTATCATCCTGTTTTTAACTTTGGATTGTAAAGATTCCAAGTGAGCATCCAGCTGTCTTTCCTTTCCTTTTATTAACAAACTGTAACACCATCACTGGACTTGTGTAAAACATTTACCAGACACAGCTGCTTATAAAAAGACACCATTTTCTCCATCTCAAACAACATCTGTCCCTTGTCAGTGTCCCTTAGAGCAGCCCTGCTGTCACAGCCCTGTCCAGGCCTGGTCCCAAGCAGCAGCACCAGGACATCAGTCCCCATCTCTCAGCAGCTCCTGGAGATAGACTGAGTTGGTGTGGTAGGCACTGAAGCAGCTCAGGTGCCAGTAGCTCCTGCTGTAGTGGGACAGTGCTGAGCAGTAGCTCTGCCAGGCCTCGTAGTAGCACCTCCAGTAGCGCTCAGAGCTCCAGCCCTGGTGAGCAGCATCCTCCCAGGAGCTGCAGCTCTGCTCCTCCTCAGCTCTGCTCGTGGCAGGACTGCAGAACTGATGCTTGTGGCTTTTCTTGGGTTTAGCATTTTGTTTGGGGACCTTCTTTGTCACTTCCTTTTGCCTTGGGCTGTGGGATGGCTCCCGAGGCTTCTCTGGTGTGGGACAGAAACCTGGGGGGCCCCGGCGTGCTGGGGGCACAGGGTTTGGCTCCTGTGTGTCTGAAAAGGCCTCAGAGCAGGAGTTGTTGGCCCTGCTGTTCAAGGAACCCCTGGAGCTCCCTGAGCCATTACTGGCCCTGCTGTTCAAGGAACCCCTGGAGCTCCCTGAGCCATCGCTGTCAGCAGACACATCCTCGTCTGCTGCTGTCTCTGGCTGATGTTCCATCTCTTCCCACTCCACATCCCCATTTCTGGGCAGCCCACGCTGCTCTCCTGGGCCTGAGTAACTTCTTAAAATCTCCACTTCCCTCTCTGACCCTTCTTTAATGAAATAATCATAATCTTCAACAAAATCTGAGAAGCTCCAGGGACTGGTGAGTTGGGTTTTGAAAGAAGACAAGCATGGAATTTTGGGAAGATTTTTTTTTAAGGCCTCCTCATCTGGAGCCTGAGTGCTGTGTTGTCCATCCATCCTGGAGATGGGTTTGACTTGGTTCCTCTGTTCTGTGTGACAGCTGGAAGTCTGGGGGTGTTCTATTTTTCTCTACCTTTGCAGGATTTGTGCACTTTTTCATCTGTTTTTGCTTCGGAGTCTTTTTTGGCCTTTCTACAGAAGAACTATCCCTTGGAAGATTAGAGGGAGGCTGAGGAATGTCTGGAAAGCCATTCTGGACAGGCTGCAGCACTGGCTGCTCTGGTTTAGGACACACAGTGTCACAGTTCACCACAGGACCCGGGGGTATTGCAGGTTTAACTTCCACCTGCCCATGCTCAAACTGCTCCATCATTCCAGGGGGGATTGGCTCTGCACAGAAGAGAAACAAGCAGCACTCAGTCAAGGGCATCCTTCCCTCTGGAGCTCACACCAGTACCCAAGAGAAGCTTCTCAAAACTGCATGCCAGACATCACGTGAGGGCCACAAACCAACCCCTTCAATTCTCAGGAGAGTTTAAAGAGCCACAGCATTTCCTTCATGGGAAGCACCAAAGGCTGCTCAAGACAAACACTACATGCCCTGTCAGGAGCTGAGTGTGAAGAAAATGGACTAAAAGCAAAGCAGCCCCAACAGAGAAGCCACACACCAGCCCCCTGGGCTTGTCTGAAGCTCTGACCAACAGGAAACCACCAGGCCCAGCACAGAGCTCACCTGGCAGAGGAAGAAGCTGCAGGTTGCACTTCTGAGCAATTTTCATCATGGTGTTCTCCTCCTCCCCACGGCAGCAGTAGGTCACAGCCAGCCCCAAGGTGCCTGTGGGACAGAGCAGAGTTAACTGCAGGTCAGGCCCAGCAGGGTCAGGCCCAGCAGAGCTCAGGGCTCAGCCCAGCCCAGCCCAGCAGAGCCCAGCCCACCGAAGCGCCCGGCGCGGCCGATGCGGTGCATGTAGGTCTCCCAGTCCAGGGGCACATCCAGGTTGATGACCAGGTTCACCTTCTCAGCATCAATTCCACGAGATGTCTGCAGCAAGGGAGGAGGAGAAAAGGGCAGTGAGAGCTTAGGCACTCCACAGAGCTTGCTTTTAGCTGCAGAGCAACAGATAATTTGGGTTGACAATTGACAACTATTTTTGGGCCAGATCACAGAATGGGTTAGGTTGGACGGGCCCTAGAAGTATCCCCTCATTCCAGCCCCAGCCACAGGCAGGCAGATGAGGAATGGGGTGATGTCTAAGCTCCACTGTGACAATAAGTCACAGTCCATGGTGCTTGATCAGCACATTTATGTTCTCTCCAATTCCAATCCAAATCTAATCCTCTGAAGTAACTTTATGTGCAATACTCCCGCATGCTGTAAAATTTGCAGAGCAGTTAATAAATTTGAAATGGAATCTGTAAGAAGCTTGTTTGAAAGCAGTAAAACCTCACCAAGTCTGTGGAAATCAGAACTCTGCAGTGGAATTGCTTTAATTTAGCCATGGCATCAAGTCGCTGATTTTGATTCATGTTGCCTAGGAAGATGAAAATTAGAAGCAGGTTACATTCTTCATGGTTATGGCACTCACATTCTAGAAAACGCTGCTTTGTTTCATCAGAAATAAGTCAGCTCCAAATGAGTAAAGAAGGAACAAACAAAACTGGAAAACTCAGGTCACTCATCACAAAAATAATCCTTCTCCTTGCAGACTGAGTCTCAAAAGACCTATGAAGATTCAAATGCTATTCTCAGCCATTTAACCAGAGGCCCTGCAAGGCAAGACTTAAGACATGTTTTCCTATTTTAGGTCACATTTATGCACAATTTCAGTGGAATCAGGAAACTGTGAATGGATTTACCTGAAATGCACTCGGCAGGGAAGCCTCTGGATGTCAGGATTTCAGCCAGATGTTGAGCCCTGAGGGAACACACAAACACACTGAAAACTGGAATAAAACCCCAGGCCTAACAACACCTGCCAGTCCTTGGGTCATTCTCTACAGCCAGGGAGTGCATTCTGATATTTTCAGTATTTCACACTGCATTCCTCAGGCTGTATTTCAGAGCTGAGGTTTGCAGACTGCTCTGACACCTCACAGGTCCCATAAATGCATCCATGGCTGGACATCACAAACTTTGTCCAGGTGTTATTGCAATTCTATTACCTGCTGTGCAAATTTGAGAAGACTAAGGCTTGGTTGAAAGGAATCTTGCTGAACAGCTCCTGCAGGTGCTGGGTTTTTTCCTCAAAGGTTTTATGTGGGAGTGGATGGGAATCCACGATTTTGTAGTACTGCTTCAGCCCTGAGCAGGAAACCAAAACAACAGATTAGGGATGCCATAAAAACATGCACAGAGTTCTGTAAACATGTGATACTGCAGCTGAAGGGAAACTGCAAACAGACACACTGGAGAGCCTCCAGCAGAAGTTTTTCTTAAAAGGCTGAAATTTTTTGAATGGATAGAAAAAGCAGAGCATTCCATTTGTCACTGGTATTTTAAAAATACAGAATTACAGACTGGTTTGGGTTGGAAAGGCCTTTAAAGACCTTCTCATTCCACTTCAACATTCACTACCTCAACACTGGGACTCAATATTCATAAACTGAGTAACAGGCAAATTCCTAGAAAAATTCATAGAATTATTATCATTCATAAAGTCATAGAAATAATGAAAAATCATGCATTCTAAAGGCACATGTTTTGGCTTTAGTGTCCCCCTCCTGATCCATTGCTGACCATGCCACTGTAAGTGCTTTAAGTGCTTACCAAGAAGGGCTGGGTCCGTGGGGTTCAGCCTGACAAACGTGGGCTCCCTCATGTACCTGGTGAGAGCAGCAGCCAGGGACTCGGGGTAGGTGGCTGACACCGCCAGCATCTGCTTATTGACAGGCAGGGAGGAGTAGATCCAGCTGGGAGACACAACCAGGGCAGTCACTCACACGAGGGCAGCTGATGTAACCACACAGCCACCGGGGAGGGCTCAGCCTTACTTGACCTGCTCCTGGAAGCTGCCCTCCTCCAGCAGCTTGTCTGCCTCGTCCAGCACCAGGAGCCTCACGCTGGCCGTGTTCAGGTAGTCCAGCTCGATCAGCTGCTTGATCCGCCCTGCAGGGGGGGACAGCGAAAACAGCTGCGAAAACATCACCCAAACACCCCATCAATCAGCTTTTTAAAGTATTCTTGAACTGCCTCTGAGGCTGTGTCCTATTCATGACAACAAGCACAGGTCTGCGGGGGGGAACAGCGAAAACAGCTCCAAAAACGTCACCCCAAATACTCTAACAATGAACTTTTAAAGTATTCTTTAACCTCTGAGGCTGTGCCCTATTAATGACAGCAAGCTCAGCCAACCCAGCGTCCCCGGGCCTGGTTATTGAACCGTGCAGGGTCACGGGGAGCCAAAGCACAGCAAAGCTGCTCCTACCTGGGGAGCCCACAGCGATGTGGCACTTCTTCAGCCTGCTTCTGTCCTGGCTCAGAGGAGTGCCCCCGATGAACACATGGCACTCCAAGCCTTCCATTTTTATGCCGATCGTCGTGATCACGGCGTGGATCTGCACCGCGATCTCCCTCGTGGGAGCCAGGATCAGGATCTGCGCGGGACAAGGGTTAAACGGGAGGCTCAGAGCCGCAGGAGGGCGCTGAGAGCGCGGTGGTTTAAACCAACGGCGGTGGTTTAACCAAACGGCGGTGATTTGAACCAACCGCGGTGACCCACGGCGCTCCGTGCCGTTCCCCACGGAGCGGTTCCCTCTCCCACAGCCCACAGCTCACCTGCGTGGCGGGGCTCTCCAGCAGCACGGCGTCCAGGGCGATGGTGGCGAACACGCAGGTCTTGCCGGTGCCGGACTTGGCCTGCACGATGAGATCTGCAAAGAGCGGCCGCGGCGGTCAGGGCAGCCCCGGGACAGCCCCGGAGCAGCCCCCGGCCCGCCCGCTCACCCAGCCCGCAGCGCCCCAGCGGGATGGCCTTCAGCTGCACCGGGGACGGCCGATGGAAGCCGGCCGCCTCCAGCCCCGCCAGCACGGGCGGCGACAGCAGCAGAGAGCCGAAGTCGGAGGGGCCGCCGGGCAGCAGCACGTCCCGGGTGCGGAACCGGGCCGCCGCCTCCGTGGGCGCCGCCATCTTGGCGGGGCGGGCGGGCGAGTCTCGCGAGAGCTGCCGTGATCCCGTGGCGGGCGAGCGCCGCCAGGGGGCGCCGTGCAGGGCACATGGCGGCGGCTCCCCCTCAGGGCGGGCACGGAGTGGGCACGGTTCGGACGGGCCGGGCCCGGCGGGCTCGGAACAACGGCGGAACAGCCCCAAATCGCCGCTGTGTGCAGTCCCTGCCCCTGCACAGACACCCCAAACCCCATCCTGTGCCCGGCAGCGCTGTCCGAACGCCCCCTGAGCGCCGGCAGCCCTGAGGCCGTGCCCATCTCCGAGCAGAGCACACAGCTCACAGAACACGCGATTTAGGAGCCTACAGAGAATTCCTACAAAAAAAAAAAAATAACAGCACAGTATTCACTCAGAAAAGGGCAAATGTGTTAATCTGTGTGTGCGTTACTTGCTACCCTCTGTAGGCCACTTATTTGAAATCGTGGGTGGGTTTATGAATATCAGCTTTTATGGTAGCGCCTCAGAGGCTCAGGACATGCAGCTTGCATTCATTGCAAGGGGATTTGGAAAACCTCCACAGTGGCTTCTACTGTACAAGCACATACACTGTGCCATTATTCTTACAGTGCTGGGCAGCCAAAATGAATTTTAATGGCTTTGGTATCACAGGCTTGGTCACGTCTTTGAAATTCCCCATGTCTATATTCCTGGTGGGGGAGAAAAGTCTGTCAGATTCTGTTCAGTTGTGTTTTATTGTGATATTTTCCTGTGAATATCTGAGCAGCAAACATTTAACCCTGCAGGACAAAGAGCAGTTCCAGTTTGGAGAGCACATCTGCTGGCTGGGGCTGTGCCCCAGAGCACAGGTAACAGGATCTACAGACATGCCGCTGTTCCAATCATTTTTTAATTTTTAAGTGGATATTCTCATTGGTCCTCAAGGGGAGTCTCCAACATGAGACAATTGTCTCAGGGTAAATCTGGGAAAGGAGACAGACAAAGACACCTGGACATAACAAACATTTGATTAAATAGAGCCTTTCATAACCCTTTTAAATTGATGTGATTTGAACAGACAAGAAAGAGCAGTGAGGAGGGACTGTTCCCAGGGGGGAAGGGCAGCGAGGAGGTGACAAAACAGCCCCCAAGAGCCATTGCAGGAACTGCTGCCCTCTCTGTTTCTCTCACTTATTCCTTTTCTCCCCAGGTTTCATGCAGGCTGCAATACAGCCAAGGTGATCAGTGGACAGGCATTATTCTCTGTGTGCATTAATGAGACACTCAGACACTGCACAGTCATTCACAACGATGCTGCTGTTTGTTATTTCATTTTCCTTCAGCCCTTCAGTGCAGACAGACTCCAAAGCGTGTCCCTGTGTGTGAGACACCCTTGGCAGGTTTGTTGTCCCTGTCCTGCTGGTTTTGGCCCTGACTGAGGGGCTGTGTCACATTCAGGCTCCTGCAGCTCTGTCAGTCAATCTCTGTCGCTGAAGGGTTTTGTTTTAACCCTCATTCCCATAGTAAATCTTACCTGCTGCTGCTCCTGGCTTTGCTGTGAGCTCTGTGTGAGTGCTGTGAGTCACAGCACAAACAGGATTCTTCTCCCTTCAGCCTTGCTTTACCTCAGTGACTCTGGAGTGCTGAATTCCCATTGCTGACCTTCACATGTCAGCCCCGCCAAGAGGAATCTGCAGCTTTGCCATGACATGGCTTTGCTTCTGCTTGCAGCAAGAGCCAAAGGGGAATCTGCAGCTTTGCCATGACATGGCTTTGCTTCTCCTTGCAGAAAGAGCCAAAGGAAGAATTCCTGCTCAGAGCAACCTTTGGAAAGCTTGACATTGAATCTGAATGCTCTGCAGGCAGAATAGGTCCTGGGAAAGGATTTAGGTTGGTAAAAGAAGCAGATGAGACATCCTTCAGAGCTGAAGTACTACTAAAATAACAGGTTCTTTTGAAGGGATATAAACTCCCTAGCTTGAGGTCATAAAAATCCGTGAGGTTTTAGGATGTAGGAAAGCCCTACTAGAGAAAACTCTTCCTCCCATATACTCTGAGAGCCTGTTTTATTCCTCCAAGAAAGTGCTCCCCACATTTTTGTCCTTGCTAGAAAGGGCATGTCACATATTTGATTTAATTCCATGCTGAACCCATTTTCCCCTCAATCTGTATATCAGCTTTAGGTAAGTGATGTTCTAAGACACCTCAGAGTGATGCTGCTGATGCTCCAGGTCGGGTGGTCACTATTTCAGACTATTTCAGACTATTTCAGCCTAACACCTGCAATACCAGGACTTAGGACTTGTACTAAATACTTCCCACAGATTTATCCATCTCCTCCTTTTCTTGTAAATCCACTCTTCCATTTCCAACACTTAAATTCTTGTTGTGACTCTTTGAAATACTGAGGTAAAATGCTCATGGATAGTTGGTATTGTCTTCCAGAAGTGTTGTGTTGTATCTATTTTAAGAATAAATTCATTATTGATTTGGACATTGCTACTGCAAACAGGCACCAGCCTTGCCTTATTCCTTTGCCTTCAAAGGATTTGTCTTTCAGATCTGCCAAGACACAGAATTATTCAGAGCAAATCTGGTTTACATAATATTTGCAGAATATTTTGAAAGTGAGATAATCTCATCCTCCTCTCCCAGATGTTTTCAGATTAAGACAGGGAAGTTTCTCTGTTCTCTGCAGCACGTGTGAGTCACTCTTTGGAGTGTGGGCTGTATTTGTGTTTACAGTGCCATGGAAACTGTGTTTATTCTCTGTACAGTAGAGCCCAGGACAGTGAAAGGGCCATTGATCCAGCAGAGACAGTGACTGCATATTCACCACCAAAAACTGATTCTGAGCACCCTGCACATTCACTTGCCCTCTGGAAAGAAAGCGGCATGGCAAGTTACCAAGGAGCAGCAGGTCTTGGGAGCAGCAGAATCCTCTCTGTTCCCTCAGTAATTACAAAGCTGTGGGCTCTTCCCAGCGAGTCTGGTGCGTGCAGTTGTCATCAATAATGACGAGGAGGAGGAGGATGGTGATGTCTCACATCCATCTGAGGCTCATTTCAGTGCCCTCCTGAGGAATGCATTGGGTTCCTTGTCAGGCCCATTCTTCCCAAGGATCAGGGAGAACTCCCCAGATTTCAGATGGAATCCCAAGTCCACAGGGCAGTCAGCACAGGCACATGCAGGGGTGCAGCTGCAGATAAAAGCAAGGAGACCTGAGGGATCAGGTCAGAGCAGCAGTTTCAGCTCTGCAGAGAAAAATGCCATATTTCACTCCTGTTGTTTTCCTCCAAACAAATAAACACCATCCCGGTTTAATCTTAGATACCAAGATTTGCTAAATTATTTTTTGAGCTCGTATGAGCAGGATCTAGGTCATGAAAAGGCAGCGAGCCGAGAGGAAATCCAAGAGATGCTCAGCACAAGGCAGTGCTGCACAAGGAGCTCCCTGGTCCTCACTCCTGGCACTCCAGGGCAGGCACAGCAATGCCAGCAGCTGGAATTTGGCTGGAGCAGTGTTAAAAGTTGGTATTTTGAGCATGGGGCATAGTGAGGCTGGGGCATGTCAGAACTTTATATATAAAGGCCACAAGTGCAGAGACTGTATGCACTAAATTAGTCTTAATGGAAGAAACAGGAATATTTTCAGGGCTATTTTATCTCTTTATGCACAAATATAAAACCAGACGAAGTTCTGGCATTACATCCTTACCTATCGTGGCTGGGTGTTTCTGCCCCAGTGGGTTTAAACAAGGATGGATGCAATTCAGGTCATGCTGCAGCTGAAGTGGGAGGAAATTCTGAAAGGTTTGTCGTCAGTGTGCAAGAAAGTCGAAAGGAAAGAAAATTCAGCGATAACCACGCTTGTTAGTTCAGCAAAGAACAGTCACGTGGGAGCCTGGAGAAACCAGATCAATGAACTGAAAGACAACAAATGAGATGAGCCTTCAGCTGTGAAGGGATGGATGTTTCCTCAATCAGGAATGAATGAGGCAGTTCACAGAAGTGGAATACTCCACTCTGAAGGAGTATTCTAATTTTTGCCCAAGGATCTCAGTTTTTCTTTTTATCCTGAAATAAACCATGTAGCTTTCTGCTTCAGGGAGTTTTATTCTTGGCTCTGTATTTTCTCGGAGATCTGATTTTCCAGTGCACTGCACCATCTGCTCATGGTTTACACCACGACAGAGCGGAAGGAGTGCAGGGCCTGGCATGAGGTGTCGGTGCTGCTTTGAACCAGTTGTCTACACGCAAGAGAAAAATGCTGCTTACTAAGGAAATCCTACTGAGAAAATAGTTCAGATTTTTCTCTTCTCTTGCAAGTTCCTAGGAGTTTGGAGCACATGAATATTCCCTTTTTTTTTTTTTATTCTGTGCTCATGAACTCCTTTATCAGTTTCCTGGGACAGGAGCAGCCCCGGAGGCTGGAAAAGGGATCAAAAAGATGTCCTTAGCAGAGCCAAACAGAGCCTAGAAACTCTTCCTGTTCATCTGCCAGAGGATCACAGAGTCTGGTGTCTTGCAGGAGGCACAGGAGCTTGCAGCATCTGCCACTTGCCTTGTACACGTGCAGGTGGCCTCCTGAATCCTTGACGTGTGCCGAAGGTAAAACATTGTGTGAGTTCAGTTTGATCCTTCCAACAGCTGTGGGGATCAGTGGCATCTCTGCTGTACTGCCACGGTCAAATGGGACAGCATCAGGTAAATTCAGGAGGGGTGCAGTGACCCCGTGCTGAGCTGGCCCTTCTCCCCCCTGTCAGGGACACTGTGAGGCCTGGGGGTCACTCCTGCTCAGTCCCTGTGCCCCTGGAGCTGCCCCAGGCAGGGCCATTCCGGCTCCTGGGGCCATCCCAGCCTTCCAGTCTCTCACTGCTGCCTGGCTGCCCACCCTGCCATATGCTGGGATGGGCTGTGGACATCCACACCCGACCCCAGCCCGTGGGGAGCAGCCAGCTGGCCAGCAAATCCTGCCAGATTTCAGGGAAAAATCATAGCTGGGCTGGCTGGCTTAGACTGTAAGGAAGAGCTGAGACTGGCAAGCACCCACTCACATCATGGCATGGCCTGTTGGAAGTGATTCACTTTTTGATAAGGTCATTTCTCCAATAAATTAATATCTTCACTGCCCCACATTCTACAGGGCCTTGAAGAGAGATGCTGTTCCCAGCTGAACAGATGGGAAATGGGAACCCTGAAATGAGCGAGGAGACGGGAAATTTTGACCCATAATAACCCAGACACTGGAAGAATCAATAAACATTAACTCTGGAGTGTTTCCCAAACACATGTGAAAGGGCAGATCGCAAATTTCCCATTTAAATTGGATTTTGACACAAAGGTCAGCTTTCAAAAACACTGAAACTGGTTTCTGTAAACAAACAAGCAAACAAACCGAATCTATAAAAAACGTTTTCCTCCAAAAAATAAAGACCTGGAGAGGCAAAAATTTTAGCCAGTCTTTGTGAAATTTATGGGGAAAAAACCAAGTAACTACGTTTTTAATCCCAACTTTGAAAACACAAAGTAATATTTCTCCTCCTACCAAGTTCTTTAGCATTGCAGAGCAACTGAGGCTAAATTATCACAGGGGACTCAGCATTTATCATCTAAACAACACATTTTGCAAATAAGATGAGAATAATATTTATTTGTGAGAAACACTCAAAACTTCAAACCCTTTCAAATTCAGCGCAGTTATGAAGTCTGATGATCTAAAAGTGTTTGTATTTTTTTCCCTGTTCGCCTGTCCATCTGTTTGGTGTCCTGCGGTGAGAAGCAATATTGGAGGCTGTTGATCTGAGATAAAAGAATCCTGGGTCTTAGAGGGGCTCATCCGTGGCTGAGACATCCCCACACCCGGAGGTTTACAGGGGCTGCTGCGAGAGCAGAGACTGGCACGGGCTGAAACAGCGAGGGGAAAAATAAACCCCGCTCAGGCACCGTGAACACCTGGGAACACCTAGGAACATCTGGGAACACCTGGGAACACCTGGGAACACCTGGGAACACCTGGCCCTGCGGCACTGGGTGTGCTGGCCTGGCACAGGGCGCTCGGACACCGCCACTGGTCCATGTGCCCCTGTCCGGCCCGGTCCGTGTGTCCCTGTCCGGCCCGGTCCGTGTGTCCCTGTCCCCGGCCCGGTCCGTGTGTCCCTGTCCAGCCCGGTCCGTGTGTCCATGTGTCCGAGTGTCCCTGTCCCGGCCCGGGGCACCGCCACGTCCCCCGCGCTGCCCGGGCACAGCACGAGCAGCCCGGCCCGCGGCGAGGACAAAACGGGGACACCGCAGTGAGCTGGGTGGCTTTGCAATTTCTCCCGATTAAGGCCATGTAGGTTAATCCGTGCTTTCGGTGGGGTGGTCCGCGCCCGCGGGGCGACGTGCGGACCGCGGGGCACCACAAACTAAAGCGCCCAACTTCGGCGGGGAGCGGGGCCGCCGCGGGCGGGCGGAGCGCGGGGCTGGCCCGGGAGGAGCGCCCGCCGCCTCCAGCAGCGCGGCGGCCGCCGGGGCCGGGCCGGGGGATGCGGCTGCCCCCGCCCCGCCGCCCGCACACGCGGCCCCGCCGCCGCCGCGCTGCGCGCCTGCCCCGCGCCCTGCCCCGCCGGCAGCGCCGGACACCGGACAGCCCCGGACAGCCCCTACAGCCCCGGACAGCCCCCAAAGCCGCCCCCCGGACACCGGACAGCCCCGGACAGCCCCCCAAAGCCGCCCCCCGGACACCGGACAGCCCCGGACAGCCCCTACAGCCCCGGACAGCCCCCTGGACAGCCCCGGACAGCCCCCAAAGCCGCCCCCGGACACCGGACAGCCCCGGACAGCCCCTACAGCCCCGGACAGCCCCCAAAGCCGCCCCCCGGACACCGGACAGCCCCGGACAGCCCTCGGACAGCCCCGGACAGCCCCCGGACAGCCCCCGGACAGCCCCCGCTCCTCCCCTCCCGCGGCGGCCCTGCGCCGAGCCGGGCCATGGAGCAGCACCTGCGGCGCCTGCGGCAGGAGCTGGTAAGGGCCGGGGGTCGGGGCACCCGCGGGGCGGCTCTGGGGTCGGGGTCCCGCCGCTGCCGCCGCTCCCAGCGCTGTGAGCGAGGCAGGTCCTGGTTATGGGTCGGGGTCCCGCCGCTGCCATCCCCATGCCCGTGAGCAGAGGCAGGTCCCGGTTGTGGGTCGGGGGTCCCGCCGCTCCCGATGCTGTGAGTGCGGCAGGTCCCGGTTATGGGTCGGGGTCCCGCCGCTGCCATCCCCATGCCCGTGAGCAGAGGCAGGTCCCGGTTGTGGGTCGGGGGTCCTGGCGCTCCCAGCACTGTGAGTGCGGCAGGTCCCGGTTATGGGTCGGGGTCCCGCCGCTCCCAGTGCTGTGATCGGGGGCAGGTCCCAGTTATGGGTCGGGGGTCCCGCCGCTCCCGATGCTGTGAGTGCGGCAGGTCCCGGTTATGGGTCGGGGTCCCGCCGCTGCCATCCCCATCCCCGTGAGCAGAGGCAGGTCCCGGTTGTGGGTCGGGGGTCCCGCCGCTCCCGATGCTGTGAGCGGGGCAGGTCCCGGTTATGGGTCGGGGTCCCGCCGCTCCCGATGCTGTGAGCGGGGCAGGTCCCGGTTGTGGGTCGGGGTCCCGCTGCTCCCGATGCTGTGAGCGGGGCAGGTCCCGGTTATGGGTCGGGGTCCGTCTGTCTATCGGAGAGAAGCCGCGGCGGGGGCGTGCGGGGGCTTTAGGGACAAGCTGCCGGCACAGGTCAGAAATCAGGGAAGCAGCCACAGAGATGGATAGGAACAACTTTCTGGGAATCAAAAGGCTCTAAAGAGAGCGCGCTGGCACCTCCGGTAGCCTGTGAAAATACTTGTTTAATAGGAAAGCCTTTGTCAGAAAGGAGCGGTGTTTTCGCCCTCCTGCCGCTCCTGTTCGGGGCTGACCCCAGCGCCGGGGCTTGCTGGGGCTTGTCCCGCAGCCCGGAGGGATCGCTGCGGCTCTGGGGCTGCCTGCGGGGCTGGCAGGAGGAACTGGTGCTTCCCAAAATAGGGTTCCAGCGGGTCTGGCTCGGAGTCTGCCTTATCCTGATAAATAGATAATGAGAACAAAAGGGGAAGACAAGGCAGAGCGAGAACGGGTGGGTGAAGTTTCTGAGCGCGAGAAGCTCCGGTTTGGAGTGGAGGGAGGTGATTTCGGCTGGGTTCGTGCTCCCTGTGCCGTGCCTGCACTGCAGGAAGCACTCCGAGTGTAACCCTGTCCCCGAGGAGCGGGCAAAGCTCCAGCTGTGCCCAGGGCAGTGCAGCGCTGGAGAGCCCCGTGCTGCTCCACATCCCGGTGTCTTGTGAAACACGGGCTGGGGCAGCGGCCTTTTGCTCCCCATAAATGTGGCAGCAGTGACATTGAACCTGCTGGCGTTCCCAGTGTTTCCCCAGCAAACACAGGAGGTGAAAGACAAACTAAAACAAAGGAGAATGGGAGTCACTGGTGTGCTGTACCCTGAGTGTGATGAATGAAATGCAAACTGCCAACTGGGACATGTACAGAATAATCTGACAGGCCTTGAAAATCTGAGCTGGGAGGTGAGATGGGAGAAGGAATAGCTTCCAGAAGAACATCCTAACAATAAGGTTCCTAAATCAGTGTTTTGTCTTCTAACCAAATCGCTTTTGTTATCTGAGCAATATTTTTGTAGAGGAGCCTAAACATTGCACCTCTGAGTCTGAAGCATGCCTGTTTTGTAGTGCAAAATACAACTTCTGAAGAGTCAATATATTCAGCAGAAAGGGAGATCCCTCACACTTAATGCAAAAGCCAGGAAAAAAATACTTTAAATGAGAAAATTCTGGCTTTGTTCAGTCCTTGCTATAATGCAGGAATTTATTTTTTTAATTGTAAAAATGCAACCGTTTTTATTATATTAATAAACCATTACTTAGCCTGGCGTAAATCTGTGTATGCTTGGCTTAAAACCCTGGGAAGGGGCAGTTGGTGGAGCAGCCCGGGTCTCTGTACATTTGCTTTTCAGCAGTGCCATTGGTTCCCCTCCCACAGCCCGGTTTTTGTTGTTCAGAACTTCCTTTCACACGGGTGATCCCAGCGTGGTGTGAGCGGCTCTGGGGACATCCGCAGGGTGCAGCTGGACAGAGCTGGGCCCTGCTCCTCCTCCTCCTCCTCCTCCTCCTCCCTCTCCGGCTGAGCCAGCTGCAGGGACAGTGGGAGCTCGGTGCTGTCCTGAGCAATTCCAGCTTGTCAAAATCCCTTCTGTCCCTGCAGCCTGGAATGAAAATAGAGAAGTGTTTCTGTAAAGGGCAGCGAGCAGCCCGGGGGACAGCTGGGCCCGTCTGCCCCGCGGGCAGGGGGAGCTGGGCTGGGGAGCTCTGCCCTGCCTCTGCCTCGCTGCTGGGCACCTCCTGCCAGCCTTGGCTGCTCCACAGCCGCAGGACATGGGCAGGAACGTGAGAATGGCTTTGGCCACTGGAGTGGGCACAGGGCAGTCCGGCCCCAAGCATCCCTGTGCTTGTGGGAGCGCACCAGGCTGTGCTGTGGCCAGGGAGCAGCCCTGGTGTGCAGGGAGGTTCTGCAGAACTTCCCTTGGTGAGGAGCCAGGCTATTTAGGGCTGCTCAGTGCCGCATGGCAGGGTTAGAGACTGTCCCATTAGCAGAAGTTCAGTTTGTCTCAGTGCAGGCAGCCTCTGGTGTGGCAAACCAGACTTCTGGCCAGTTTTGAGGAGGGGATTTTCTCAGAAAATAGTGGATGTTGGCACAGCTCCCAGCTCCCAAGGAAAGGTTATCTTCCAGTGCAACTCAATCCCCCAGCAGCGTGAGACAGGAGGATTCCAGCTCTGTTTTTCCTTTCCCTTGCTGTGTTTATTAAAACCACATTTAATTGCTGGTGTGCTTGGCTGGGGCTGCTGTGGGCCCCCATGTGTCACCTGTGCAAGCTGTGCCAGGCAAGGCAGCGAGTGGGGCACTGCCCTGCTCTTCCCATTTCCTCTGGGAAAGCTGTGCCAGGGCGCCGAGGATCAATCTGACCCCTTTCAGTCAGTGAGGAGAGCTCTCCGGTGCAGCCGCCTGTTTTCCATTGTAAGCTGATCGTTTCTGGCATGTGTGGTGTCCCTTTGATTGGAATCCATTCAGAAGCTTCCACAGCAGCGGCTGGGGAGCCTCAGCTGACACAGCCATTCATCGCTGGGAGCAGGGCACCCTCAGCCCGGGCAGCCTTGCCCCTGGGCTGTGCCAGCTCTTTGCTGCTCAGCCCTGCTGCAGGAAATGCTTGAGACCTTTTCTCCTCTGCAGGCCCCTGGGGATTGATGGATGCACTGTGGCTTGTGGGAACGTGCTGGTTTCCAGCTCTGGTGGTGGAATAGGCTGTGCTTCTGCACTCCTGTCGTCTGTCCTTCCCTGGCACTTGTGAAATGTGCCCCAGAGCTGGGGAGGGTGCCATTGCTGCCATTAATCCCCATCCTCTGAGCCCTTGCCTGCAGTTGGGATCTGCAAACGTTGTCCTGGGGCACAGCAGAACTGTCCCAGAGTTACCTCAGCTGAAGGCTCAGATTTAGCAGGAGTTGTCTGGCTGGGGAATTGGCAGAAAGGAGTTCATTTCTGTGCTGCACATGGCAGTGCCTGCCTGCACCCTCAGACGCCAGGACAGGTTGCACTGATGTGCAGCAGCACCACACATGGACTGTGGGACGGGGGCTTGGGGCTCTCTGCAGGTGGAATATATCATTGTTTTGTGTCTGGGGACTGCTGAGTGCGTGGGGCAGATTCATCTGGCACGTGGGGTTGTGTGGCTGTAGCAGGCCAGGGGGCACAGCCACCTTAGCTGTGCCTGCAACCTGACCTGGCTGTGCTTGTAACTTTACTTGGCGTGTTTTGGTCTCGCAGATGAATCCAGGATATGTCTGGGCTTTCTGTTGCTTTCTTCTGGGAGGAAAAGTATTTCAGCCACCACTCTGACTGGAACTTTAATGTTCTTCCTGCACATTTGTCATAAACGCATTGAATTACTGAGTTTGATAGAGTCAGACTCCCTTCTTACATTAATTTATGTCCTGGTAGACAATGTTTCTTGCTATGAATATCCTGCAGGAATAGAACATTCGGTCCGAGTGCAGATACAGCCAATTATTTTTACTCTTTGTCTGACACGGGCTCCTACTCCGGTGACTGTGTCGCGCTCCGAGGGATGTGCTGTGTTTCCAGTGCTGCTGTCTCTGAAGGGGCAGCTCGGGTGCTGTGCGGTGTGCCTGGCACAAGTGACAGCCCTGAGGGTCCGGTGCCGCTCTGCAGCTCCCAGGTGGGAACAGGCAGCTCCCAGTGATGCAGGTCCCTTTTGGGTGACCTCACCCCGGCTGCTGGAGGCAGAGCAGGAGGGTGGGTGGTGTCACAGAGCTCGTTCCTGGGTGTTCTGAGGGAAAGGTGCAGAGGAGTGACTTGGCAGCAGATGTCCTGTCATGTTTAGCTGGGGAGAGAAGGCAGTCACAGCTTTGTCCTCTGGGTTATTTCCAGAGCAGTCACCTAAAGATGAGGGTGGATTTTTTCAGAGTCCCAGTTTCACATAATCAGGAATGTTAAAGAGCAGATTCCCAGGACAGCAGGTCTGGGCTGAGAACTGACACTTAACCATCATCTTCGGTGGCCAGGCTGTCCATCGAGCCCTGTGGTCTCTCTTAGCCTTGGGTTGTGAGTGAAATCTGAAGATTGGAGTTATTTTTGGGCCCATTTTTATCCTGGTTGAGGAGAATTGATTTTTCTGATTTGCCTTTAAACATAGGGAGTGTGACTGGGGAGCACAAACAATATCCTTGCAGTGGGAAGGAAGGTGGGCAATGGGGTGATGTGAAGCACATCTGTCATGGTTAACATCTGCTTAGGGTCTGTTGAAATTGTTGTGAGGGGGAGTCTCTGGTTCAGTTTCAGCATCCTTCCTCTTTCAGATAAACTGTGAGCTCACAGTCAGCATCCTCATGCACACCTACCCTGGGAAGAGGTAAAAGAGACACTTGAAATTGTTGTGATAAAATGCAAGGGCTGAAAGACAGCTGCAGCCCCTTGGCATGCTCCAGGGGAAGGAAAAGGAAGGTGGAACGAGGGGCTGGAGAGAGCTCTGTGTGAGCTCTGTGTGCAGCAAGGCCGTGCCCAGCCACAACTGCAGGCTTGCAGGAGATTAATCCAGTTAGTGACCCAAAGGGAAACACAGAAACAATATGATCAGCTCAGCAGTTCTAAAATAATTTCAGTCTCTCTTATGTCATCTGCTTTAAATACCAATTGTTTGGTGCTGGCTCTGTGGCCCATCAGAACTATTATTAAGAACTATTTGCCATTTGTTCTTTCCTGTCCTCTTAGCGATAACTTCCGCTGTGTGCATTTCTTTTTCCTCAGAGCTGGACATCTGTCTTCCTCCTGGTTGTGACAAACACACTCGGGGCTCTTCTTCCCAGCTCTGTGCTCAGGGGCTGTCTGGGCTTTCCTTTCCATGAGCAGCACAGAGCTGCTGGGCATGGGCTGGGAATGCAGAGAGCTCTGGCTGCAGGAGATGGGCTGGAACTGGTCCTGAGAGCTCAGAGAAGGGAGGTGTAACAGGAGAACATCAGTTCCCAAAGGGGCTGGGAAAAGTTACTGATTTCCCTGGGAAGGGGAAGGAAAATCTCCCTTGTTTGTGGATCTCAGGTGTTTGGGGCTGAGGTTGATGAAATGCCAGTAACTGCTGGAGGAGGTTCCTTGGGCCTGTGTTAATCTGTGGTGGAAGATCAGTGATGTACCAGCTGTGGAAAGCAGTGTGAGTTACTGTTTGGGGATGAGGAGATCATGGACAGGGTGGCTTCCAAAGCAGTTGTGCTTTGCTGCTCAGGATGGGGCATTGCCAGTGCAAAAACACCTCTACATATGAGCTCTGGCAGCTTTGGTTTGGTTCCCCCCATGTTGAATACGCCCTGATGATCATTTGAAAGTGGAATTTTGAGTTTTGCCCTTCAGTTTTCAGTGCTTGGGGTGGCTGCAGTGTGAATGAGCTTGGCCTTGGAGGAGCACTGAGGCAGAGCTGGGTCCCACCTGCCCAGAAGGGCTGAGCCAGGTAATACCTCATGCTGCAGAAAGGAGCCTCTCCCATCACACACCAGTCCCAGGCACCGAAGGGGAGCACAGCCCTGTGAGTACTTGTCTTGCTTTACAAGGCATGAGTTGGCTTGTGCAGAATTAGACATCAAATTTTTCATGCCAATTTTTAGGGATTGCAAAAGTTTCAGGAATGATGAGATTTAATTTGAGGCATCTGATTTTTAACTGGTTTCTAGAGCTAGATTTGGATATCTACAAGTTGTCATGGTTCTAGGAGGGCTTTTTTTGAAGCAGAAAAGCCAAACCCCCACTTCTGTTGAAGGGCTGAGTGTCTCAGGTGAGACACCCGGGGACACAAATCTGAGTTCCCTCTGCATGAAGTGTGTGACCCAGAGCCAGTGAGGCTACCAGGGCTGTTCCTTCAGCCTGGAGTGCCCATCACCTCAGCAGTGCATCCGTTTGATTTCCAGCCCAATCTGCTGAATTTTTTGCAGAATCCCTTTTTCTTCTCACAGACCAAGCAGCTCAGTGCTGACCCTCTGCCAGGGAGGGGATCTCTCTTCTCTGGGACATTGTTCTTTTTCTGGAGAGTCTCAGAGAAGCCAGTCTGAACTTGGGAGAGCTGACATCTTGGCACGGAGGAGAGGCTGGCAGTTAGACACTGGGGAAGGTTTATTTTCCCTCCAGAATTTTCTTTCCAAGGTGGGTGCTCTTAATTGCAGGTGGATGGAATCCAAGCCCTGCAGGCTGTTCGGTCACCAGGCAGTGACTTCACTTTGGGCTGGGCTTCCCTCTCTCTCCAGTTCTGTGAAAGACTGAGCAGATACCAAGAGGAGCAAAAGATAAAGCAGAGGGGGTTGGTTTGCCTCATTTTTTAGCTTGCCCAACCCGAAATCACAGCAGTGTTTGCCAGCAGGGTTGGAAGTCTCAGGGTGTTGAGAGCTCAGTTGCTGCTGGTGGGGTTCACCTTGCTGGAGGGGCTGGAGGGTGGGATTGCCCCTCCCAGGGCAGGGAACCAGGGGAACCAGGGGAACCAGAGCCTCCTCTCCTCTGTGCTGCCAGGGCTCAGCCCAGGACCCCCACTCTCATTCACAGCAGAGTCTTCCCCCACAGGAGAACATCCCCTCTTCTCCTGCAGCAGTTCAGCTGCCCAGGCTGGTGCCGGCCCCAGCTTTGGCAGCCCCAGGTGCTTTGTTCAGGAGGAGAGGTGCTGCCTTTGGGCTCAGTCCGTTCCTTCAGGGGCAGCGAGCCCATCACTGCCCACCCTGCCCAGGAAGGGTTAATGATCCCTGGGCTGGCCTGGCTGAGCCCTGCAGGGCTGCCCCAGCCCGGGGCAGCTCCCTGGGGCCGGGGGCAGCTCCCTGGGGCCGGGGGGATTGCGGGGCAGGTGCCAGGGGGTCGGAGGAGCCGGGTCCAGGGCAGGACCCCGCGCTCCCCAGGGCGCGATTACTGCGCCAGGGGATTTGGTGGGAATGGCCAATGAGGGGCCAGGCTGGCTCCAAATCCAGCTTTTTCCAAAGCCCCAGATAAACCAGACTGCCATTAATGAGGCAAGGAAGGTTAGGACGAGCAGCATCTGAGCAGATCTGGAGAGGTAAGGTGCAGTTCTGCCTGAGGCTGGCCTCAGCTCGGAGTGGGAACCAGGGGCACGGTGAGGCTGCACTTGGGACGTTATTTGCACGTCTGCAGCAGGACCTATTTGCTGATGTTAAGAAATGCCATAGCTGGAGGCTCTGGGTAGTGGAATCAGGAAGCTGAGCACAGATTTTCTGTGTCTTTGTAGCTGTGTGCTCATTCTGGGTGATAAACAAGTTCCTTGAGAGAAAAGCTCTGAAAAATGACTGTAACCTGCTGGGGAGTTTAGTTCTAGGTTCTGGGGTTTGAAATGGGATTTGTGGACAGAAAGTGTTGAGCAGTTTCCCCTTAGAGAGCTGGGCTGTCACAATTCTCTGATGGCTGCTCTTCCTCGCTGCTCAGCTCCACGTACAGAGATGGAAATAGAGCGAGTAATTGCACCAGCTTGGTTAAAATGAAGGAGATGTAGAAAATAAAGCTTGGTAATGTAAAGCTGAACATAAGAATAAGAGAAAAAGCTGGCCTTTTTCACCCTAATGTTTAGATCTGTTGCTGTATAAAAAATGGTGATGAGCTTCTTAAAGTGCTGGTGACAGCGTAGGCTGGAGCCTCCCTGGACGGGGTAATCTCTGCAAACCACCTCAGCCGGAGTGACACGGCCCTGCCAGCCCCGCTGTCCCTCCCTCCTGCCCCTTCCCACTCCCCTCCTGCTAAAAATGACTCAGTGGCAGCTGTGGGGAAGTGGAGCCCGTTTGTTTCCTGGTGCTGCTTTGGGAATGCGATCCAGATCCTGCATGAGAGAGAGAAAGCAGCGGAGCGAAAGAGAAGGGGCGGTTGGGAAGCTCTGGAGAATAACTTGCTTATTTTAAGCCTGCTGTAGAAAGTTCAATCTTTGTAGTGAGGTTCAGGGATGAAGCAGAACTGCTACTAAAGGTCCTAGCCTGGGAATCAAAGAATTCCTGCTTGACTGTAAGTAATCCTGGAGTTTGTTGGTTGTTCTGTGCAAAATTTCCAGTGCATTGAAACGTCTTTGATTGTCCTCTAGCGAGAGGTGCCTGTGCTGAGGGCACTGAGAGCTGGAGATGGGTTATGGAGTAACAATTTAATTCTTCCTGGGGTTTATTTTTAATCTACTTGAGCACTTCAGGTAAGGAAGCAAGGCTGTGTTCTGGCTCCTGATTTCAGCTGGTGACAGGGCACAATGGACTCGAAAGCACAAGAATATTCTAAAACTGGCAACAGCCAAAACCATTCATAGTTCTGCACCTTGGGCTTCTGCCAAGCAATTAATGGGAGCTCAAACTCTTTATTTTTGTTGTCAGGTCAAACAATCCACTTCTGTCAGCTCCTCTTAATCCTAGAGGGACACTCCTAGAAAAATCTAAGGAGAATCAGAGTGCTGTTGGCTGAAGTGGGTGCAGTGCAGGTGGGATGGGTGGCAGAGGCGGTCAGGAGGGAGGGCATAGCCCAGAGAGCTGCTCAGCCCTGCTCTGCTGCCCTGGGGACACTGCTGGGGACATTGCTGGAGACCCTGACCCATGGGGACACTGCTGGGGACCCTGACCCATGGGGACCCTGGCCCATGGGGACCCTGACCCATGGGGACATTGCTGGGGACCATGACCCCCGGGGACCCTGACCCCCGGGGACCCTGACCCATAGGGACACTGCTGGGGACCCTGACCCATGGGGACACTGACCCGCTGTGCTGTTCCCCCCGCAGCTGTCCATGAAGGAGGTGGGTGACGGGCTGCACGAGCAGATGAACTGCATGATGGGCGCCCTGCAGGAGCTGAAGCTGCTGCAGGTGCAGACGGCCCTGGAGCACCTGGAGCTCTCGGAGCAGCGCCGCTGCTGCCGGAGCAGCACGGGGGCCGGGCAGGAGCCACGGCCGGGGGACACCCAGGGACACTGCCCCCCGCCCCTGGCGTGTCCCGTGCCACAGCCAGCCAGCCTGTGCCAGCCTGCTGCGTCCCCAGAGAGCCACCAGCCTCGAGAGAGCCCCTGCTCCTCGCAGAGCCTCTGCAGGGAGGGTGTGTGCCCCCCTAAAGGACCGTGCTGGGTGCCCCGGGCACTGGAGCCCAGCCAGGGCACAGCTGGGGCATGGCCACCGTGCCAGGAGTGCCCGGGCTGTGACGATGGCCACGACTGGACCTCGTCCCTGATGTCGCAGAGCAGGAACCGGCAGCCGCTGGTGCTGGGGGACAACATCTTCGCAGACCTGGTGGGCAACTGGCTGGACCTGCCCGAAGCTGGACAAGAAGGGCGAGAAGGGCGAGGCCTCCCTGTCCGTGAGCAGGTCCCAGGAGCTCTGCAGAAAGTTCTCCCTCACAGCCAACATCTTCAAGAAGTTCCTGCGGAGCGTGCGGCCGGACCGCGACAGGCTGCTCAAGGAGAAGCCTTGCTGGCTCCCTCCTGAGGACAAACAGCCCCAGATCTCCAAGAGGTCCAAAAAGATCAACAAACTCAAGGGGACGTTTTACCTGCCCCTTCACGGGAACCTGCAGAACCATCACAGCAAAGCAGAGAGGTGCCCAAGGGCAGAGAGCCGTGGTGAGCACCCCAAAACGGGCACCAGGAAAGTGCCCGACCCCAGAGACTACAGCCAGGCAGGGTTTGACATCAACACGGCTGTCTGGGTGTGAGCCTGCTCTGCCCAGCATCTCCACACCCACCACCAGCTGGAGGCCACTCACCTGCTCAGGGACCCTGAGCTCTCCACGGGGACAAGAGAAGATCCTGCAGAACGTGCTGCACATGGAATTTTCTGGACAACTACAGCTTCAGGGACTGCCTGAGCAGCAGCTGGTGCAGCCCCACGTGGGGAGACCTTTGGGGACCAATATTGGCAAAAATAATGCAAATCTTTAGCAGCTTTAGGGTGAGTGGTGCCACAGGTGAGCAGCTCCTGGTGCCAGGCCCATTCCATCATCTCCAGCTCAATGGTGCAGCACAAAATCCACAGTGTGCA